>NC_137215.1:27799560-27902060 GCF_949987685.1 Ammodytes marinus | reverse complement strand
GCATTTTTGTCACACCTGCCTAAAACGTTTGCACAGTACTGTATACCAAAGAAAACAGGTCACAGATTGGCCTTAGCTAATATCTGTATAGGGAAAATTCAGTATCTTTTAATCCTCCATCCTGGTAAGATATACCATACAGCCTATAGGGTAATAATAATAAAATGTAGAAATATCAGGAAAAGCAAGAAAGGAGGCAAGACATACAATGTTTTTTTGCTGAATATTGTGAGTAATCTTTACAGCCCACAGTTTGTTCCGCTCCGTAAACTGTTGTAAATGGATGCATTCCTGGCAGAGTTGCCCCTCTGGGTGTTTGCTGCCCCCAGTGGCCGTTACATATGTCACTTGGAGCAGAGCTGTGGTATCTCTATCATTTAAAAGCAGCAAATGAAGGTAACCACAGGTAAACCAGGACAAACATATTTCTATGCAGTGGCAGAAGGACAAAGCAAACCAAAAACCAGCAAAAAAAAAATGTTTTGCTTCATTGTTTCATAGTAGATCTTCAGTAATGGCCACCAACAACTTGCCTCAAATGATGTCATAGTTGACTATTGCTTTGCAAAATGATTCCAAATATCTCCAAAAAGGAGTTTTGGTTTGGGCATGACTGCATCCATTTGTTTTTCCCCATCATAAAGGAATGCTTGTCTCTCATCTCAACATCAGGCATGGCATGTTTAACTGACTAAGCCCTCTCAACAGAAAGGATTGTCTCCCAATTAAATGTATACCATCACATTAATATGTCTGAAAAGTCTGTATACCCAGTGTTAACATCTCTTTCTCACCCATTATGTTCAATAATCACTTCTAACAAACAGTGCTAGATGTGTTGTCACTGATATTCTTCTAATGTCTCAGTAGAATTTGATTCATATTAGATTCTATTCTGTTAGATGATACTAGATTATTGTAGTAACTACGTGAAATCCCAACGAGTCTATGAGTCTACATGTCAAGGTATCCCTTTAAGACTAGCTGACTTCAGTCTAACACTCTCATTGACCCCTGTTCTTTCTGAATTTGCATTGGTTAATAGGGTGACAAAGGAAGTATGGGCATTCCTGGGAGAATGGTGAGTGACTTGGGTTTGTGCACAAAGCAAACTGTAATAGTGGTTTTATTCATTTTGACACAGCCAATGGCAATAGCAACATATTAGTTATAAGCAAAACAGAGAAAGGCCACTATTTTTAGGCCTGGTATGTATTTATTCTTAAAGGCCCTATATGGACTATTCTACCCCACTGGGGATTTCTATTATTTTGGCTGATTAGAGCTCTTCTCTGGTCTGATTTGGTTCAGGCGGGTTGTTTGATTGACAAGCCCCTCACCTTTTAGGGCGGGCTTATTACACCTAATAACATTCAAATGAGATCAATATATCATATGCTCTTGTGTACTATACAGTCCAGCATTGCCGAGCTGCAACCAAAGCAGAGGTTTTAAACAGCCAAATTACCAGGAAACACCTATGGGGTACTTTGGGGCCTTAAAATGAATGTATCACTTATTAATTACATAAATATTGTACGTGCAACATTGCAATTGTTGGCTGATTGTCATTGGTAAGCTTTAAGTTATTGTGGTAGTAAGTGTCAGTTGTTTAAGTGGTAGTTTAAGTAAGCCTCACCTTGTCTTGCTTGTGCCAGCTCATAATACCTTAACAAATTGTTATATTCGTTCAGAGGTAACAAAGTCAACAAACCAAAACCTGTTTCCTAGCCTTTTTTAAACAGCATAGCATTACTTACAATATGAATTAAGAGCATTGCAATTTCATAAAAGTCATTGTAATCACTTTGTATATGAGAAATGACAATTTTTTAACAATATCAATAGAAAATAAAGTTGATGTTATTTTGTTTCAACATACTGAATTGTTTCAGTGCATAGGGTGGTACAAACTGAGAGCATATTGGCTTATTGTGATCTAGTAAACATATTGAATTACTAATTATGGTCACAGATGTGCATTTTAATATGTATGACAACAATGTAGAACGCAAACAATCAAATAAAAAATAAAAAATCAGTTTGGAAAAGTTACACAAATGGTTGGATGAACAATTAAAACCATGATTTCAATATGAGAGGGGATGTTTCAGACACTGTTAAATGACACACTGAGGCCTATATCTTCCATTTAACTTATCAACCATTAGCTCCCCTTAGCACTTTCACCACCTTCCGTCACTAGTCCTGCTGCATGCCCCTGAACCCTCTACATATCTCTAACACTGGTTCCTCTCTCTTGTGTCTCTCTCCTCTTCACACCTTGTTGCATGTGTCTGTGTCTGCTGTGACTGATCCCAGGGCTTAAAAGGACAATCAGGGGAGAAGGTAAGTTTAGGAGCATGTGCCATCGGCAGGATTATGCAAAAAAAAATGAAGCAATTTAGCACCATGTAAAGGAAGACTACACAATTGCCCAATTATTTGCTTGTTTTTGGCTTGGGTCACTATGTGGTAAACCCAGTATGCTTGCATCGAGCGAGTGGGAAAACAGTTCAACATTAATTTGGTCATTTGATACATAGCTAAATTTTGACTTAGTGGGTGGTGGTGTTGGTGGTTAGAAGTGCAGAGCTGTGCTATTTATTGTGGGAACAGGTAGCATGTGATTTGTATCAGGTACTCAGGTCATGTATTTTCAAACAGTGAGTATTCTGTAAATGGTTTCCCACCCTGGTTGGATTACCCGAACTCTTCACCCTATGAAACACAATAGTAACAATTTGTCACATAAGTGTCTGAAATTCCAAATTTTAAGACTCCCCAAAGAAAGCGGGGAGACATTTATAGAGGCCACAGCAGAGTAGATGAGGAAGTTCTCAATGACAATTTAAGGGTGAATAAGGTTATATACGGAAAATAATAAATCCTGTTATTGGTGCATTGTGCAACAGTTCAAGCTTTCTTCTCTGTCATGTTGAAGAGCGCATTAATATGACCTGCCAGCTGGTAGAGAAAAGATTGATATTGGCCTCGGGGTGGAAATTATATGTAAGACTCATTTTACTGTAGGCCCTGCTTTCTCCCACTTGGCTTCATGAATTGCCAATTTGTGGCAACAGAGACTGTCAAAATTAAAGGGATAGTTCAGTATTTTTTAAGTGGGGTTGTATTAGGTACTCAGCCATAGTTAGTGTGTTACCTTATGGAGATGGCGGTCAGCACAGTCATTTGAAGGAGTTTAGGGGAGATGTCAGTCAGTGCGTTTCCATGGCACAACTAGATTAGATTATCACATATATCGAACTAGACACTCGAACGGACCGTGTCACTTGTCTGAGTTTACATGGCCTTTCAGATATCGGATAAATGTCCAATGCATGGCTGTCTCCACTATGCTAGGTGGCGCTGTAGCCCTTTCAACCATGCTTTCAACAAGTGTTGAAAGAGCCACGTCCGGTTCTCTTCCGTCAATAACCCATGTAGCCATGGGTGTAGCCTATCACGCGCAGGCACACAAGCACAGAACGAGAAGTCCGATAAGCGATGTCCGATCCCTGTATACATGCAGAGAGAATGCCGACAACGAACGACTTATCTAGGTGTTCTTATCCGACATCTCTTGTCCGTTATTGTGCCGATTTGTGTGCGAAGTAGATCGGATAAAGGTGTTTACATGCAGTTTAAAAGTCCTGTTGAAGTCTTATTCGTTTAGTTACCCGATTATGAGTCTGCATGTAAACGCACTGACTGTAGCAGAAGTCAGCCTTGTACTTTTCTCCACAAAAATGCTAAATATCCTTAAAAAAAACATATATCTGTTCAATTGTACGCTGAACTTAGATTTTTTTTCCACGGCTTAGTTTGCCACCAGACAGACGTATATTTTTGTTTTCTTGTGTCTCTTGAATATTCTGCAGTCGGGCGGCAATCTAAAGGCATGGGAAAGACCTCTGTTTAGCGTACTGTGGAACGGATATTCATTCTTTATCAGCAGTCATAAAATCCTAGCCTGGCACCGCCCGCCTACCTACTTCCACTCAATTTTCATTTCCCTTCGGTAGTCAGTCTGGGTCCGCGGTATATTCGCAGGCTTTCTCAGGATAGATTTTTGCATGACCAATCAGCGAACAGAGGGAGTGGCTGAGAACAATGAAGTGCGCCAGTTTCAGTTGCAGAAGCCGGCACATGACATACAACGCTATGCAATTGGTTGGCAGATCCAGAGTGGCACTGGGCAGATCCAATAGTTTTAAACTTGAACAGACACTCGCCTTCAAGTGAGTTTACGTTTGTCAATTAAGCGACCTTCTGTACAAATGAAATGAAGTAAGATGGTCTGGTAGGACCAGGCTAATACAATCCCACATTTACCATACAATTGGGACTGATATAAATTGTGTAGGTAAGCATTTATATATGTGGCGAATGCTTTTCTACTGGCCCCCTCTGAAATAGTACAACGCTGACTTCTGCTACAGCGACGTTTCTCCCAAACTCCTTATGACTGCCATCTCCATGAGGTAACATACTTAATATGTATAACTAGACCTCACACACCCACTTCAGAAACACTGGTTAGGTTTTAGGGGACTACAAATACTAATTATAATCTGGAAAGCTCTGGCTCACTATATCTTGTCGATGTCAGCACACTACCCCGAGGAGATGATTTAGGGAGAAGAAATGTAGACAGGCAGGCATGCATCCTCTCAGACACACTGTCAGACCATCAGGTAGTCAGTAATCCAGGAGGTTGTGGAGGCATCTACCTGCATCTTTCGGAGCTTCCCACACAGTGGGTCCAGAGAGTGGTGATTGTCCTTCACCTTGAAGCCTGTGATCTTTGTCATTCCTGATCACACATCCCTCATGTTGTTTTGCTGGAGCTTGCTCTCCACCTTTTCTGTACGAGTCCTCACTCCCCCTCTGTCTAACATTCAGCTCTCTCCATGCTCTTCATTAATTCCCGGTCTCCATCTCTGAAGGCTTTCTTTTCATTCAGAAGTTCCTTCAGATCTCTGATTAGCCTCCTAAAGAATAAGCCCTGGTGAAGATGGTGTTATCCACCCAGAAGTGGTCATCTCCGTGGGGCTTTCAGAGAACATTCCAAACAGACCTGTAGAGCCTCCTGTGTGATTCCTGTCCACACCTCCTCACAGTCCTTGTGGTCACAAATTGCTGCTGAACAATAAGTGTGTAGGTAGATGTGAGAAATACCTGATTGTGATCTGATCTTCCAAGAGGGGAGAGAGCAGTGTACACTTCCCTTACATGTGTATATAGTAAGGTCCACTGTTGAGCAGTTGACTTATTGTTGAAATGTTGGCAGTGTGGCAGAGAGAGATCTATGGTTAAAGTCTCCAGAGATTGCCATGGAATCATTTGGGTGTTGTGTTAGGAATATCTGATGACATCTGAGCTGATGACAGCAGATGCCTGTTTCTGCAACAGCTGAAGGGCGGATGTGAAACATCAATGAGGATAGTGCACGTGAACTCCCCTTTGCAGATAATATGGACAAAAGTTCAACGTCCGGGCCACAGAGGCACTTCACAGTTACATGTCCTTGGTTGCACCATCTTCGGTTCACAAACCTCCTCCTCCTCCTCCTCCTCCTCCTCCTCCTCCTCCTCCTCCTCCTCCTCCTCCTCTTTCTTCTTAACACTGCCTGCAGCCTGTTTGTCTCCCTGTCTGGCACTAGCTCTGTATCCACAATTTAAATGGTGCTATATCAGGCAGTAGTGGAGTGTTAGAGAGTGTTATCAACTTGTCCTGCGTTTGCCATGGTGATCAAATTGACAAAGGTTTAAAAAGCCGGAAGAAAACCTACTGACCTCTCAAATAGTGCAAATACTGTCGCTTTTCCAGGAGCACTCTAACTTACGTTACTTTACAAACAGTCTCTATTCAGTTGCATTGGGAAAAAAACTACTCACCACCACTAACGTCGGGTGAGTTTTCACCCGAACACGTCCCTGTAGAAAAAAACAGGGATGGGAGCAGGGAACCAATTCTATGTCATTGAGCAGCTTGAAGGTACTGAAGGACGACAGCAACAAAATATAAATCATGAAAACAAAATTGGGCGGGTGAATTTTCACCCAATGCTAGTGTTCTAGGGTTAAATGCATGGCTGCTTTGGTACCATGTTAATAATAATAATAATAATAATAATAATAATAATAATAATAATAATAATAATAATAATAATAATAATAATAATAATAATAATAATAATAATAATAATAATAATAATAATAATAATAATTGATAGGATTTATATAGCGCTTTTTTGGAGGTCACTCAAAGACGCTTTACATCTCATAGAATACATACATAAGGAAAAAAAAACGAAAACAAGATACAAATTCAAAATGAGGTTTGGAATAGTCAGGTGTGGTGTGGGTGGGTCAGGGGTCATATGCTTTCTTGAAGAGGTGAGTTTTGAGTTGGCTTTTAAATGAGTTTATTGAGTCTGCATTTCGGATGTTTGTGGGGAGGGAGTTCCAGAGGGTTGGGGCAGCAATGGCAAAAGCTCTGTCTCCTGTGGTGCTGTGCTTTGATCTTGTGATGGGGGTCAGAAGGTTGGTGTTAGATGATCTGAGTTGGCGAGTGGGGGAGTGACGTTTGAGGAGGTCGGTGGGGGGGGGGGGGAGAGGGCAAGGTTATTGAGGGCTTTGTAGGTTAGGAGCAGGATCTTGAAATTAATTTGGTGTTGTATTAGGAGCCAGTGAAGTTTTTTGAGGATGGGAGTGATGTGTTCTCTTGAGCGGGTGTGGGTGAGTAATCTGGCAGCAGAGTTCTGTACATATTGGAGTTTGTGGAGGTGGGTGGAGGGGAGGCCGTAGAGGATGCTGTTGCAATAGTCCAGTCTGGAGGTGACGAAGGCATGAATGAGTATTTCTGCAGTGGAGGGGGAGAGAGTGGGTCGGAGGCGTGCAATGTTACGAAGGTGGAAGAAAAATACTTTTGTGATGTTTTTGATGTGGGATTTGAAGGAGAGAGTGGGATCTAGGAGGACTCCAAGGTTCCGGACCAGGGGGGAGGGAGTGACTGTGTGTCTTGGGTGGAGGGGACCTTTTGATCGCTTTAACGCTATGAAATGCAGCAATTTGCCATAAAGGCAGCTAACAGGTATACATAAACGAGGCAAGTTTAAAAATCTACTTTGCAAATGTTCTCTGAGAAAGGATATATATATATATATATTGAACATACTTGTTTTGCCTCTATGATACTTGTGTTTTGGTATGTAACTCCTATTACAGCACTAGCTAAACATGTTAAAGGTCACCTATTGTACAATATGCAATTTTCCATGGTTTTTTACATTAATATGGGTCCCCTGCTGTGACTCCCAAAGTATGAGAAAAAACAACCCTCTCTTCAGGGCCAATCAGAGCACACCAGGCTTTATGGAAGGTGGGGCTTCAAGAGACAGGCTGTAAAACAGAGCATTTCAGACAGAGGCTGAAATAGGAGATTCAGCAATGGCATTGTGAGAAATATGAAGTGTTTTATGGGACCTTGGACACAGTTTCTAGTAGAGAAAGCAATCACGTCTTCATCTATAAGCTTTATCAGAGTCAGAAACAGCCCCTTTACAAATATGATAGGGCAGAATGTGCATTGAGAGATACTTATTCTTTACCATCATACCACAACGACAAGTGTGGTTTATCAGCCAAGAATCTTTAATGGGGTCAGTCATGTGAAACACAAGTAGTTTCAGCCTCATTCTGACTTTGTACAGAACAGAAATCGTAACCTGACCACCAAGACAGTAAGCAGCAAAGCAGACATCCTAATGGCAGATTTTTGGACGCTTTTACAGATCTGAATCCAAAATAATCTAGTGGATTCCTTATTCATTTCTAGGCAATGTGCGGTTAGTCTCTTACAGTAGCTGCCAGGACAGGAGGAGGTTTAGGAAATGCAGGAATCCTACACAGCAGATCAAACTGTAGACCATCTCTTGAAAAGAAGAATCTCCCCCTTGGAAGGAAGAGTGAGGCAGGCACTATGAAAATCAGTCAATATGAGCTTTAAGAGAACACTGTGCTCTTTATTGCTGCTGTGGGTTTTGTGGGAGAGTTAGTTGTTGGTGCAAGCAACTGGCAAGCTGAGCAAGAGAGAGAGAGAGAGAAAACAGAAATATACGATATGATTGGTCTTACAAAAAAGGAAAAAAAGGGGAAGAAAATCTAACAAAATACATTAGCAGATGAAGAGTCTCCTCTAGATGGGCTTAAGGAAATGTATTTCATGAGTACATTTTATCTACATTGTTTTATCTGCTTGCAAAACCACAGCAATCAGTTTTATGTGCGTGCATTTGCTCTGATTCTGACATTGCCCTGTTCCTTATCCTCTTGCAACCAAAATATCATATCACTGCACGAGTGTATCTGCAGACCTTAACTGGTCTAATAAAGCTGTAGAAAACCAAGGAATGAATGAAAAACTGCCTCAGATGACCCTTTTTCCATGATTACGTTTTACTTCTGTCCTCAGAGTGAGAAAAAAGTGAGAAAAAAAAGATTCTTGGCATGCTAAAGTAGATTTCTTCAGAAATATTTAGAATCACCGTGTTCTCTTATGGATGACTGGGACTATCATACTGTAAGTCCTTGCAAAGATTTCCCTCTAGAGAAGCAAGCTTGTAAGGGAAACCTGAGTTCATGCCGGTCTGGTGTCAGTGGTTCATGGAATGATGTGAGGGGGTCAGAAGGACCGCATTCTGCTGTCATAGTGCAAATCAGTTATTTTGTGTGAAAACGACAGCAAAGAAAGAGGCACTCAGGTAATGTTTGTAAAGCACCTCTGAATTTTTGAGTCACTGTGTAGTTATTGAAAACGGCCATGCAATCAGAACCCATTTGTCTTGTGTGAAATTCAAGCAAAGTTACTGACTGAAATCAAGTGTGGAAGAAATGCTGGGTGGCACACTAAAGGAGGGACCTGCACCGACTTTTAGGGGGGGGGATATTGCTATTGAATATCATGGAAAAGCTCTTTTATTTATGCAATGGAATTCAAAAACTGAAAGTTCCATATTTTCTAGATGTATTAGACATTAGACATGACATTTCAGGCTTTTTTTTGTTTAACTTTTCAGGACTTCGGCTTACAGCGTATGAAAATCAAAAATCCAGCATCTCAAAATATTAGGATATTCCATAAGGCCAATCAACCCACCCACACTCATTCAACGGACCATATGTAGCTGTGTTAGCTTGCTGCTGCTGCTGCTGCATGGGATTGTATCAGCATAAGGCAATTTTGCGCAACATGATGCAAACGTTACAAGCTGCACATTATTCGAAGCACAAGTGGATTTTTATTCCACAAGGAATTTTTGTCAATATCTCGGTACGTTACTTCAAAAACTCACCTGAAGGCAGAAGGGCTTATTCTCGCTTTCACCCATAGACTGTCAGCGTCCGACTGTAAAGAAAGTCAGGGTGACTAGGGGAAGAGTGCATCGCTGACGATAGGTTGTCATAACAAATTAAAAAGTTCATTTGGTCTAACCTTACTTATTAAGGGCTTATCATTTTGATGGAGAAATAGTTTATTTAGGCTGTCACATTAGGGGCAGCTCAGCCAATGAGGGCAAACAGGCTTTTGCCCGGGCAACAAAAGTAATATCCTAAACACTAATACTAAACACATGCAATTGTTTTCTGCTGGTTTAAACTTTGACACATGAATGTGTGCTATTGATCAATAGCAAATTGTCTAAGATAACAGATCCAAAACAGAAAACTTCCCGCAACTTAACCTACTACTAGCCATGCCAATAACTTCACTGTGGAACTCTCCAGGGTTTGACATTATATGCATGTTCACCGCGGTTTCCTGAGTGAAGCTATTTGTTAGAAAGAGACACATTGCTAGATCTGCCACTGCTTTCGCTATTTACCTTCAGACTATGACATCAGGTGACAGGATAAGCTAGTGAAATCCACTCTCCAGTTTATCCTCTGTTGTCTTTACTTCCTGTCTTTCTATGTGTCTATAGGGAGCACCAGGCGAGCCAGGTCTGTCTATCATTGGACCAAGAGGACCTCCTGTAAGTGTCTTCGCCTCTCCAAACACCTTCTAAACCACTTGTCTTAAGTCAATGCTACCTGCCTACTAGCTTTTTATTAGCTCCCATTTTAGTACATATTTGCTTAACACATCTGGTTCTTCTGTTGATTAAACTTTACAATTGGAGAGTAGTTGTGGGGGTGCTGGGCTCAGGTTTGGGCTCTAGGCTAGCCAAACTGTTTTTAAATCAAGGGACTGGGTGAATGCACTACAGATGCCGGAATAATGTTATATACTGTAATTACAGGGATTTTGACGTAAAGTGGGTCATTAGTCATGCTTGTTTTATGAGAAAGGCAAAAGCGAGAAACTCTAGCCTGGTCCAACTGGGGGGCAATGTTGGTATTCAGACAGCAGGTCTTAGTGGATTCTCTTTTTTTTTTTTTTAATTGTATTTATTGAGTTTTTCAGGTTTTATACAGGGAAAGAAAAAAAATGCATGTTAAATTGAGGAAAGTTAAGATAATAACGGATCAACTTAATTATACATGGCATCTGCTAGGTTTTGCTATGTGGCATAGGCAGTACAGCATATCTCCTTAAATTACAGCATCAATTACGTGTTGTATAGGGAAAGGATTAATTCCATATGACACAATACACAGTCTAGAGATTACATAAAAATGATATGCCATCCAATTTGACATCTCTTATAATCGGGTTAGAACAGACAGGCAATAAAGGGTGGCCCGGTAGGTACCAACCGGACCCAAGAGAACCGTAGAATACACATAACATTTTGAGTGATCATGTATAAATAAGAGCTTTTTGTATACTTTCCAAATAATTTACAGATAAGATGAAGATGCAACAGAAAAAACTGATAAAAAAAAAAAAAAAAAGATAATAATTTAAATAATTAGGTGGTACAGTACAGATACACCCAGCTACACATTTGAGAAATCAATCCAGGCTTGCCATGTTTTAAGGAATCTCTGTGGATTACCTCTTACATTATATGTGATCTTCTCCAATGGCATGCATTGGTTGATTTCATTCAACCATTGTGAGTGGCTGGGAGGATCCTCAGCAATCCATTTAGATAAAATACATTTTTTTGCAGCTGTTAATGCTAGACCAAAAAAGTGAGCCAGATAAACAGAATTGAAATGCAGAGTGGAATGATCTCCCAGTAGTACCATTGAAGCTGAAAGGCTAAATTCCATGTTTAAGACCTTCTTAAGTGTATCTTCTATAGCCTCCCACCATAAGCCTAATTTTGGGCATGCCCAAGTCATATGTAAGAGGTTCCCAATCGCAATTTTACATCTAGTGCAGTTTGGAGAAGTATTACTCTTGAAACGGCTTAACTTTTCAGGAGTGTAAAAGAATCTATGGATTGTTTTAAAATTACAGAGTTTGTATCTTACACTAACTTTGTGTGCATCCCTAAACAATAGAGACCACTGATCGTCATCAAACTGCAAACCAAGGTCGCTTTCCCATTTTCTTCTGACCAAATTAGTGTTGGCTTTGCTATGTGCTACTAAGAGATTATAAATCAGGGAAATATGTTTTCGACCGATTTCTTTGGTTAATAATGATTCCAGCTTAGAGAGCTTTGGTTTATCCAGTGAGCCACCCAGTTGTGATTTTATATAGTGTCGCATTTGGAGATATCTAAAAAAGTGTTAGTGGATTCTCTTGATATACATTCACTCGTGGGAGACCCAATGATGAGAATGTCTTTGTCTTTCTTCTTATTCTTTCCAAAGAAAAGAGGGCATTCCCAAAGAGTCAAGCCAATTTGAGTGGAGCACACACATCTGTTTTTGTAATATACGGTCATTACAATCTATACCTGTTGTTTGTGCCCAGTCTCCCTGAATGGAAATAGCCATTTCTAATGAATAACAGGCGATGGAAAAAGCTCCGTACAGTATAGGAGTCAAGGCCTAGTGAACACAGAGGACCAGTCAATCAGAAAGACATAGAAGTTAGTTTAGCACAGCAGGGGCGATTGGCATGAGAGGCTCCTGTAGTGACCTGAGGTGGTACAAGGTAGTTCATTCAACAGAGAAGTGGGGAGAATACTAACAGGAATGGACAGCTTAGGAGAGCAACGTTCCTCAACCACATGCCACATTTTAATGATCACATTAGACTACTTACATGCAAGAAACAGTTTCAAGGGGAAATAATGCTTGCTAGCTATGCAAGTATTGTATGCAATATTCATTACCATGCCAGTAATAAAGACAGTGAGTTTGAAAGGTGATCCTTGACTTTGGGAATAGTATTCCCTCCCCCCCCCAAAAAAAAATACATCTGGATCTTACAACCACATCTGGTCTTACTCAGCAGGCGGATGTTTTCGATTTTGCTGATCACTTTTAGAACTCATTTAAGTTGTCTTAAAAATTTATTTGCAAAAGGTCCTGTTTGAACATGTGTCTAGTTCAGGCCTGTGTGTGTGTGTGTGTGTGTGTGTGTGTGTGTGTGTGTGTGTGTGTGTGTGTGTGTGTGTGTGTGTGTGTGTGTGTGCACATGTCAAAATAATAACAAAAGAGTGAACCTTAGAGACAACTTAAAGGAATACTTCACCCATTCGGAACCAGTGTTCTATCATTATAAAATCACTATTATAATATAATGAATGAGGTTTTTCTTTCCTCAGTCTTCCCTTAGTCTTCCCTTGACCCAGCTGTCCTGTTAATCCTAACCCTTACTGTGATGTCACAAGAAGGAAACTGTAGGGTTAGACAGTGAGACCATAAAACACTCTTTCTGCCTTTTCTCAGGCTAAAATGATCCGATTTAATTTTCTTTGCACATTTATACTAAATAGGATCTCCGAGTTCAATACACCTTCATATTCCAACCGGTGAAGTAGGCCTTTTAAAGTATATGTATAAGATTGCACTATTGATTTTGTAAATACTAGTTTGACAACAAAACCCTGGACTCCAGATCAACTTGCTGACCTGGAGATTGCCCAAGACTATATGAGCAGCTTGAAATGAACTGACTTTGAATTCATAAAATGTTTCTGTTAAATCATTATTTTTTAAAGAACAAATAAATAATTCCAGGCTTTGTGTAACTACCTGTGCACTACCTCTACAGTGTGTTGCATTAGTCACATTCACCACTTTCTTCCATTGTCGTAGCCTCCATCTTTATTTTCACAAACGCACAAATGTTTTGTCTTTCTGTTCAGGGACAACCTGGAACAAGAGGATTCCCAGGCTTTCCAGTAAGTCTTCCTATCTGTCAGGTTGAAACCATAAATAACATTTTGATCATTTGTGTAAAAAGCTGGAAATTGAAATTTAATTTAGTTAAACAAGCAAAAAAAAACAGAATAGTGTGATTACAGTTCACATTTTGGAAGAGGAACAATACACTGCATTGTTATCAGAAATAAATCCTTTCTTCATAGAGAAAGAAAACTGTCTGATCACTTAAATGGAGCGATACTTTTTTTCTTTTTACAATGCTGCTAAAGGCAATACATTGTAACATACTGTATATCCCTGATTGAGGCCTGAATAGACATTTCACACATTGCAGTCACTCTGGCACTTACAGAATGTGTTACAGCTTGACAATTCATACTAAAAAAAATATAGTTTTAACATTTCCCCTGTTCCAAATGTATGAGGTTGTGAGTGATTGATAGAGATACTGTGAAAAGCCATCTTAATAATTATGTATTTTAGTCCGTTTTTTCCAGCAAAGTTGTAATGGGTTGGCGCAGAAATTTGTGATGAAATTGCTCCATATGTGTCAAACATCTCCTTCTTTTCCTTTATCTAAGGGTCCAATTGGATTGGATGGCAAGTCGGTGAGTTTCCCCGAGTTCCTGCCAAAAAGTGAAATAACTGAGTAACTGAGTGCTCCTTTATGGCACAGAACAATTAAACAATAAATTATTCTGGTCATTGCTACAATATAAATCTCTATTAATGTCATTACTGTTATCATAGGATGGTGTTTAAAATACTATTGATACTCCTAAGAGTGAGTTGCAAAAAAAAGGGGGAAATATCTGATTAGATTCTTTGAATTATTTCACAACCTGCACCTTGTTTTACTGTCCACACAGGGACACAACGGACACAAAGGAGACATGGTGAGCAAAACTTTTTTTTTTCGCAAGGATAGTTGCACTATATAACCATAACCATCAGTAAGGCATTCATCTGAGCCCATAAAAAACACATTCAAGGTCTGTTACATGCAATGCACAATACCAAGCCAAATAAAATATAATGCCGAACCTCGTTTTTTGCCTAGCTGCGTATTTAAGGAAAAACAGAGTCCTGGCCTGATTTATGTAACACAGTAGTGGACTAACAGTGGTTGGCATGCAGTAATAAAAAGGTTGCGACAGAAGGGAGCTGTAAGCCACACTTAATGTGTGCCCCAAAACAAGCCATTGGAATAGACTCATGTAACATAACTCTGATGGATATCTTGAGATTTTTGCTATTCTTTCTTCAATGAATCGGGACATTTGTACTGAGTCATATTGTATTATGTGTTAAGCTGTAAACCGATGCAAATAACACTTTCAAGAATGACAGTGTTTGTGTTCACTTCCAGGGTCAGCGTGGCCCTAAAGGAATCCCAGTAAGTTTTTGGAAGTCTGATATGAATACCTGTGATAATAACCTGCTACTCTACCTGTTGAACCAGTCATCTACTGTGTCTCATTTACCTGTGTTTCTGTGCTGTGTGTTTTTAGGGGGAGCCTGGACCCAAAGGGGAGAAGGTGAGACATTGTTTGCAGTATAGTTGACAGTTTTGGCCAGTGAATAACACATTCTACAGTCCACAGCCAGCAGGGGTAGAAGAAGTATTCAGATTGAGTCGTTACTTAAAGGACTGTTAAAGGAGTGTCCGGGAGATAGATCTGTGGATTTGGAACTAATAATCAAACTACTATGTGTGGTCTCATTACTGATTGGTCTTTTTTCTGTTCTCTCCAGGGCACTTGTGGAGACTACACACACCGCGTAAGAAAACTTTTGCTATTGGACTCATTCTCTTTCATCATTGGCTATCGCCTCTTGATCATTGTTTATTCTAAAATTCATAAATTATTTGGAATCTGTAAATGTGGTCATAACCTCACAAAAACTATACCTGTACTGTGCATCCAACAGCTTATGTCATTAGCTCTGGCTTACATGAGGTTTACAGATGTGTTATGTCAGAAAAAGAATACAGAAGTGGGAAGTTGGAAACTACTGCAGAAGCTGGACAGGCAAAGCGGGTATAGCACCATGATGGGTAGCACATGTGGAGCTTTGGCCCCCTCCATCTGGGTTTGGCAAGTCGAGAGAAAACAAAGCAATTACTGGAGGCCGGAGCACACAGTCAGACGTGATAAGAGTGTGCGGGGTGCCAAGGATAATAGTCTCCTGTGTAAAAGGGGGGATTTTTCTAGCGTAGACTATTTACTGTAATTCAAGTCACTAAACTACTTCTACAAGGAGTTTTTCTTCTTGGTTATAAACATTTGCTACGCTGTAAAAGCCCCTCAAAATAATAATTGCATTATTGCTTGATAGTGATAATGTCCTCATGCTGTGATTTACATCTCTGGACCAATTTTCCCAATGGTGAGTTCAGAGGAAGAAGGACCTGGGGGAGGGAAGGGGGGGGGGATTTTCAGTTTGATATTTTGATCCAAGGAGGAAGCCCAGCCCCCCCTTTTTTCTCACACGCTGGTATGCCTGTTGAATATGTTTTCCATGTACCTCCAGAGCCTACTTGCAGAAATCTGTATGTGATCTCTGTTGTCAGTGTGAAGAGAATTTTCATTCCAGGACAAAGCCAGCAAGATCGGCATATATGTATTGTCTTTTTTATGTCATGCTTATTTTCAGCAGCAGCCCCGGTCTTCAAATGATAATTCAACATTTTGGGACATTTGAAAGTGAAATGAGAAGATTGATATCAATGTCATTGTTATGCATTAAAACGAACCTTGGGTCAGGACATGTTGACATAGCTTAGCATAAAGACTTGAAGCAGTAGGAAACAGCTAGCCTCTTTCCAAGGTGAAGCAAGACGGATATAATAATATATTGCTGGAACATGGGAGGCAGTCAATAAGTGGGACCACTGTAAAGGCCTCCGGAGGAATTCATTGAAGACTGTTGGCACTGTAAATACGTCGGGGACGGACATAGGCCGGCCCTGCTGTGCTGATGTCCTGCCAAAAAATAAACCTCAAACCTCAAATGCAAAGAAACTAAAAAGAAAAACACTTTGTGGTTCTCTGGAGTAGTTTCATTTACCTGAGAAACCATAATTAATTTCTCCCTGTAATGTGCTGGGCGAGTGAAATAAAGTGGGCGTTAAAAGTTCTATATGCAACGTTTTTCACTCTACACATAGCCAAGCTAGTTGTTCCACTGCTTCCAGTTGTTATGCTGAGCCTAGGCCAACCACATCCTTACTCAAGCCATGCATTTAACTCAAAGACGTGACATTGATATCCATCTGAACATAAGCCACTAAAAGAAAAGATAACAAATACAAATAGTGGGCAAATTCAAGTTGTGTATTTTATATCCTATACATCCCTAGATGAGGTTTTGATGTGATAGACCTTTTATATTGGTAGCTTTTTAGTGGTTATCCGCTCTTAAAGTATAGGCTAATAGAGGCGAGACAATGCAGGTGAATAGGGTAACATCTTTAACTTGTAGATATCATGAAACTTTGCCAGTTGATAACTCACTAATAAGCAATTATTTTTTACATTACACTTTTTTTCAGAAATGTTTGAACACATTTAGCAGTATTTTACTAATTATGTGCACATTTGCATATTTTTTTTAAACCCCAAACTGTTTAACAACTGGTATTGGAAGAGCCAGAGTTCAAATAATTATTTAATTTTTGCAACTTATATGTGTCCAAAGATTTGCCCGAACAGAATATGGATTCGTCCTTTTTTCATATGATAAATAAAAAAATACTATCTAAAAGAAGTGTTGCCTTTTAGGCATGTTTTTAAGCAGAACATCTCTCATATAATTGGCATGTTTTCTTCTTAAAAACATGCGGAAAAGGCAATCCTATTTTGTGATAGTAGTTTTTGATTTATGATATGAAAAAAAGGTCTTATTCATTTTCTGTTTTGAAAAAAAAAAAAAAAAAACACAACTAGAATTTGCCTGCCCAGATGGTACGATAAGTGACGTTTAGGGACTTGGCCCATGGACTAAATCACCTACTTCTTCAATCTGAAATCATCTTAAAGTCAAACGTCACAATACATGACTCACTTTTTGTGTAGTTTGGATAATGGCTTGTTGCAACTATTACCAGCACTGACTGAAATGACCACTTCCCTGGTGTGTAGGGCACCTTTGTGCAGGATCTTCCTCTGAAAACCCTGGCTGCCTTGCGCTCCAGTCAGGCTCTGATGTTAAAGGTTTGTGGGTGGATAACCCTCAACAACAGAGGTGTCACCAAGTCCTGCCACAAAGAGAGCCAGGGCCCCCAGATCCCAAAGGGGATCCTCAACATTCTCCTATCCACCCAAAAGAAAAAGGTTCAATGTGTCAATGAGGCGGTTCATAGATATAGTAGCTTTTTCAATTGCATCTGGAATCGAGATTAATTGGACAAACTACTGAAGCACAGATATGGCATTATTGAAATTGAATAGTTTAATTGAATTTAAAAAACGTTTTTTCCATGTGCATGCAAATGATGTAATACAGAATTAAGTGGCACAAATATAGAAATTGCTGACAGATGGCAATTTAATTTTTTAGTATTCATTTTTATATCTTCAAATGAAATGAAAAAGTCAAATAAATTTATGGTGATGGCGATTCATGCAATTTGAATATTTAAACATCAAATTATATATTTTTTAGTTATAATATTAATTTTGTCATACATGCTGTCTAAATTACATTGGAATGTAACTAAATGAGTTCACTCTGATATTGGCAACCCCTCACTATACATTTAAACCGATTTCCATTTGTGGTGGATCGCTGGAAATGATGAGGGCCAAAGCATCAAACTTGCCTACTTTTATATCATTTATACCCCCTACTTATATTAACTTATAACATGCCGTATATATTTCCATAGAAATAGTACTATTGAAATTGTCTGACTGATCACTCAATGAGAAAAGCTGACAATGCTAGAAATATGTTTGCCAAAGTAGTCAATATGTCTTTGGGGTTTCAGTTTCTTGGGTGAAAGTACCCTTTTCTGTCGATGTTAAGGTTTCTACATTATAACAATTGTGGAAATATGTACGCTATGAAAAAGTAGGCAAGTTTGCATGCGGCTGGTTCTACTGGGTGTCTGTGGGGAAATGTATCAACAAGATCATACCTGTACTGACCTCTCTAAACTTGAACCTGTATTTGATCACCATGGTCATCTCAACAGAAACGGCGTATTGTACAGCCCTGTGTTGGACACTTGGCCACAGTAAGTCTCAATGTGCAAATGGAGCTGTACCACTGTA
Source organism: Ammodytes marinus (assembly GCF_949987685.1). Taxonomy (NCBI): domain Eukaryota; kingdom Metazoa; phylum Chordata; class Actinopteri; order Uranoscopiformes; family Ammodytidae; genus Ammodytes; species Ammodytes marinus. The sequence continues at coordinate 27,883,543 of NC_137215.1, read as the reverse complement.
CTCTCTTTGTGGCAAGACTGGTGCCTACCTCTGCTCTGCTGCAATCTAAGGGCCTGGGGACAGTGATGCACACAATGAACAAATAGGGGATGCTTGATGATTTGCAATCAATAGCCTCATACAGACATTTGAGCGCTTTCATGTTCATTTGGAATAAAGAAAGCATCTCAATCCATCCAGCATTCACTGTGCCACTCCAGGCCCATAGTTTGCTCTGCTGGTGACTCTCTTTGTATTTTTCCTTTCTTCAACCTTGTGTCCTTTTTTCTCCCCTTTGCTTTTCCCAATTCCTTGCTTTTCACTCTCATGTTCTATTTCTCTGTTTCCACCATACCCCTCCTCCCTGTCTTTTTCTACCTTATCTTCTCTGTCTGGCCTCCTGGTGACCTTTGACCTGTGACCTTTTTGCACCTGTGCTGGCCACCTGTGCGCTTTGTGACTTCCCCCTGGCAGATGTTGCCCATCACCGTGCGCAACATGCCCTCAATAAGCCCTCTAATCCTAAAACGCCTCAAGGTACAACTCTCTCTGCCCCCTAGCTGCCAGCGCCTGTCATCGCAACCTCTGCATCCCCTCACCGCCACCATGCTGTCATTAACCAACTTTTGGCTGCCAGTGCTCCTGAATGTTCAGTCATGTTCCAGGCAACAGTTTTTTTATTTTCGCAATAATGCACGGAAGGAAGTCAAACAAAAGTTCTTCATTTATCAGGTTGGAAACAAACCACAAAGCTTTCTTAAAAACTCTTAATTGTTATGGTTCTAACACATGCAAATATACATGCAAAGCAGATAATACTTTTAGGGCCATGTCCACTAAGAATGGATTGGACGTGTGAATAGCTCCATGAATTGCGGCAAAATAGCGCCCGCAATCTGCCCCGTTTTAAAACAGGATCTAATGGAATGAAATTTGCACAAAGTATATACTGTACCTGCGCTAACACTTCCACAAAGTTTGAAGTTTGCCCTTGTTTCTCAGATCACATGTGCCAGCTTCATAATGCTGGTTCACTTGCAAAAAGGGCAATGTGAAAGTGGACCACACCAAACAAAAACAACTAAATTCTATAAAGCAAGTGCACGAGTGGACTTTCCCAGTGTAAATGCACCCTAAATTATCTAAATCAGAGCAGGTAAACAATAATGCATTAAATGCTATGTCATGTTAACTATTACTCTCAATCAATCCATACAAAGACAATATATTTGTTGATTTCCAAAAGAAAAGTAGATTAGCGAGAAAATGCAAACCAGATTTATTTCATCCCTTGAGATCAATATATTATCTATATTCTGTGCTCATTGCATTAAATATCAATATCAAACATCTTCTGCGATCTTTAATTGCAACTCTATTGGTACGCAAGGGCCTTTAGTCATTTTTCCACATGGCTTTTCAAAAAGTTGAAGGACTACTTGAGTGTCACTTAATCCCACTGTGTTGCTATTGAAATAGAGGTGAAGGCACTGAGAAGGAAAAAGAATTAAAACCAAAACTGTGATAAAATACACTTACTAGCTTTCTAATTTCTTCAGCTAATGGAATGGTTAAAGTGTCATCATGAGCCCTAAATGTTAAACTTAAAAAAAATGATAACCCGTGTCTCTGTTGATGGAGTTGGGCACTAAATGTGAAAATCTTCCCTGATGTTTGTTTCCATTGTGTCTGTGGTTGGCACTCAAACTTAGTGATTGGATTCTTTATAGGTAATGGCTCAAAGTCGGCAAAGAGCTTAAGAGAGACTGGGAAAGCTAATAAGGGAACCATGAGTTTAGGATATTTTATTAATTTCTAAAGTCAAGAGAGAATGTTTGTGCTCATGCTTTGCAACCGCTTGCCTTGCTCCCAAGCTAACATTCCTCTCTACAACCCCCTGCTGCATTTATTTGAGGTGTGGTGTGAGGTTGTTGTGCTGCATGGCCAGTGTGTCCAGGTTGACTCCAGTATGGCAGGTTGTAACTCAAGGTCTCTTAGCAGGGCGAGCCTGGAGCACAGGGACCCCCGGGACCACCAGGGCCCCCAGGAACCCCTGGCCTGAATGGAGCCAGTGGCTCACCGGTAAGTGTTCCTGTGTTAAACCATGTAGGAGTTAGCATTAATGCTAGTGAAATACTGATAGTAAATGAAGCACTACATGAATGTATTCATACATATTCATGCATTCATCAGACATGAATGAATGGTGATTCATGCTGCATACATTTAAAGTGTTACCAAAACGTTATTACTATACTATACTTTACTGATTTAGAGATTTGGAAATGCATATGTGCAATTTAAAATGGCATCATGGAACTGGTATTGAAGATTTTAGTAGATTTTGTGAAAGCAAATGCTTTTTTTCATATAGGGTAAGCCTGGTGAAGCAGGCAAACCAGGGAAGGACCCAAGGGTAAGCTTTGGTTCAGTGACTATTTAACTTTAATTTAGTAAAAGTGGTAAATGTTTGTCGATGTGAAATTAACCTTATTGTGATTTTTACATTGTCTCTGCAGCTTTTACTAGGACTTAAGGTAAACACTTTTCTTTTCTTGTCATCTCATGATGCCTCTAGAATTATTACAGACAAACACACCCAGGCCCAGATAAAACAAGCCACATGAAACAGGAATCAAGTCAAGATGTTTCCAATTGCTCTCTGTGCAGCTGCTCTGAAATTCAGACCAATCCCACCTAAATAGCATTACACTTGTCCTTTGAATTTTATGAGTTCCCATGCATTCCCCCTCCCCCTCCATTTCCACCACGCTTGTGATAGGTTTAAGCAGGAGCAGTAATATCTTAGTTGGGCTGCAGCATGACCAGATAATCATCTGGTTGGAAAACTAGACTTTGAAGCCCTCATATCAACCTACTAATGTCCTGTATGTCCACACTTTGTTTTATCTCTCTAGGGGGAGCCAGGTGTGTCAGGACCGAAGGTGAGTTATTTTATGTATTTTGTTTAAAAAAAAAATATTGTCAGTAGATTCCAGGAAGCGGTCATATTGGCTAGTACATTTGTATTCCAGTGCAAAATCTATCTTACACATTGTCCATTGAGTTGTTGATGGAATTTGAACGGAACGCCTTAACCATCTCTGACCCCCCAGTTAGGGTTAACTTTTTTAGTACAGCTGTATACCTCTAGGGAATAAAGAAGCATGAAGTTGGTTTATATGTTTTTTTTCTTTTCTTTGGCTAGAGGGATGATTTCCCCATATTTTCCCCCTGTAATTCTGTTGTGTCCAATCACCTTTCTGTTTGCTGTCAACTTTCTTGAATCTTTGTTAATAACTGTGTTTTTGTCTCTCCACAGGGTGACCGAGGTGTTGTCGGTCCATTGGGTCCTGAGGGCTCAAAGGTATTCTTCATTTTTATAACTTTTTCACGTTTGTGTTGTTTTGTTTCACTCAACGTTTCATGCCGAGAAGTCACCACTCCCTCTAGCTGAGCCTGGAGAGCTGCTAGCTAGCTCGTTCCACAAGAAGTCTCCTTCACTCCCTGAAAGATTGTCCAGAGTCTTTGGGCTCTTTTTTACCTATCCTTGAGAGCTTTATGCCTTATTTGCCACCGTCAAAAGGCTTAAAATTAGCGTTTTTTAAATTCAAATTTAGCGAAGGTGGAGCAGCTGAGTAAGACACAACATACACCATGGCCTGCTACATGCGATCTTCCCGCTGAGTGTATTTTACTGATGATTCCCTGTATTGCCAAACTTAAGCTTAGCACCTGTAAATTAGAGAGAATAATAATCGTATTGTATCATCTGCATTCAGTCCAGTTCAAACTTTCTCCCTGTGATTTCCTCTTCTACATTTTCAAATATAAAATTGGCTCACACCGTTTATCGTTTACTGAGAGATGTCAGAATCGGAGGGGTACAAGTCACAAGGTAGAGTCTCTATGCTGATGAAATGCATATGTATATAAGGGTCACAGCAAAGTGACAGCAAAACTCACCACCTGCAGTTTTTTTTTTAAGATTTTGGGAAGCCATCTGGTTACAAATGTAATCAATCCAATAGCCTACTTTACCCATTCAACACAATAGTGAAATAAGAATTACCAACAACCACCATTTTAATTTTAAGTCCAACAGGAATTCAGATCTCCAGGACAAAAGCCCTCTGTAAACGTAACTTCAAAGAATTTCCCATTTCCCGAGCAGACTGTTTAAATTCCCACATTCCTGCCAAGAAATTATCATTTTATTTCTGTATTCATTTGGAATAAAGGAATCTCACGATTCACGAATCAAGGACAACAATCTGGAGAAACCAAAACAGAAGGGGGTTAAGTTTGCCAAATCTTTCATATTTCTATTAGTCAGCTAATATATTTAAGCTAAGAAAGAAAAAGGGCCTTAATGGTCAAATATGAACTACAGTCCAGTCTCACAATCTCCACAATATCATTGCTGACAGCCCTCCTTCCTCTCAATTTCAGGTTACAAACCTGGAAGTGCAGAACTCAATTAAAATGTTGTCTAAGTTTAAGTAAGGTTATTTAATTATTACTCAATGGCTACATTGAAATTTTTCGCATATCCCCTCTGAAGTTACCACAATTCAGAGTGGGTCAGAGTGCAGGGTCAGCCATAGTACTACCCCCTGGATTTAAATGCTACTTGAATACCTTTTCCCACCCTTGCAATACGCAGCATTTAAAGTCAGACAAAGATGAATTATTATTTTTTAATTACCGAGGGTAATGGTTAATGATGATTTATGTGTGGAATTATTTGACCTCTTATGCAAATACCATGACTTTCCAAAATCTCACCACTTCGGGTACCTCCAGGTTAACAGTTTTGCATCTAGATATTTCTCATCTTAGCTCACCCCACCTCAGGCAGATCCTGCATGTAATACTTAATGTCAACCCATACAGATAATGCTCAATCTCCAAAATATATGACATGATCCAAAATACAGTATAATCCAACACACATGGGATAGCACTAAAGCCACCTGGGAAAGAGACATAAAAGAAGAGATCAATGGGAGCAATGGGAAGACAGCATCTCACGCATACATACCTCCTCTTTTCAAATATGACAAGGCCTAATCCAATAACAATAAACCTCTTTTATCCAGTGTTTTCAGGAGGTAATGTCACTATTAAAACTGATCATATATATTGTAGACTAAAGAATTGATAAAGTGTAAAGATGTACAGTAGTATATGTATAATAAACTATAGGTTCATATCCTTTACTTTTTTCACTTCCACTAAACTCCACACAGAGCTAAAGCAAAGCATCTCAGTCATCTGGGTATCATCAAACTGTTTGGCCTCTGTTGTCACAACAAAACCAAAGTAGATATCTATAACATGACTCTCTGTGAAAGTCATTTTGCCTGAAGACACTAATGTTTTCAGTCACAGTGAAAAGACAGGGTTCCGCTGAAGTTTAGAGTGCAGTTTTCCTAAGAATGAGACCGCTGTAAGAACCTTGTTGCTATGGGCTTCTGAGCAGATTGCCTTGTACACATTAACCATTTTATCTTGCTTTGTTATTCCATGAAACCAGCCCCATCCTGTTTCACTTGTCTGCCATGAGCTTCACATCAGGTTACTGAGTTGACGGTCACTAAAAGGCCAGAAGGAGAGGCATTGGTTGACACTGTTTTCTGGCTTTTTCTCCCAGAGGTTGCACAAAAAGGGATTACATAAGTCATATGATCAAATGATTCAAACTGCTCCTTTCCTCAATTATGTAAGGCCTTGAACATTAGGGTTGAGCGGTATCCCATTTTTGCTCCCTTTAAACCTCCCCCAAATTCTTCCCCGGATCGGTACACAGTATTACCGAGCGATCGAGCCAGTGACCAGTCACTGGTCAGCCCCTCTTTCCTCTAGGCCATCCTACCAACCACCCATCACAATGTAACTCAATCCAACCTATGTTCCAAGTAAAGGAAACCAACACAATTTCTCCCATGTCATTTATTGTGGAGTATTTAAATCTGCATTCTTATTTTTAAGATGATATACATACACAATAATGCAGTAGTGTTGTTTTTTTTGGGGGGACCAACTGGTTTTACGTTCGCAATCTTTCCTTTCTACGAGACACATAGCGAGTATGAGCACTACGTCTAAATAGCTTTGTCCTTTTTAGACTAGATCATTTTATAGCATCTTCAAACACAGGCAGTGATGCTGATGCTGGACCCGGACAGACACCCTTTAGACAGCAATTAGTAGAAACATGCACAAATGACACAGCAGATGTTTGTCAAGGTAGTAATTAAAGGAAGTGGACTCTTTGCTTGCTATCAGTTGGTACATTTACAGTATGTGTCTGCTTTGCTTCACAGGGGGTCAAGGGAGACCAAGGCATTCAGGTAAGAACTTACACCCTTTGGTTTTTTTTCTGAAGTTTGCCTATAAAGATTGCAGCCCACCTACAATGTTCTGGTCAGGGCTACATTCAAGATCTTAGAAATGCTGAGTTTAAAAAGCCTCCTCTCAACGTGATTCCTGATTCCACCATATACTATTTTAATAAGACACCAAAAACACATCTGTTGTTGTTTATCCTAAAGACTCATTCACATCTAGTCATTTGGAGATACATAGTTTTTTCTGCTCTTTGTGAGTTCGATGAAATTTTAAACAAAGTCGCTCCCCCCTTCAAAGAAAGCGTGTTAATTGAGCCGTAATCTGTATCGAGAATAAACTATAGGTCTATATGTGAATTAAAGGAGGTTATTAATGAGTCACCTTGCCTTACTGGCCTGGATACAAAATCATCTCTCCACTAGCTACTGTTCAATTTACAAGGCAACCACTTGACACTTCTGTCCAACATGATTTACATCTACTCCGGTCTGGTCCATGTCCAGAAGGAGAACCTCCCTTTTTCTACCGAGCCTATGCTCCTCTTCTGATTCCCCCCTGCCTGAAAGTGCATGTCTGCTTTACTGAGCTGATGTTTCCATCCACTCTGTAGGGGGATGAAGGAAAGAGAGGTTTCCCAGGAGAGAAGGGAGAGAAGGTATAGTGGGGTTGAGCATGGAGTTGTGTGTGTGTGACATGTTGACGTCTATGCATGGCCAGATTACAGTCGTTGACACTGGGGTTTCGGATGATAGAACATGAAAGGCCCTCCAAAGGATAGTCTTTTACTGGAGCAACTGCTGTCCGACAGTGGACACAAATAGGGTGAAATCATCATTCAAATAGCAAAAGTCTTCAGTTGAGCCACAGTATCTCAAATGCTTTTTCCAGCAATAATTAACATTACGCCCCTGTGCATTGAATCGTTTTAGGATTAGGTTCAAAGTAGATCCTTGTGATCTATGCTTTTTTTTTTTTTTTTTTTTTTTTTTTCGTGATGGTTCATCTGGTCTTCATGGTTCTACTTTTAAATGGTTAAATTTCATTTTGAGCTAATAGAACCATGATGGTATATTTGAAAAATGGGTCTGCTTTTGCCCTATTTTCTTATTATTTAGTTACGACAACTTGTGCATTTGCATCAATCTCTTCCACACTTGTTTCACACTTTCTGTGACCATTTTCCAACTTTAAGCATAGTAGCTAGCTGGCTAAGGCAGAATGTCCCCATTCTTTGGCCTGACCACAAAGTTCTGTTTCTCCTATGGGGAAAACAGCTATCAATGGCCCAACAGTTAGCACTGGAGCTAATTGACTTTTTGAAATAGTTTGATATGTTTGCAGAGATTTTCTCAATCAATGAATTACCTTATTTCTGTAATTGCTGCTCTCCTTCTCTAATGAACTCCAGCACCTCAGGAGTCCAGCCCACCAGCACCTACTCTAGCTCTTTCTTGGTCATGGTAGCATGACAGTAGCAGTCACAGCCATATGTAGAAGTGTTTTTTCCATTAGGCCTCACGGATGGACAGATGAGGCGGGAAAGAAAAATAAAATGTAAAAAGCAGAAAACTTCAGGGAAAGTGTATATTGGTTGGTATCCACAGGAAACAGGAATCTGGAAAGGCCTTTAGTGTTATATAATGAATACAGAGTGCAAAATGATCCTTAATTGTTGCCATAGGAGTTTAGAAAAGAGATGGCTGCTGGTGCTCTATGCAAATGTGAAATAAAATGAGCCAGGTCGGGGATTTGTGATATACATACCAAGACATGTTACTATACGTACAGTATATACAGTACTATATAAGTCTGCATGCTTCCAAAACAACTACCACAGGACTTTATCCCATCCTTCACTGTGGCAACAAACTATTTAGCTTCAGGCTGATCCAATAAGCTCTGTCCATGGAAAGATTTCCTGGCATAGGATACTTTGTGCCAAAGGCCCCACTTCTGTGAATGAATGAAAAGGTATCTTCTTCCTTTATCCGTTCACTTTATATGAAAAGCAATGAGCTACACAGCTTGAGGAAATATTATGAGCAGAGGGGAAGAAAGTGATTAAGTTCTCCAATCACCCACCCCATTCTGTTCAAGTCACCATACATCTGTATAAAGCACTTCTTATGTTGGCATTCTAAAAGCAAAAGGGAAACAAAGTGATTTCTCACTTTTAATGGATATGTTTTTTTTTTTACTGGTGTGTAAGGAAACTATAGAAAATCCTATCCTAATCATATTATAGCTCAGGTTGGACTAGATTAAGAGCAATATACTTATATTTTATCCAAACATTGGTGGTCCCCAACTTGACTATTCCATTACTCTTGTGACACCCCGTGATTTTTCTCCTTGTAGCCAAAATATCAATTTATATACACTTATTTATAGAAAAGAAGGCTCATAATCTGGCAGGAAGAATTTCATCTAATACATGTCAAACTCATGGTTCCCAAAGTAGCGTATAATGATGCCATGAGGTTGTTGCTCCGTGTTCCTAGGTGGCACAGTGCTAGCCAGTTATTTGTGTCCTCTAATGTACCTACATGTCAGGCACTGTTACGAAAGTTAATGTTCAATTTCATGTGTCGATTGGATTTATCAGAAAATAGCATCATTATAGCCTTAACCAACCCTATGATGGGCTATAGGTTCACATCCAGGCTTCCAAAGCATTGGCATGATAGCTTGCAGCTATTTTAGTACAGTATTTTATTGAGTAATGTATTTTAATGTGTTCTATGTGTGTGTGTATGTTGGATGTGAGTGGACCATCTGAGTCCTTAATAAAGATTATTATTATGTACCATTTCAAATCTGAAAGTAAAATGATGATTTATTTTACAACTAATATTCTACAGATAGTCCCTTGTACAATAATTAGCATATCAAATGATTACACACGATTCATGAAGAAAAGCAATATAGAAAGCATTTTTACTTTATTTTTATGTTGCCATCTTGGACATGTAGGGCACTCCTGCATTAAAAGTTAAATAATGTCTTGATCAATGTGTGCCATGCATGCATTACATACCCACTTCCATCAGACAGTTATATAACATGTATTCCGTCCGCTGCAAAGGGCCAGGCTGGGATCCCTGGTATACCTGGCAAGAGAGGCTACAGGGTAGGCCAGGAATGGAATGAACACTAACTGTCTTGTTGTGCCTCCCGTTGTCCTCCTTGTTCCTCTTGTAACCGGATGTCTGTAAAGTCAGATATTTATGAAGTCAGTGCTTTTGTAATTGTGCCAATGCTCCAATCAAGTCTTAACGTTTTTTGTTGTACCTTTCTGTGCTGTTCCATGTGCTTTACTAGGCGCTCTTTGGTGTGCTGTGGTCTCTAATTTGGATGCTATAATTAGCTAGCCTTGATGTGTATTTCACAACACTGATTTATTTTAGACGTAAGAGGAATGGTCTGTCAAAAAACATTCTTAGATGTCCTAAGTCTGTGGGAGTGGAGATAGATGATATTTGACCAATATATTTTTTTAACTTTCAATTACATCTCACAAACTCCATTAGCAGATTGAGTGTGCTCAGTTGTCATGGAGATGAGTTGATATCAATGCTTGTCCACGAGGAAGACACATAGAGCAGTGTTCTTAACAGTTAGGATGGAGAATAGGAGGTACAGGCACAGGCCCTACATACCAATGGGCAAAAGGAGTAGACGAGAATCCCACCATGACTTAGGACCAGGAAAGACACTGGCAAATCAAAAGGGACCATTGGAAGTATCCCAATGGGTCCCCCTTACATGTCCAGACTGCCAGAACAGCTAGCTAGAATGATTAAGTCACAACGAATATATACTACAGTTTTTTTCAATCGCTAAACCCCAGTGGGCACAACTGAAGCTCAATGTGCAAAACTCTAACTACAGTCTGCACTACCAACAATCCTCATTGAGATAACACACACTGTCACTCAGAACACACTCAGAGTGAAAACATTAGCATCAAACCCCAATACACAAATTACTGAAATTATTTATTTTATAACATACCAGTTTTTTTTAGGTAAACAAAAAGAAATTAAAATCAGAAGTTTGCTTCAATAGATACATATTTTGTATATTTTATTGATAACATTTCCAAATGTAGTATTTATCTGTGTAAATATTCTATCATTCTAATACAGAAATCAATTCCTGTAATGTTGTCATTTACTGTAAGGATGCAACTCTAAGCTGTTTGTTTGCTGGCAAATTCGTATTACAGATGCAACTTTAGATCTTTGCAGATTGGGTTGCACCCTCAACCCTGCCTCTCTGAATGAGAGACCATGATTCACAACAGGGTATATCAGTGTAGCCCTTACTGTATTTCATCAGACATTACAGCTCTATGTCTTCTAGGTCTTCCTCCACACATTCACACTCTCACTGCCACTTTTCTCCCTTTCAAAAAAAAAAGTATTTTTGAGCTTTTCCCTATATACTGTTCACTAACAAGTCTAAAACATGACACCTTGGTGTTTCAGTTGAAATTGCAATCAATTGCAATTGTTTGAAATGCACAAGGCCTGTTCTGTTTTGAATGTGTTGTTTACAGTTGTGACAGCAGTGTGTTAGCATTTGAACAAAGTGCTGGAAATCCACCGTATTGTGCAGGTTGTGCTATAAGCCATGAGATAAGTGTGTGGAGTATCGAAAATTGTGTTTAAGCATTGAAAAACGAGCTAGAGTTTGGTCCACATGAACCGCTGCTGTGCATAGTGTTGTTTGAGTTTTGCACATGTCGCTCCAGTTGTGCCCACTGTGGTTTAGCCATCGAAATAAAACTGTAACGCGAAGCCTTCAGCACCTTAAGATCTCTGCTAAAACAAGCCAAAGACAGGAAACCCCTGAGAGGAAGGCTGGAGGATGACGTCATCATGGCGTCTCATGTGACAACTGTTAGGAACACTACATCAGTGAAACAAGAGACTGGGGCTGTGTTCGGAAAGCCATACTAGCATCCTACATCCTACATACTCACCATCTATATACTACATACTGTCTACTCATATATCGATTGTGTATGTGAGGTGCGTCGAAACGTTTTCAGTTGAAGTATACTCAAGCAATAAAGAATTTATTCTTCTTCTTATAAGATTCAGGCAGTTTAGATGCTGTTTAGCGTGGAAGCGCCCTCCACAGGTTAGATATTGAACTAGGTTTTTACAGTCCTGTGTTCATCATCTGTGTTTTGGACCTCTTGTTTTATAATTATGTTTTGAGGCGGAGGATCCCTTCGACGCTCTCTGTCCGGCTCATCAGCACTCAGCTGTCTGTCAGTTGAGCTGGACGAGCCGCGGTGTGTGGAACAGCGATCTGTTCTGATCTCTCTCCACTATGAGACTGGCATCACTCATTTCACTTAGTAACTCTAATGTTGTTAGGTATTTATCTTCATCTCTTATCTATTGTAAGAGTTTATGAATGACTGCACGTACAGTTGTCAGATCGCGGACCCCAAACTATGTCGTTGCCTAGCAACTAGAATTGACCCAGTGCATTGTGGGGCGGTTGAGTAGGAAAACGATCCAATCGATCCATACACAAAATCTTCCCGGAAGTTAGTACTCATCCGGGAATTTCTCGCATACCCAAACTCGCATACCCAACCGTCACATACTCAAATTGAAGTAAAAATTAGTATGAGTAGGACATTAGTATGGCTTTCCGAACACAGCCTGGATAAATAGTGGACATATACAATGTCAGCTCTCTGTGGACACACAACGACTCAACGCATCTACTAGAAGAGGTCAAAGGTCATTGACCAGTTGTCAGTGAAGGAGAGAGAATGATTATTGGGGGCATTCTCATTTGATGGCATGGAGACAAGGGTTAACATTTCCCCCCATAACTCTCATGCCCAATCATTATAATTCCATACATAGGTTACATGATGAACACTAAGCTATCTCCATGTCAACAAGCAACCCGATCACAATTTTCAGATGAAAGCTGAAAAAAAAGAACAATCAAACTATTATTTCCTCAGTCAAAACCAATGTTTATTGTCTAATCAAATGCTGTCTGCTGGTGTGGATGTCTTGTAAATGTTAACAAATTAAGCTACAATGAGAATTCCATGAATATCGTTGTTGCTCCACTGAGATATGTGTATCTGAATGTATTACTATATGATTTATTGATTCTACTATACAGATACATGAGAATAAGTAATTACTATTATTACTAAGACTTTGTTCTCTATGTATGGCAGGGTGAAAAGGGAGAGGCGAGCATCGCAGCCCAGGGAATTAAAGGAGAACCAGGTTCACCAGGACTGGCAGGCCTAGCAGGACCCAAGGTAAAGCCAATGGCATATTCAGCTATGACATCAATGTAATGTAAAAGCTAGTGCTAATGGAAGTCAATGCATTATGTTCCTCTGATAGGGTGACAAAGGCAATCAGGGAGATAAGGTAAGACAAGACAGCATTATTTAAGAAAGCACATTTGTATGAGAAGAACTTTCCAAACACTGACACAAGCTGAGAATGTTGATGGAGAAAGTGTAATACATTGATCTAACCCCTAGGGGGAAGCAGGCCCTGCAGGTTCAGCTGGACCAAGAGTAAGTCATGAGTGGCACATTCACAACAATGTCCAGTTAATATTGATGTATGGTACACAACATGTACAATTTATAATCTTTATATTAACAATGAAATAAATAAACAAATGGTCTCTGTCCCCTTTTAGGGTCCTCCAGGCCAAACTGGAGAGCCAGGAAAGGCTGAAATACACAACAATGACAACGTATGTCACTCTCACTGAGTTCCACTTTTCCTTAGATGTTGAATAACCACAGAATAGAATCAAAAGTATTGGTAACATTTACTTTTCCCCCCACAGGATATTCGCAACATACCCCTGATGGTGAGTGCTTCTACGGTTTACCACCACATGTGCCAACACTTTACTTTTCAATCTACAAGTCTAATAAATGATCTATTCTCCTCCTAGGGCCCCCCCGGATTACCTGGACCTCCAGGGCACCCTGGACTCCCTGGTACCAAGGTAGAAGACATTTTAGATACATCAGGAGATGTTTGGGGTGAATTGTGTGTCTGTGCCATAGCCAGATTAACATGTTAGTGGGAGCTGGGGCAAAAGGTTTGTCAGTTGTCAGCTGATTGAAAGCAGAGTATTTAGGATCATGCACCAGCATAAGAAATAGACTTTATTCATTAAGCTCTGTGCACGAGGCAGTGGCCTGCTATGGCTGATTATTAATCTAGCCTTGGCTTGTCCTCAGGGTGATGTCGGTCTACCAGGTCCTCCAGGACTGGACGGCGAGAAGGTAATACAAACGTAATCCTGCTTTTAACTGAGCGCTGCAGTTTGGTTTGGTACAGCACTGCACGCATTGATTTGCGTTTCCACTGTCAAAAGTTGGAAAGATGATCAAAATAAGCAACCTGAGCAGCACCTTCTTTTGTCACCCTTTCGTTGGGGCAGGAAGGGTGGAGCTTCACAGTGCAGTCCGTTGATTGGTCGACAGAATCATAATTTCTTCTTCATATCTTTCCTCTTGTGTGTTGTCAGGGCCCCAGAGGGAAGCCCGGAGAGCCTGGCCCTGCAGGCCTAGCCGGCTCTGAAGGTCCCAGAGGAGAAGGCGGTGTCATGGGCTTCCCAGGACCCAAGGGAGACACGGGTTCATCTGGATCACCTGTAAGTGACTCTGTGCAGCACATGGCACACACCACACCACAGCACATAACTGCATTAGCAGGGGCAGCATGAGCTCAGCAACAGTCCCACATCAGTCATTAACCACAGGGAAGAAGGCTGTGGCTCTCTCAGGCGGCCCTCTTATTATCTAATTACAGACTCACTCGTTTGGAAGAGACCCCAGCAATGAAACTGAGTTGAACTTTTAATTCACAGCGGCATAGATTCCACATTTTAACCTCTTTGTGTACTGTTGAATAGTTTAATGTATTGGATGAAAATATTACAGTTAAATGCAACTAAACTGTCCGATAAATGTAGTGGAGTAGTGAAGTATAATATTTCTCTGTCCAATTTAGTGGAGTGCAAGTCTAAAGTAGCGTAAAATGAAAAAAACATATTCTGTACATGTACAGTACTTGAATGAATACACTTCCGTTTCACAGCGGAGGATGGAACCGTTCCACATGCCACGTACCAATAGCAGCAGTGATGGAGCTTGTGTGTGCTAGGCCAAAAACTATTGCTATGAAGGGTAGGGGGCTGGGAAAGCTCTGGTAGCTGGAAAATGTTGTCTCCTCATCATTTCATGTCAGCCGCAGGACTAGCATCTAACTTTCACACACAGTTTAAACACAAAATACTTGTACATGGGCAAGACAGAATGGGCCATGGAAAACAAAATACCAATTGAGGGAGTTATAGTGTCACTGCTGCTGGTTGCATTAAGGTGTTGGTCATGAATGCTAAGATTGGATAAAAAACAAACTTTATCATTTGCCTTTAATTCTTGGATTCTAATCTGAGGATCAACTGGTCAGTCCCTTAAGTGAAACGCTCTGCCGTTATTGTGATGTCTATCTCCTCTTCCTTGTTCTATAGGGTTTAGATGGCCCTACAGGTGAGAAGGGGGCTACAGGGGCCCCTGGCCCCATTGGATTACCTGGTGCAATGGTACGCAATGGTGCCCCTCAGACTTCATCTTTCTGTGTCTGATCTGGGGGGGGGGGGGGCAGTGGATTACACTTTGTATTCACACTCAGTGCTGTGCGAAGAAGTGCTGTGTTGATTCATGTTTTTATACAGTTTTTAGCATATAACAATATGATATAACCTCAACTATGTTTCCTTCTGCTTCTTTGCCTTCTATTGTCCCAGGGTCCTAAAGGTGAAGCCGGAGCAGGAGGAAGGTCAGAGATGGTAAGGCTTGGTCTCATCCACAGGTCTCGTTAATGTGCTTTGTGGTAAATTGCCCAACATTCTCTATGATCCTTTTTTCAGAATGTAAACCTGTTGCTTCTCTCTGTGTGTTTCTTCATTTAGATCTATGGTCCTCCAGGGCCCCAAGGACCCGCAGGACCTGTTGGCCCAGCAGTGAGTCAAATAGGAAGCTTTACTCAGATCAGATTAGATCAACTCATGCTTAAAAAAAAGGTTTTCTGTTCATTTGATGGATCAGGCCTCAGGTCAGGTTCAAGGTGGGCAGTGGTATGAACAAGTAAGAATGTTCACGTTCAATGAATCAGCCAAGGATTTTAAAATCACATTTGGCTATAGGATCCTATTGTATTGTTATCTGAAAGGAGGTAGTGGTTAGGCCCACCCCTAAAACATGACACACTTGTATTTCTACTATTCATTGAGATTGGCCTTTCTCATACGTACGAGTGGTGGGCAGGAGAAACATTTTGAAGACAGTATAGATTGTGCCAGTATCTCACTTTTATTTTGTTCCATCCAGGGATCCCAGGGACCTTCAGGGCCTAAGGTGAGATTTTATGTCCATGAAATAATTTTCACCTTATCCTAAAGTCAGTCATTCTTGCCTCCATATACAGTATGTGTTGCCAACATTCTACGCATTCAACATTGTAAGGATGTGATTTTCTCTCCCCTGTCTGTCAGGGAGAACCAGGTATCGGCATCAGAGGAGAGAAGGGAGCAGCGGGTCATAAAGGCGACAAGGGAGACAGAGGCCATCTTGGACTTCCTGTAAGTACACTGTATTCACTGTGTTCACACATTTGAGGATTCTTTGACTTTGTATCTTCTGTTTGGGTTCCCTCTTGTTAGATAGGGTGCCTGGACCCTCAGTCATTTCAAGTTTATGCGAAAGTTTTGTTGTACACAATTTTGGTTCGAGTGTCAAGAAACCAGACCAAATTTTTATTTAATTTTAAAAGGGCCACAAATGAATAATACAGGTCTTACGGTAATTCAGGTTTTAAAAAATGTTGTTCTGTTCTCTTGACACTCAACAAACAAAATGGTTCTAAAGACCTGTACCTTCAATTTAGATGTGAAAACAAAACTTTCACATCAATTTGAAATGAAAATTACAAATTACGCATATACGGCCCCCCACTGTGTTGTAAAATTCTTACACGATCTTATAATTTAACGGACTATGTCACTGCTTCAGTACAGCAATGTTAGCATTAGACAATATCAGCTATGAAAAAAAAACAATATTGCTCTAACCCTAGTTTATGTTACTGACTGATGTATCACGTCTTAGATGTTGCTTCTATGTCACTGTAATCCTGTTCAAATGTTGCATGGAAGGGCAGAGTGTTCCAAACTAGTTCATCATTAACATAACACTCTCACACATTTTACATTTTGTCGTTTTTATTCATGTTTTATATTTTATTTTATATCAATTGGTCTCATCTGTGTAAAGTATTGATTTGTTGGTTGGGCTTTGAAATAGCTACTTTTCAATAGAGCAATGTTGTTCTTTTAAATTAATATAATAATAATAATAAAATGAATATAATGATAATAATAATAATATTCATTAATGAATAACATTAATATTCCAGCTGATCAGGTTGGACAGAATATCAACACAAATCAGTTTAATATATGGTGGTCAAGGGAACTTAGTGCATTAAAATCTATTAAAAGACACTATGCACTACTCAAATCTATTTTTGAATATCATATTTATCCCATAGACAGCACAAAGCTAGCTTTTAGAAAAAAAAATACCTCAAATAGATCAAATAGAACCAAATTAAGAAACACATTCAACCATTTGACATCAAATACAGGACATAAAGAAACACTGCAGATATGAAATACAGAAATGCTATTAGCAGTAGTAGTTAGGGGGGAGTATCCTCCATTGCTCATGTTTGAAAATTAGATAACTTTGTTTACTTCTGCCTTAATTTTCTGACTGCAGTTTTCTTATATTATATACTTCTTATTTTAAGCATTTTCCTGATAACCAGTGTGCTCATCAGTTTTGAAGTGTGCTAAAGGAAAGCTCTATTGCGTTGTATGTTTGGTTCATACTGTATTACTTGCAGTGTTTCTGTATCTCTCTTATAATCTCATCATGAGATTAGTTGACATGATATTAAGATAAGTCAAGACTAACTGAACACACAAAAAGAGACATGTTTACTAGACTGAATAATGGTGGGCTGTATTGGGAACAAGCCATTCAGCATTAATATCAGGATCATCCTAAACTGTGTTGTTAATGACTTCCATACAAACATCTACAAACATGATGTTTATAATAATATAACTTCAGTAAAAAAAAATAAAAGTCAGAGCAGTAGCCTACTAAGAGCAACTACATGGCCCTGGACTTTTCACCAACAAGACACACAAGTTACTCACAATGACTTTCACTCACTTTATATCTCCACCTCCACCACTTTATCCACCCTTTTATTTGTCATCATCTGAATATGGTTTTTGAAATCACTTGAGTCACAGCTTCACTCCCACACCTTCCCTCCCCCCCATCATCTCTGCTCTCTAACTGTACACCACGCTATACAGGGGGCTCATGGGTTAGACGGCAGACCTGGTCCAGTGGTGAGTGGTGCAAGTCCAGTTCCCCCTCACCCCTTCTCCTGCTCATAGCCTGCCTGTTGTCTGCCACGTCTGCTTGTCCTTGTCTGCTTGCTTTTTTCTTTGTCTGCTTCCTATGCTCGTCCTGTCTCCTTTTCCTTCCTAAAGTAGCTCTGTGAAGAAAGCACTGTTCAGGGTTGGGGTTTTGAGGATGCATTGTCACAGGGAATATATTTTCATGGCAAACATTGCATTTCTACATAGTGTGTAATATATGATGACAAGATCATTTTTTTCAAGTGTTTTTTCAAATTCCGAGATTAAGCAGAGAAGAGCTTTGCACAGCCAATACATGAAAACCAGACATTACCTCTATAGACTTAGTCAACGTATCATGATAAGCCTATTGTGGATATATTGTTCAGCTTATACTGTATGTTGTGAGATTTTAATTTAAGAATAGCAGAAGAAATATAACAAAATAAGACAGACAATACCAGTACAGAAACTCCAAAGATAGGAAGGTAATAGAGTTTAAGTCTAACTTTGAAGCTAATTTTTTCACTGATTTTCGTGATATTTTTAGCCGTTAGCTTCCGTGCTAACATTCAGTACAGGCACTGTGGACAGGCTACTACTACAGGCTATGGACCCGTCGCTTCCAGAGAGGGGCGGGGGAAGCTCATAGATTGTATATTTACGAGGGGAGCTGCAGCTCGGTTTCAAAAATAGGCCATCGTGAGATTAGCTGAACATCAGGGTATATAGGCATACTACAATAAATGATCTGAACGGTTTTTTCAGCAAACAACTAAAGAAAAACTTATTAGGGACCTCTAAGACCATATAATATTGACAGAAAAGTGTATAATATGTGAGCTTTAAGTTTGAAGTCAAATTCACTGGTCACCTGGACATATCTTTATTGTGTCAGGTATTTCAAAACAGAGCTCTGAGCCTGACAAATAGAAAGTCCCTTGAGAGGAAATGTACAACCAATAAGGCCTACGACAGACATACTGTATCTACGAACTATCTAAAGACCAAAAGGAAAACACCACTGAAACACAGGGTAGAAATCCGAATGGAAAGACATTTAGTGTTAACATTAAAATTAGGCAACAGATCACAAAATAAAATACTTTTATTGTGATATGTTTTTTTGTCTGTTTTTAAGTCTTAAAATTATAATACTGGAGACGGCCAGCTACTATGTGAATACTGGCTTTCTTATCAGTGTTTACAGATTGAGCACCATAAATGAAATCAAATCCTCAGTCCTCAATCCTCCCTCAATGGTTTCCTGCCTCATGCTCCTGTGTCAGCAGTGGGCTGCAAAGTTACCATAGCTAAGAAACTCTCCAAAAGGAGCATGCAGAGATGCTCGTGGCTGCATGTTGACATGTCATACGGTGCATTCGGCCGCTGTATTCCTTCTAGCTCTGTACCTACTGGATATGCCTGAAGTGCTGCGTCATCTTCTTCAATCCTTGCCTGCAACTCAGACAAAGAACTGCAGCTGACGTTACATTCATTTCCCTCCTTTTTAACGGTTCGGGCAGTATCTCAACAAGCTTGGTGTGCTAATGTTATTAAGTGTCAGAAAAGACCATTACTTATGTCCCTCCAGGTTAGGGGAAAAAAATGGCCTTAATAGCCGATTTCATTATCTTTTTTGACATCTATTCATGTGTTTCATAAAGCTTGTTGAGTTACTGATTTGAGGCATTTAATTGTGATATTTTCCCTAGTTTCCTCTGTTTGCATCCTTTAACAGGTATTCATTAAAACCCCCTGTTCTTTTTTAAAGGGTCTAATAGGACCAGTAGGTGTTTCAGGGCCAGCAGGACCAAAGGGAGAGAGAGTGAGTATTTCTCTGTGTTATTCTGCTTATATTCTAAATATATATATAAAGGTTGAGGACAATATATAGTACATTTTGAATTGTGTCTCCTACTACAGGCTGAAAAGGGAGATATAGGATTACCCGGACCAACTGGGCCTCAAGGCATCCCTGTAAGTCTGTCATTTCGTTATATATATATTCATTAAAACAAGTTGATTAGGGGCTTCAAACACATACCCAGGGTACAATGACTATGTTGTCAGACAAAATGTTCAGAGGTGGTTATCACAAACTGCCCAACATTTTGGGAAATATACTTCTACGCCAGATGAAAACCTTAATATGACTTTAAATCCTAGTATAGCCAGTGCAAAATTACAGGATGTGTAGTGCCATGACAGGTAGTACTGGGATAATGCTTTGTTATTTGGAATAGGGTTAACTAAACTCACATTTCGTAGTGGGTCGACTCGTCTTCCTTGGTAGCGGGCCAGCCAGCACCAGTCCATTTCTTGTGTCACCATTTATGCACACAGCTTAGGGTTGGTCTCACTTCATTTAAGTTAATGTATGAAGGACTGGAGAAGGACTCTCGGTATACACCAAAGTGCTTCTGGAAGAAGGCTAAGCACCTCAGGAGGGAGAAACGGAGAACCATCCAAGCTATGTAGAGTAAGGATGTAACACTGTTGACCAGTAATCAGGCGGCGGAAGGAGCACTTTGAGGAACTCATGAATCCGACTATGATAGAGGCAGAGCCCTAGGGATTGATAAGATCCGTCCAGAAACACTGAACACTCTGGGTGTGGAGGTACTGTCTCAGATGACACATCTCTTCCACAGTGGGAACAGGGGAACAACCTGCCCCTTTTTTTAAGATAATTGTTTTGCATTTGCAAAGCTTCATCGACATGCAGAAAATGACCTGGGCCGGATTCTTACCCGGGTCTGCTGCGACGTGGACTGAGCCTCTATGAGTGGAGGGGGATCTAACCACTTCACCACGAGCAGAATACCACTTACTTCACTTTTTAACCATTATTTTTTCCTGTAAAAATAAGAAAATGATCTATCTGATGTGTTGTTTCAGTTCAGTTCAGGTTGTTCATGATGTTGCATTGCATTGTGGAGAAAGGTTCAACTTTCTTCCTAGACCAACTTTGATTCTTTTGCCTAATCTAAATGAATGAATCAGTGCTAATATCTGTTTGAGAGTCAGCAAAAAAGCATATTTCGCCAAAGTGTAATACATATGGATATTTCTCACTCTGTTATTTCTAATTTCTTTTTCAGGGTTTAGTAGGACCACAAGGATTCAAAGGAAACAGGGTAAGATAACTCCCATAATGTTTTGCCAGTCATAAAGACAGTATAACCATGCGTTTGGCTAAATTAGATTGTTTTGGTGTAATCCACACAAAGGAGGTTATCTATATGGTTTTACTTTGTATATTTAGTAACTGAACTTAGCATTCTTATTTCATATTATAATAGGGCAGGCTAGTTTTTACATCCACAACATTATTTAACCCCTGCCATTGTTGCACCTTCCTTGTGGAGCCATAATAGGACATTTGTGCAGAGCTGTGACACATTCAAAGATGCTCTCAAGGAGCAGATGAGAACTAGAGAGCTGAATATCAATGAACTAAATGCTCCCTTTGATATCATGCATCAAAAGAAAGCTAGACGTCTCAGATAGTTTGCTTTGTTAATGATCCCGCATAATTTACATCTAAGATGTCTTTTTGCCTTTCTGAGGCTTTGTTTTATAACTGCGGGTCATAAAAGCACAAGAGAACCATCTTTATTAATCAGCTGCGTGTGCATCAAGCAATCCTTCTGTGTACCAATAGAACTTGGTGTAAGCTTGCAATTCAGAGATGGAAATCAATCTCATGTATTTGCGTTTAAACTGATATAATCAATTTTTTTATACAATTGTGTCAAATCAGTTTGTGTAAGAAGTGGAAGATGTTGGTGAAGCATTAAGCAGAGAAGAAAAGAGGAATAAAGAAGAGTAAATATGGCACCTACATTCATTAGATGACCAGAAACACAACACAGTGAAATTATATTTAGTTATTGAATATTATCTGTGATAAATACCAACAAACTTATACACTGCCTGGCCAAAAGAAAGTCACACTTTTTTTGGGCCGGGCTGTGTACATTTGGAAGCCTATGCTGTGCGTGAATTATTCTTACAAAAGTGGAGTCTCTTGTGCAGCAGCTTAACCTGCATCAACGTCCTTATGTGACACCAGTCACTCAAATAGTCTGATGCTGCTGTGTGTCAAAAGGACACTGTTTGCTGAATGTAGTTAGCATTGCTTAACATAAAGATTGAAATGGGGAAAGCAGCAAGCCAGACAGTGTCTTAAATTAATATATATACACACCTACCACCACCACTCAAGCCCGCAAGTTAACACAATTTATCTTAATTGTTCTATTCATACACGAGCAAAGATGTACAATTTAAAAAAAACAGTAAAGGGTTTGTAAGAAGAGTTACATGCTGGGAGTATTTTAGATAGCAGTCAATGCAGTGCACCTGCCTCCTGTCACTTTCAGGTAGCTATCTGGCTACCGGCCCTTCAGCCAGAGATGCAGCACAGAAGCACAGGACAAATGTACAAACTTGATTTCCATCTTGCTTCCAGTCTTGCTATGCAAGGCTCACCATAGCTTTGTACTTAATACACAAACATGTCATTGATTTCCATCTTTTTAAGGTAGTTTCCAAAAATATTGAATTCCTTTTATTACCTCTGAATGTCAAAACAGCTCTGCAAAAATGATATTGTGATTGTATATCATAACCAGGTTACTGTGTATCAGAGAATCTGTTTGTAAAGTCGACATACCCTTCCTCTAAGAGAATGTTTCTGTTTCCCTCCCATTAACCTGTGACTCTTTTAATCCTGCCAATCCCATCTTTTAAGTCTTCACATACCAAGAGCTCTTTCAGCACATTCAACTGGACTTGAGTCAAAGAATGCAATATTTTCAATCTAAAACAATAGCCAACCATAAGAATATGCCTCTGATAAACAAAATCAATGTGACTGTGACTGTCCAGTTGAAGGTGCTGAAGACAAAGCTCTGGGATAGTGTTGGTGTTTTCACTCTTTGTCATGTCTTCCTTTGTTTCCGCAGGTCTTCCTATCCCCTTTACTTCCCTTGTTTCTTCTTGTTAATTGCTGGGGTTGCCTTCTCTCCCTCTCACAAACCTTGGCCCCTCCTCCTCCTCCTGCATTCTAATCTGGTTTTGGGTTAATCCTTCTCCTCCTTACCTCTCCCACTCCTACTTAACATGACCTCTCCCTCGCAAGCCTTCATGTACTCCCTCCAACCCCTCCCCCCCCCTTCACCCATATCCCACAAGCAGTGCTCTACATCACTGTTCAAAATGTATACCACACATAGAGGCTATAGAGCACCAACAAATGTGAAGCAGATCATTTGTGAAGAGTTAGCTTTGTTTCTACACCTCTATACAGACTGAAAGTTTAAACATCAAACACTCTGTCAAGTAAAAAGCACATTGAATGTCACTAACAGTGACTGCAGGAAATGCATTTCTAACCATGAGCCTCTGTTAGTGCCCATGTACACCTAGCGTTTCTTTCTGAGCACCAGCGTCGTTTTTCAACAGTTCCCCATGAGGAGCCTCAAAAAAAAATTGTTTTAATTTATAATTATAGAATTTTTCAAAACTAAGAACCATATACCGACGATGGTTGGGCACTGTGACAGTCCAGAGCAGACTAGGAGGGAAACAGCTGTCCATGCATCAAGAGAAAACGTTGTTCAAAACAAAACGATAGCAGTGGGAAGTATTGTTCCTGCAACTGCATTTATAGAAAATGTTAAGAAATGTTTAACTTAAATGTAGTGTAACCATGCAAACGGGATGTGTTGGCCTGAGTAAATGAGACTGGGAGCACTACAGACCATTGCAGATGAACATTGAATATCCAGGAATTCACATTATATTCAGGACCACTGACAATCTGTGTAACTATTTGGGACACAATTTAGCACATTGACCGTACACAGTCAAGGCATGTACTAGGGTTAGACCCATTCTTCTTCGTACATGCAGTAGTATTCCCCAAACACCGGTAAACAGATTTTGAAGTGTAAAAACAAAAGTTACCCTTTAATGAGAAATTAGTATTTTTCAATTCCTCCATGATAGCATCAATGTTTGCCCCCATTACCAAGAAGGCAGAATTTATTTTGTAAGTTATTTTCCATGATAATATTAAGATCAACATGTAACAGCTTTCTCACTTATAACTCACAATTATTTAAAACTTACTTCTACTGTAGGTCTACATTAGCTCATAGTCAGTCCTTGATAAACTGCTGGGTTGAAACCTGCTCATCAACAGCACTGGCTTTAATCTCTCATCCCTAACTCCCTCTACTCACCTTCCTTTCCCACTAAAGATACATTACATTTCATAGTGTCTTTTGAAAATAGCAGCAAAGCACACCACACTTATTTAGTGGACTATATTTCTTATTTGTCTAAATTGTCTAAATGACAACATGGTAGGAAACCTGAAAGATGTCATTTTTAGGGGAAACAAACGTTTTCTCTATGTGTGGCTTAATGAGGGGGACTAAAGTTTGTCTTTTGTTTAATACGCTATTGTTTGCAGGGAGAGAGGGGCAAGAAAGGCAACAGGGGGGCCAAAGGGGATAAGGGAGACCAAGGAGCACCAGGATTAGATGCCCCCTGTCCGTTGGTATGTCAGTAGTGTAATGTGGAACCAAGAGGCAAAGGGAAGGAGCACAGTCTAAGAAATACAACGTCATCATAAAGAGCTTCATGTTCTGGAAGAGTTGTATTCAGAAGTCACCTTCCTTTTGGCTCTGGTATTAAATGTTCCTAATCAACCTAAGGCAGGGTTTGGTCAAAGTGTCCCATTCTGCTGTCACAGGTATATGAGAAGATATGTTGTGGAATTGACCAGATTCTAAAATGTGATGTTTTGATCCATTAAATAAGTTCCATGACAGAAAAGTTAAAGTTGTGAAATAATGATGGAAATGGAGTTATCTGAAAAATCAATTGAATGGAGCACAGACCACAATCCTGCCTCAGGAGCCTCTTTCCCCAGTAATCAGAAGGGAAGGAACCAGGCTGATGAGTATGGACAGAGTCCTAAGTATTTAGTCACCTCTCTCTGGAGGGATTCAGGCAACATCCTAATCACATGCCCTCACCATCTCAGCTTGCTCTTTCTGATCCAAACCTAAACTTGACCAGAACCTAAAAACACCTTGTTGGGACACAGAGAGATCCAATTGGTAGCAGAAGATCAAGACTCTTAACTGTCCAACTTTTCTCAGTGAGCCTAGTTCCTCTCTCAGGTTGCATGTTTAGGAGACCTTCATCCAGTCACCCAGTGGACAGAAGTGGAGATCCAATCTCCATCAAGCAGTGGAGGACAACCCCTCTACTAGACACCAACTGCAAAACTGCTTTTAAATGGTTGATTTCACAAACAGGGTTTCCGAGGCTTTAAAGGGGAGAAAGGTGAACCGGGCTTGCCAGGCCTGGATGGGCTGGATGCCCCTTGTGCTGTGGTATGGTGCTCTTTCTTTCCCTTCATTTTCCCAGCATGCCTCTTGCTAACCTCATGCCCAACTATGGGCACTAATAGAAGTTTAAATCTACTGATTGTAGTTGACTCAACTAACAATAAGCCTTAATGAGCAATAAGCCTTAATGAACTCATGTATTACTAACAGTAGCAAGCCTTTCCTTCTCAATACAAATTTGTGTTTCATTCAACCTTTTTATCACAACTACTAAAATGTTCTATGCTAAATTCACATGCAGATCTATTATTTTGAATGAATAACAATTACATTAAAATAAATAATCTTAACATTTGAAAGCTTGAATTGTTATGTTACCAGCATCTTTCATAATAATACCTTGTGTACTAGCATCTCTTGCATGGAGCACCACTTTCCAATTTCCAAGGCAACACATACCACAGGTGATAAGGAGCAGTAAGAGCTAGATGGGTTTATTTGGTCAAAGCAAGCCTGTTTCCTGGTGGGACCTTTAGTGGGCAGCATGTTATTTCTCCGAGATGCATCTTGTCCTGAGCAATTCTCAGAACATTTATAGCAAACGCTTAGTTTCCAAGATGACTCTGGTTTGCTAAACTAGGGCTAGGTGGTTAAATCTGGTATTGGACGGTACCTTGGTCATGGTTTAAGGGGTTGATCATGTACTTCTCTTACATTTCTGAATTTCATCTTCACAGGTAAGGCTTTGTCGTTGCACATACACATGTAAATTCAAGTGTGAAACCTCAGCTTGCTAACTGAAATACATGATATGATGGGAAATTAGCAGCCTGTTATTGGCACTACTGTAAACACTACACTACTTAAAACACTATTTGAATGCCACACTTGTCTTAAGTGACAAGGAGTAACATGCTAAAGGGGATTTTTCTATTGGTCAACAGTTTCTTTCCAAAGTATTCCTTTACTAGGAAAAGCCAACATCATGCTGTCTGCCATAGAGATGCACCTTTGTGTCTCTATCTTGCCAAATTTGCTGTCGATTCCAAATTTGTGCCACAATGTATTGAACATATTTCTAAATATGGGCTGCTAATGTTGTTGATCATGGCCTTATTTTTTTGTATTTATATTAAAAAATATATAAATAGCAACAAAACAATATGTGTATATAAAAAAAATATATTATTGAAAAGTCCATTCAAAAGTGAAACTTTCATATATTGTACATTTGTTACACAAAGTGTAATATGTCAGGCCGTTTTGATTTAGATGATAATATGATGATACAAATATTAAATATAACATGAAACCAATCAGAAAAAGTTATTTTTAATACAGAAAGGTCGACTTTCTTCAAAGTATTTTTTTTTAAATGCACCTGTATATGAATACTTCGTTTAGAATGCAAATTATGTTTAGGGATGTACTGTGTTTGGAAGTAACTGCAAAGGTCATTTTTGATGATATTATTTGATGTTTTCTAAACTTAAAAATATTGTACTCGTGAATATTTTGATAATATGTGATGTCAAGTTTTTATCCTGTCTTTTTTTTTTATGAAAATGGCTACAACTACTACAACAGCCATGAATCTAGCTATGGTGAAGCAGAGGCCTGTCAATTGATCAAAAATAACTGAGGCATATTGAGAACTCATTGCCATCCAGAACACAACATGGCTTCATATTCAGTTAATTCATCATAGATTGACTATAGATCACATTCTTTAGATTAGGATTGATCATTTTATGAGGTTTTTGAACATTTGAATGCAGAGCATGCAACACTTCGACAACAAATATTTGGATGCAACCATTTCTTTATGATGAAAATCAGACTACATAAAAAGTCAACTTTGAAGCTATACATTTTTTATAAACAAATAAAAAATTCAACAATTATTCAGAGGATGGAAGTTTAGACTAGTAACCGTTTTAATACAAACGGTCGAAACATAAAGTGTAGGCCCTGAGTAGAACAGCATCATCCAACACCCAAGATGGCCAGACTCTTCCTACTCTGCTACAGTGCATACGGAAAGTATTCACAGCGCTTCACTTTTTACACATTTCGTTACGTTCTCAAAATTCTACATATAGAACCCCATAATGACTATTAAAAAAAGTTTGTTTGACATTTTTGCAGATGTATTAAAAGTTAAAAAAAAGTAAGAAAATCACTTGTACAGAAGTATTCACAGCCAAAATTGAGCTCAGGTCCATTCTGTGTCCACTGATCATCCTTGAGATGATTCTACAGCTTAATTGGAGTCCACCTGTGGTAATCTCAGTTGTTTGGACATCAATTGTAAAAGGCACACAACTGTCTATATAAGGTCCCACAGTCAACAGTGCATGTCAGACCACAAAACAAGCATTGAAGGAATTGTTGAAGGAATTGTCTGTAGATCTGGCAAAGGGTCCAGAACATATTCTGCTGATTTAAAGGTCCCAATGAGCACAGTGGCCTCCATCATCTGTAAATGGAAGAAGTTTGGAACCACCAGGACTCTTCCTAGAGCTGGCCGTCCCTCTAAACTGAGTGATCGGGGGAGAAGGGCTTTAGTTAGGGAGGTGGCCATTAACCTGATGGTCACTCTGACTGAGCTCCAGGGTTCCTCTGTGGAGAGAGGAGAACCTTCCAGAATGACGAACATCGCGCAGCACTCCACTAGTCAGGACTGTATGATGGAGTGACCAGACGTAAACCACAGCCCGCCTGGAGTTTGAAGGCACCTGAAAGACTCTCAGACCATGAGAAACACAATGTTACAGTCTGATGAGACAAAGATCGAACTCTTTCGCGTGAATGTTTGGGGGAAACCAGGCACCGCTCATCACCTGGCCAATACCATCAGCCTACCTACAGTGAAGCATGGTGGTGGCAGCATCATGCTGTGGGGATGTTTTCTATAGCAGCAGGAAGATTAGTCAGGATGGAGGGAAAGATGAATGCAGCAATGTAGAGAGACATCCTGGAAGAAAACCTGCTCCAGAGCGCTCTTGACCTCAGACTGGGGCGACGGTTCATCTTTCAACAGGACAACGACCCTAAGAACACAGCCAAGATATCGAAGGAGAAGCTTCAGGACACCTCTGTGAATGTCCTAGAGTGGCCCAGCCAGAGCCCAGACTTGAATCCCATTGAACATCTCTGGTGGGATCTGAAAATGGCTGTGCCATCCAACCTGATGGAACTCCAGAGGTTCTGTAAAGAGGAATGGCCGAAACTGGCCAAAGATAGGTGTGCCAAGCTTGTGGCTTCATATTCCAGTAGACTTGAGGCTGTAGTTGCTGCCAAAGGTATCCACAACAAAGTTTTGAGCAAAGGCTGTGAAGACTTATGTACATACAGTATAATATTTTATTTTTTTTATTTTCAATATGTTTGCAAAAATCTCAAACAACCTTTAAAAAGTTGTCATTATGGGGTATTATGTGTGCAATTTTGAGGGGAAAAAAATGTATTTAATCCAGCGTTATTCCAGGGTGTAACATAACGAAATGTGTAAAAAAAAAAAAGTGAAACGCTGTGAATACTTTCTGTATGCACTGTATATATAAAAAGAAAAATGTTGTTGGTCTTGTGTTTGTAAACTGCTTTTGTATGCTTTATGCTACACAGTTGCATGATAACAGCACAGTATTTTTAACTTAACATTTGGTTTTACTGTTTTTCAGGGAGACGATGGCTTACCTGTACCGGGATGTTGGAATAAAGTAAGTTGGAAAGTTTAACACTATGTTGCTCATCACTGTAGCATCTCACATATTGTATGCAACATGTAACTTCACCGTGGTTTGAACTAACATGTTTTATTGTGCCTTGTGTTTTCTTCTTGCAGTGACCATAACTTTGGAATGGCTTGTGTGATTGTACATAGGATATTTATTTTTTTTACTTTTTGCTATTATATTATACGTGAAAAAAAAAATCCTAAGAAAGATGACAAAGGTTTTGTACAGATTCTTTATTTTAATACGAATGATGTTTATGTATTGGATTTGTATAATCTATTCATTATTTTAATATGACGGATAAGTAATTATAATGTGGCTACATTTGCATGATATTTGTGCATAATGTGAAGTGGATAATGCTTATTAACTTATTGTATAATGTTGTGTTGTTTTGTTGTCGTTGACCATGCTGCATTAAGTTGTTGGGCTGGAAAAAATAATGTGTTTGTATTTTGAAGTCTTGGTTGAACTCTCCTCTTTGTGATTAAGTGAACTCTATGTAATGTGCCCACAGTGACAGAACACTGTTTTAAAATGTGCTCGTATTGACCTTATGAATATGCAGACGGATCTGTTGCCAGAAAAAGAGATTTATTTTGCCCAATGAATGGCAGTACCAAAGGACGGCAATACTGGTCCATCCATGCACTGTCATCCATGCACTGTGCTGCCATGCATGGTCACCAATACAACTGTCCATCTTAGTAGATGGATGGGGAACAAGTGAGAATAATTCCAGTTTTTGATAGTTAAGGGAAGGGGTCTAGTTGGCACAGGGAGGATACATTATGTCACATTATATAAACAGTAAATTATAATATATTATGCATTCAACATATATATTTTTTACCTTGAGGTGAACTTTATTGTGTATTACATTAAAAGCCATCATTACATAAAAAATGCAGACAAATTACAGTAAATTCAAGATTATACAACCATTAAATCCAAATGTATCCTTGATTCAACTGAGAAGCTTGCTTGATAAAAGCATTTTACCCAGAGGATGATGCCTTAGATTAAATATAGTTCCCTAAATCAGTACCAACCTCACATTATAGTTAATAAATACCAAACTACTTGTTTAGTTTGGTTGAATTGAAAGATGAAATGATCATTGCAGTCGCTAGGCTCTGCTAGTCTTCTTCTGCTTCACAAGAAACGGGAGTAAGGGTTCCTTTTTTTTTCTTTTTTTTGTATTTTATGTCGGATTAATCTTTTTTTTTCAGTGAGGAATTAAGTCTTCCAGAAAATGACAGTTTTCTGTTAACATATGAAAAACCAAACACTTTTTTAAATACTGGAGGAGGGTGTCAACCAAGCTATTTAACTATTTAAAGCTGGTTATGGCATGAAAGAGACTTACAACTAAATGGTTTAGCTCATTGTATAGTCCTTCTGGTTTTTAGCTCATTCCAAAAAGTTTTGCCAAATTCTTTGGGCAGCTGCATTCTTATTTATGCTTGTCACGCTTTGTGTATTCAATTTAGTGATAAAGATGGTTGTTTGTCTTCTAATCTGAGACCCACATACAGCTTATTTTGTTTGAATGGAAATACTGCTGCTCACCCTTAAGGCATGCTGCTGCAATCGACACATTGTCTCATCCATTTATAAAAGAAAGCTGAAACCTGCTTGGACAATAGATGATATTGGTTTTATTCATGAACTACAGCACATTTTCATCCACAAGCATTTTCTATGGAATAACTGTGCTCATTAAGCTACATTCAATAACTTTACCTGAAACTGTGTTGAAGAAAATGGATGGACTGGCCAAACGTGGAGTTGTGTTCCATTATATGCTGCTGCTCTTTGACAAAGCTTTGTTTGTGTTTTGCCCTGCCTTGATTTGATGTTGCCGTGAGAGATAATCGTTGGATCTTTTTCCAGCAGTAACATATTTGTTGTGTCCTGTTGCTGCACAGTACCTCACATTAACTCATGCCTTAGGCTGCATTCACACCAAATCAGGCGGTGCGGCAAAACAACAGTTTTTTCTCTTCATTTGAATGAGGCTGGTTCCTTTTGGAGAGTGGCAGCCCTACGTCGCACTGCAGCAGCCAATCACGGCGTAGCTTCTACCAGCGACCAACCAGACACAGGGAGGTGTTACAAGGTCTAATGTCTTGATAAAGTGAAACTTCCCAACTCCACTAGCCATTAGCCGGACCGTCTGATATGGTGTGAACGCAGCCTTGGTCACCAGCTGGCCTTCATTTTGCTGTGCCTATTGATCATAAATAGTGGTTTCCAGTTATGTTCTGAAATATTCAAAATGTGTATTGTGTTCAAAGTGTCAATCGTTATTAAATATACATTTCTGAGGAAAGTAAATTATTGTTTACCATGCTGTATTGTGAATGTGAAATGCATTTTAGATTCATCAGGCTGTGTCATTAGCTTAGGTGGTGTTTACATTGGAAAACGGTAACGGTGTCCACAAAAATACTTTTGCGGGTGCTGCCTATCATTGACATGACAACAGCAAACGCAGGCTTGAAAACATAAACTTTTGAAACCACCTACCGAGGTGGAATCTTTTGAAAATGCAACTGCGGCAGCACCCTGTGAACTAGTAAAACCGGTCCTCTGGTAACGCTGACGTGCAGCACCACTCCGCACATCCGTAGCCGTATTAAATTTGCCGGCAAAATAGCCACACGCGAGTTGGAAGTTAGAAGACAACATGCACGGTGTCACTTTGCCAGGGACACGGCTTTCAACATTAAAAAAACACTATCTTTAGATCAAGCGCACACGACGAGTTCTACGCGGTGAAAAGATTAGGACAGAAAACTTGTCATTTGTAGAGTCACTGGAGAACACGGACATAGCCTAATCTGGTGCAAATGACTCTTTGCGACTCATAACCATAGCCTACATCAGACCCGCCAATACGGCCCAACAGAGTTCTCCTCAGGTGAAGTGTTGGCCTTGTGTCCGTCTTGCAATCAAGCCAAGGTTAAATTAAGCAGGGAGCTTCAAAACATTTTGGTAAACTAGGAAACGTTTACTGTTTAGTCAAACTTATTCCGTCTACATATTGTGTGTGTGTGTGTGTGTGTGTGTGTGTTGACAATTAGACCTCTGTTCTCTGTCCATGGTGTGTCAAAATGAAGTGTGAGAGGGAGAGAGAGAATGCTCCAAGTAGTCCTCCATGACTCTTCCTTGCGGGCTTACGTAGAAATGCCTTCACCATGTATGATTTTACAAAAACAACACAATGTAATTGTGTAATAATTACATATACAAGATGGCAAATCTACAGTAGGCCTACTAGCTTACTTCATTTGGACTCCAAAAAGCATGTTACTAATAACAGACCTTTTCACATCAGACATTTTGAGTTTTCTATAAGACATTAAGACTAACAATGGCTCTTTACTATTGAAGTATCCCAATGAGCCATCAGTGTGACAGTCAAACAGTTGGAATTCAGCCACCATTCATTTGTTTTTAGCCCTGTGCTTTTCCTAATGTCTGCCGCTCAAAGGCCTATCACAGTATCTGTAAAACCGAAGAGGTGTATTATGATAAATAATAAAACACATCTTTAAATACAAATCCAGTAAACCTTAAGATTAAGGTGAAAACAGGTTTGCAACACTAATTATTGTATCATCATAACACCAATTTACAGTGCAATTTATGTATTCAGTGCAAATAGCCCACAATGTAGATCCCCCCACCCCTAGAACAGCATTCACAAACATAATTGGAACTTATTTTTTTTATTTGTATACTGTAGGAAATGTTCAGTTTGAATGAACAGTAACTTAACTGTGAGCTTGTTTGTGGTGTTGTAGTGTTTCTAACATTACTAGTTGTTGCAACAGCATGTGAATAAACTACAAAGTTTGCTCGGCCAAAAAGAACGTTAATCTCGCAATAAAAAAAATGTACGCTGTTAAAATGGGTTTGCGTTAACGTCGTTAATAACACGTTTAACTGACAGCACTAATATTAAATGAACTGACTGTGGAGTTAGGGTCTACAGGATAAAAACTTCAAGTGCAGTAAAGAGTCATAACACATTAAACCATCTATGCTTCACACATTTACATGAAATAATTGCATGGGCTAGATGTGGAAAACATCATAGGTTACTTAGTGCCTTATACATAGATTGTATTTGAATTCTGCACTTGTGTAGGAGTTTCAAGGTTTCAAGTTTTTTTTATTGTTATTTATTTCGGTACTTGCGTACATAAAAAATTAAAAAATACTGTTTCGCCCGTCCGACAAGCAATTCTAAAAGTGGTCAAAGTGACTGAAAGGTGAGGAGTGATGACTAGAGGGAACAATACAGCATTGTAACTCATATATCTCCTAACAAATTTAAAAAAATACCTGATTTCGTTTGCTTGTGTGTCTGAAGCAATTAAACTGTATTCATACATATGTTTAAAGGGTCAACATCCTTTCCAACTGGCTAAGAAGTAGGGCTACCAGAGGCTCTCTCCATCAAACCACGGAAAGGAAACTTGAAGACATTTTGGGAGATATCTTTAGGTTTTTTTTTCAAAACCTGGAGTTGCATGGCACGTTTTCCCAGGAGGCTGGACACAGGGCCAGTAACGTCATATAGACTCCGGTGACAGCAATGAGCACATTAACTTCAATAAGACTGGAAGGTAGAGAGAGACGTTGCACCATTCTTAAGTTAATCATTGAAAAAGCTCTCTGGACAGGACAACCATCCCTGCCACAGGGAGGCACTGTACCTACTGATGTGTCTTTTGACTGCCGTTGATCTATTCAACTACTAGTGAAAAAGCTATAGGCATGGGCACTTTAGCACGGGCTATTTCTTGTGTTTGATGTGACATCAGTACTGTAACTGTGATACAGAATTCAGAGCAGCTCACAGAGCAGACAGATGCCATGTGTTTCCATGAAAAAAAACTGAAAAAACAAAGGGAGACCCTCTCGATGATTCCTTCTTGATATTTTCTGCCTGACTGCCTTTTAAACAAAACAACAAAAAACTTTAACCTGCAGCTATGACATTTTGTTTAAATGATTGTGCTGTATAGGAAATCCTTCAGAACAGCATCACACGTCACGCCTGATCACATATACTCAATCATATGACTTGTTTTGTATTGAGGTGTCAAAGGACACAATGATTAAATGCTATAATTGTAAGTATTGTACACTAGTAGACAGAGGATTGTATGTATAAAAGTAGTCTTTGTAAATACATGGCATTGATGGAACATAATCTGACGTACTATTTAACGGATAAGCATCAAAATTCTCAAAGGGCAGTATTTCTATACTGATGATTCTTCACAACTATTTCTTTTTACATTTTCAATTTCTAGGGGAAATCATTGGGCCTCTTGATAATCAACATTTTGTATGGCATTTCTTCTAATGTCACATTTGCATGCTCCATTAATCCAGTCTCTATCCCATACAGTGAGTTATATTTCACCTCCTGTTAACGTACACGATACAGTCTGTATAACAAAAAGTCCCCTCGTCAGTTTGTTTCACAAGGAAAATAGTCCTTCCCTGTTTTAGTGAAAATCCAATGTACAGAAGCATTCCTTATGTCATTTTGACAGCAGCCTTGTAGAGAGACCTGGGTCAAAATGGTGTTTCATTTAGATTTTTATTATCTTTTTCTTCCAGTATTTGAGTTAATCAACGTTGAATTGTATTCAAGGTACATGTGTACCTTCCTACAAATATTTAATGGGTGAGATCTATTTATTGTATATGTTTGAATACATTTTACTTCAACAGAAACCTTTTAAATAGCAAAGGTACAGCGGCCAAGAGAGATCAAAGCACTGCAACCTGCAACAAGACAAAACACGAGCACATATATATATATATATATATATATATATATATATATATATATACATGTATATATATATATACGTATATATATATATACATATATATATATATATATATATATATATATATATATATATGATATGGCCTATTAGATTTAGTTTTGTCTGTTTAACTTGTATGTTTTCTTCTAAGTTGCAGTGCCCTGAACTCTCTTAGCCATTATATAAAAGGGATCATAAACAAAGTTCACAACTGATATCATTTGAATTGATTCAAATTTTTGAAGTAGAATTTCGTCATTTATTGTGTTGTTTAAAGTGATCATTTGAATAGCATGTTTCCTGTCAAGCAATGTAGCATTCACATACTAATTTATTTTAAAGATACACTCCCTGATTTTTACATCATTCAACATTTTATATCTGAAAGTTTATGTAGTTTCTATGTAGCTCCAAACGTCACATTTATATTTTGCACATATATGGAACTGTTTTATTTACAAAAGAAAAGTATTAAAAGAGGAACTTGTTCATTTGTTTATTTACTTGGTTTGATATGTTCTCTGCATCTTTAACCTATAGAACTGTAACAGTGAACTGGTACAGTGTAATACACTGCAAAAAATCTGAAATCACATTTGTTTTGCGCATGGACTTTGGTTAGAGATATTTTTAAGTTGTATCCTAGTATATAAGAATATACGTTTTGATCAACCATATGCAAGAGGTTTTAAACTATTTAGGTAAATCAAGTGATTCATTTCTCATGAACTTTTTTGGATTTTTTTTTATAACTTGCTGTGGGAGTGACAGTATTGTTAACTTCACTTGATGAGCTCTTGGGGCTAACCATATATGTACACAACCCAGAAAATCTGACTCCCTTTTTGTTTCAGTTAATTAATTCGGTCTGATATTAAAGGCCTACTTCACCAGTGGGAATATGAAGGTGTATTGAATTCTGAGATCCTATGTAGTATAAATGTGAAAAAAAAATTGAAATTGGTTCATCCTAGCCTGAGAAAAGGCAGAAAGAGTGTTTATGGTCTCACTGTCTAATCCTACATTAGTGATGTCACAGTAAGAGAAATGTAGGGTTAAGACAGTGAGACCATAAAACACTCTTTCTGCCTTTTCTCAGGCTAGGATGAACCAATTTCAATTTTTTT
Source organism: Ammodytes marinus (assembly GCF_949987685.1). Taxonomy (NCBI): domain Eukaryota; kingdom Metazoa; phylum Chordata; class Actinopteri; order Uranoscopiformes; family Ammodytidae; genus Ammodytes; species Ammodytes marinus. Next base: position 27,847,583 of record NC_137215.1, on the reverse strand, counting down.
TTTGCACATTTAAACTACATAGGATCTCAGAATTCAATACACCTTCATATTCCCACCGGTGAAGTAGGCCTTTAAAGTTAATTCCAGCTCTTGAGTGTTACTTTATCTTGACTTGTCCCAGTATGGCTACATATTCTTCCCTCCTAACATAATATTCAGTCACCCTGGAATCCTTTGTAGCCAGAAGCATTTAACTTATGATCAAAGAAAGTCAGTATTGGTCATTTCTGCTAATGAACCTTCCTGCATTAGTCTCATCCACACTTGTTACACAATTCGTGTGGCCATGTTATTGTAGCATCATGGATGTAGCTTGCTAGCTGATCATATTCATTCTTGCTGGCATATTAATACAGGTGAAAACAAAACACATGTTGAGCGTTAAAATAGCTTGTATCTGTCTGCCTGGATTTGAAAGTTGAGTTCAGTCAAATTCTCCCTGTGATCTGAGGTCTATCACATACAGGGGCGGACTTGACGTTGACAAAACATTTGGCCCTGGCATTTTGTCCTTGACGGAAAAAAGAAGCGCCCTCAGTGCACTTTTCTCCTCCACCCTGGTTGTACTTGTAGCTGGACTGTTCATCACCTGGAAAATGAGCTTGTCTTTCTCTGGCTCTTTACTTTACTCTTACACTGGCATCCGGGTATTTCTAAACATGCTACATCTGACCACACGAATTGGGGCATCCTAAATAATTTTTCTACCATACTTATTAGCAGAAAGTATGGGGATTGGAACGCAGGGATTGTGTCCTATTAGGCAATTACTTCCTGGGTCACACACTACAAGGCCACACCTCCCATAGTCTTTTTTTTTTTTGCTGAATTTGAGATCGTCATTACCCATAAATACCATCTACAAGTTCATACTGCTTAATTTTGTTCACTCAGAAAACAAAACCAGATCCATTTAATTAACTGAACAAAACAGACATTTGAGTGGTGAGTCAGAGGTCTGGAATCATGCTAGGAGACCATTCCATTATATTTCAGAACAATTCAGAGAGCATTAATTATACTGTGCTTATACTATCGCCAATCTGGAAGCATTGGGTAGCTCATTTTCAATTTATTTCAAGCCAGTTAGTTCATTTCACCAGCTGAAACTAGTATTGTCTGTGTCCAAGGTACTAAAGGCATTTCAGGAACATTTGAAGAACAAAAGTTCATCTCAAGTCAATCACTATGACAATGTTTGATATTCATAGTAACCAGACAGTTTGTTTAAGCAGGACAAATCAATAAATGCTGATAATATACTCATGCCTCACAGGGTTCTTCAAGTGAAGAGTTAACATGTTCTGCGGATTCACAATTCTTTCTTTAGGTCACACTGTAATTAACAAAAATGAAACTGTCTATAAACAGTTAACCTTTTTATTTTGATCTACAGCTCTGGAAAAAAATGAAGAGACCACTCCAAATGTTCAGTGTCTCTCGTTTTACTATTTATAGGCATATGTTTGAGTAGAATGAACATTTTGTGTTTTATAATATTAACTACTGACAACATTTCTACCAAATCCCAATATTTTTTTTTTGTCAATAAGAGCATTTTTAAATGTAGAGATGAAGATTTAAGAAAAATCCAGACTGGTCTCTAAATGTTTTCCAGAGCTGTACATATAGTATATACTGTAGATATAAATATATTGTTTGTTTGTAACTCTGTACCTGCCAGATTAGAACAATATCTGAGAATGGATAAGAGGGCATTACAGAATGTGCATGCTATTGTTAAGCCTGTATGAACTGGAGCACTATTTACAGATGTTTTGATATTTTGTCCTGTATTGGTAATTGAGCATTGGATATACTGAAGATTTAAAGTTGGTCTGCACATTCAAAAGTTATCTGCCAGCTAATTTACCTTTGAGCAGATTTCTGTACTACAACAACAACAACAGTGATTTGATGTGTATAAGTTTGTTTTCCAAGATTTAACATGACTTCCAACCAGAGGTGAAGTATTCACTCCAATCCACACGCTAAGTATACCTTTAGTCAAGTGTGGTGTCAGAACTGAATGTTTATAATGATATTGTTTTTGTTTTCCAAAACTATTTATTTTTACTTTTTATAAAACAAACAATGGCAGCTGTCGTCACTGATTGCCAAACAGATTCACTGTTCCATACAAGTTCAACTTTAATTCAATTGGTATCACTTTACAATAAGGTACACGAAATTGTATTAACTACTACATAGTTTTTAGTAACTACTGCATAGTTTTATTTAGTAGCTATGTTGTAGTTACTAAAAAAACTTTAAAAAAAACTAGTAATTACTTTATTGGCCTTTAGCAGTTACTGCATAACTATGATGCAGTTACTACACTTTTGTGTACCTTTTTTAAAAGTGTTACCATTCAACTTATCACTGACTCAGAATAAAGAAACCCATTTTGAATGGAATCAGTTGTTGGGTGTTTGTGTGCATGCATGTATTTTGTTAATAATGTGGCCTTTGCCTTTTTATAAATACAGTGAAGCATCTCTTTTTTTTACTTCTGACAATCTTATTTCCAGAAATATATGTAAATATTTGAAGATTCTGCAAAATCCTTGAATTGGAGACAAAAAAAAATTAATTCATTGCCAGCATTTCTTTTCTCTACAATTTATGTCTATGGCGAGATGTTTTCCAGGGTAGATGTTAAAGTTTTTATTGTACGTAAATTGAAATAGATAGATAGATAGATAGATGGATGGATGGATGGATGGATGGATGGATGGATGGATGGATGGATGGATGGATGGATGGATGGATGGATGGATGGATGGATGGATGGATGGATGGATGGATGGATGGATGGATGGATGGATGGATGGATGGATAGATAGATAGATAGATAGATAGATAGATAGATAGATAGATAGATAGATAGATAGATAGATAGATAGATAGATAGATGGATAGATAGATAGATAGATAGATAGATAGATAGATAGATAGATAGATAGATAGATAGATAGATAGATAGATAGATAGATAGATAGATAGACTTCAGGTTTTTCACTTGAAGCAGTGAAAACTAAAGAACAAACATGCACTCCTCTATTGCTGCAGCGCTGGCCTGTATCTTTCTAATACTGACAAATTACCGATGGCGATGGCATGTTCTACGTAATCCCATTATTCAGGTATTCAGGTTCTCGCTTTATAAAAAAGACAGGTGAGTTTGGTATGTTTTCTAATAGAAAAATGTAATTTAATTACAAACACATACTGTATACACTCAACGGCCACCCATGCCATACCTCATTAGACCCAGAAGTTGTTCAACCACCACCATGCTTGCGCTCGCTCAGTGATCTAGCGGGCCTTTGAAGTCATGAAGGCCAGATGGAGGGCAACCCTGTTCAAGGCACAGGAAGAGGAAACGGGGTTCTACTCCGAGGTCGTACTGGCCTGTGCCTTTCCTGCACAACGTCTGTGTCCTGGCAGGAGATGCCATGGAGGACATTCTATTAGAAGACCCTGGTCTTCTAGTAGAATGTAGAATATTCTACTGGTCCACCACAAGACCCTGCTCCACCAGAACAGCATGCCCCAGGGGAAGCCAGTTGTTTCCAGGTCAGGGAAAGGCTGTGAACCCAAGTCTCACCACCGGCTCAGCTGCTGAACAGACCACAAGACCACAGTTGTGCTGCATTAAAGCTGGGGTGGAGGATTTGGGGAGAAAATGGCAGTTGGGATAGAGATTTGAATCCAAATACCTCAACCACTCCACTTGTTCTCTTTGGTCCCTCCCCTATGGTCCCTCCCTGACACGCTCTACACCAACAAAGTCGTGCCAAAGAGAATGGACAGTCCCAACAGCCAATAAGAACAGAGAATCGGAGCCTCGCTCTGATTGCTCAAAGTGTCAGCTCATGTTAACTTTGACCAATCAGAAATCATATACCCCAGTTGTGAATTGTATTTCTTTTAACACAATTTATGTTCAATATTATTTTATTATTATTTCTGCACTATAGCCTAATTTAAGGCTCTCCTCTTTCTTTCCCTTTCCCTTAATACAAAAATGAATAAACAACTAATGAAATGAAGTACACAAAGGACACCTTGTTGAAAACAAATTAAATAATTTTTTTGCACTGCTTTGCCAAATAAATGTAATTTGTCTATTATTATTATTATATTGTTCTTTGCGCATATTAACTCTCCTCTCTCTCTATTTTTCTGAGCTGATTCAACATAATCCAAACCCTCACTCAGAGCTAAAGGGTATTACGAAGGTGGTTATCAACTCCATTTGTTAACCTGGGATTTCAGCTTCAGGCTCTGTGCGTGATCTCATAAAAGGGGCCGTTGGACGCGTCATTTGACTCTTCTTCCGCACAAAATTTAACAATCTTGTGCCGCTAACTTTACACATACGTACTGATTGCGAGCAGCTGACAAAAAAAAATTGTGCCACTGATTTTACTCAAGAGGAAGAGTTTGTCTGGTCTGAATTATCACAGAACAGCAGACGAACAAGAAAGCGTAACGGTTGCTGCATAAAAGGAGAGAATGCTGTTAGAAAATAACAAAATGTATTAAATTATTCATTTATTTTTAACGATCGTTCTCTCAGTGTGTGTGTGTGTGTAACGTGAAATTAAACTTGAGTCAGCAGATTTAAACACTACACCATTTAATTTAAACACTATAAAGGCTGTAAATACTGTGCTATAGTTTTACACTATAGTCCCACTCAATAATGTAATTTAATGAATGTCTGACACTGTCCCATATAGCCTAATGAATGGTAGCCTATAGCAGCAGTGGCAATCACATTAGTTTTGGGCCACATCAAAATCAAAGCAAATCAAAATTAAAATAATTTTTAATTGAATTAGGCCTATTTGTGATAAATACAGGCCTACAAATAAACTAGTTAGCCTACATACAAAGTCTGTTAATATTTCGGACAAATATGAATCTATAGGCTACTGTGGAGCAGCTTTGAACTTGTGAGTCTGAAGCTGTGTCCTTATTTGACAGCTGTCCCCCATTAAGTCCAAAACCTGACGCTTCTGATTTTTAAAAAAAAGGTAAAGTATCAATGATTTTGCTTTGTGTCTTTAGCTCGAAATGTCCTATTCTATTTGCAGATAAACTTACAAGGTCACTAAAAAGTTTATCCTTTCTCACAAGCATTCTAAGACCCTCAATGATGAAGCCAACAGTGGACTAGGCTACATCCCTTCTAAAAATTGTTTCAACTAAACAAACTGTCACTAAATGTATATTTAAAAAAAAATCTGAATGTGTTCTAGAAGGAAAATATATGACATAAATGAAGCCAAGCTCTCTGACAATGTGATCAATAGACTGTCCACAGGCTAGTTTTTATCCTATTGGAGGTTAAAATGTAGCCTATGAATAATTAGGGGCGCTGCCTCTTGAGTGACAAGCTAGCCGCTGTCCCTCACTTCGCCTCGAACGCTAGTTGTCAGGATTAGCATCCCAGATAGGAGCTGACTCTGGGCCGGATTCGCTTTCAAACAGGTAGATCCGTATAACAGTCGCAGCTGAACTCCGTTCCGGATGTGGAACACATACAGTATTTGCGCTTTCTGTAGTGTGAGACAGACAGACGTCATTTAGGTGCTGTTTATACGAAAACACGACACGGTGCTTCCGCGGAAATATTTCCCCCCGTTCTTTCGCCTGTGTAGCCACTAGCCTTCCTCTCATAAGGACCAGGGCAGGCTGTGCTGTGCCTGTTTACAGCGGCCGCTAATGCTGTCATGCGCGCCCGCCTCCCCCGGTCGTTCGCCTGTGTAGCCTTCTTCTCATAAGCATGGACCTACAAAAAAGGTCCATGCTATGAACGACGGCCACCATCGCCGTCATTCGCGACCCCCTCCACCCGCTTGTTCGGCTGTCATAAGAGCACAAGAGCCCTCTCGTCTTGTTTTCACATAGCGATAAAAGTAAACACACACAGCGCGCACTGCAGACAGGTGCGCACCCAGGAGACTCTGGTTGGGAGGGGGCCACACGAAAGAGCGAGAGACGCGAACACCAGCGAGTTTGCCGGTGGCGGCGACGGCAACAAAAAAAACACATTACGTGCCAATTTGTATACGATGGTCGCGATAGGGTCATTTTATACATCCCTTGGAGAACATCTCGCGATACGTCGCATATATTCGATGTATCGCCCAGCCCTAATTGAGGGATTATTTTTGTGTAACTATATGCTCTTATTTTCATGAAAATGTTTCATAGTGAGCCTTTATTGTTTTAGGCTAGATGGTTAGTATTTTAAATTTAGAGAATAAAGGAAAGGATGGACCTCAGGCTTTGACTTCCTAGCTAATCAAACAAATAGTTTTTAAACTATATGAAGGTTGCATAAATAAGACAATAAGTGATCCCACTTATTTAAACAATGAATGCATTTTTGAATGAATACATTTTTTAATACTATTGTCCAGCCCAGAAGGGCTTACAAGACACCATTATAAACACACAAACAGACCAGAGGGGTATACTATGAAGCGAGATTAAGGGCTGAGCGAGGTCTAAAGCCAGAGTTTTCAGTATCACGAAAGGTGGCTCTCTTTTTACCTGGCTATCACCGTGGTAACAGAGGCTGCACGGCTAACCTGCTCGCACCAGTTTTTGTTCCAGAGTTTGAGATAAAATTCGGCTCTTAGAGCGCTGCCCTTTAAGGAAACTACACATTTGGAAATCCCGCGGACGTGACAATGTTGTCTGAGCGATATATTCTCACTGAGGAAACTGTTACATCTAAACTTATTGATCAGTAAGTTAATGGACAAAATGAAGCCGTGACATTTGGCTTACAGCAGAGTGAACTGTAACATTGCGCTGCAGCTTTTTACCACATGCATACAGTTAGGCCTAGTGATGCAGAAAATGTAAAATAGCCTACACCTACTATAGCCTACTGTATGCATCGCTACTCTATGCTCTCACCTCAAATGATTTTACCTGGTGATCTACACACACTGGCTCTTAATAAAGCGTTCTTTAAAATCACAGGTTGCAACATTATTTAACTGTGGGCTTCTTTCATCAGTGTATGCCGTTTACAATATGAAAAGGGGCTTTGAATAGGCTGTCACTGGAACATCAGGGGAAGATGAGGGCGATGAAATAATGAATACAGTTGGGACGTGGCAGGTGACAGCTGTCACAGTTCGGACATCGCTGCAGACTCGCAGGTTAAGCTTCTCACAGTAGATTCATATTTGTCCGAAAAATACAGACGACATGTTTTTTTAATGTAGGCCTATTGGTAGGCCTATTTGTAAGGTTCATTTTCATTTCATTTATTTATTACGGCTCACGGCCATAGCACATGGCATGGAGCACACAATTCAACTGAAATCATTACAAAACAAAACAATGGTGCACGGCAAGGAAAAACAAAACAAAACAAAACAAAAACATCACTTAAACAATGGCAAAACATTTCTCAAAAAGGCACCTGTTTTAACAATAACCCCTGGCCTACTTGCCCTCAAAAGTGAAATCAATTTGGTCATGGATGGAAAATAAACATAATAATTTGGCAGATACTTTTTTCTAAAATACATTACATCCACATTTTTACACTCAAAAAGTACATGGTATTCATCTCCAACACAATTAGCATCACAAAGGTTGCATATTCTTGGATTTCTTTCCAGCCCTTTGTATCTTCCTGTGACTTTAGGTATGCGGGTGTTATTGGTTCTAAAATTGCAGATGGCCTGTCTGGACTTTTGATTTTCATACAATAGATATTTTTCTAGTTTAAACTCTTGTTTAAATTCTATGTATAAGTCACAGGAAGTCATGCTTGTAAGCTCGCTCTGCCATTTCTGAATGAATTGATCTTTTAACCTCCGCTCAACAGTTCTTTTCAGCCAGTTAATGTTGTTGTATTTTTGTGTTATCCAGATGTATGACAACCCGCAGTCATCCAGTATCTGTTTCACCTGTGATACCCAGGGTGATGCATACACACTGCTGCTATGCAGGCTGTGTAGCTGATTGTACATGATTTTACTAAGTTTACTGTCTTTACTTTCTAACAGTCTCCCCCAATAACCAATTATTCTTTTTTTAACTGTAACACAGAGTGGGTACCGTCCAAGTTCCCCATACACCATATTACTGCAGGTAGTCATTTTTACTTTTAAGATGTACTTTAGAAATTTGAGATGTAGTTTTTCTAACAAATAAAAGGCTAATAGCCTAAATCAAAATAGTCTTCATTTTGATGTGGCCCAAAACTAAAGTGATTTTCCTCGTAGGCTATTCATTTGGGGACAGTGTCAGACTTAAATTACATTCTTAAGTGTGGGACTATAGGCGTAGTGCTATTAATATAGCAAAGTAGTCTATATATATATATTAGGCTAAATGGTATAGTGTTTAGATCCGAGTTCAAGGTTTCATTGTTTTATAATGTCACGTTACGCACTGCGAAAACGATCGGCAAGCTAAATAAATCATTTCCATGCTGGCAGCATTCCACACTCCTTATTTGCAGTAAGAGTTTTTTAATAATAATATTATTTACTATCTATGGTAACTATGCAGTCTACGAGTGAAGTCTCCCTTTTATATTCTTTATTTTGTAATGAGTTGGTGTAGGCAGGAACCTCGGACTATGTTCCTGAACCCATGTATGCTTATTAGATATAGTGCCGTAGAGACCTGGTTTGATATGGTCAATTGTGTTGCCCAAAAGTTGCCTACCAAGTCGTCATACTAACCGGAGCTGTTGCTATAAAACCATAACCATAAACTGCACCATTCACCGTGACAAGTGACAAGGGAACATTGTAAGTAAGCCTTACATTCAACTCTGCCTTGATTACTTATATTTCTATTTTGACACAGATAGGTTCTGTAATTGATGCAACATTGTTTGTAGAGGATACTAGTAGTTCCACTCTGCTACAAAATGTCAGATGGTTAAAACCCATGAAAGGGTTTGGGTCAAACTATTTAGGGTTTCAGGGGAACTGTAAATAGCAGCTACTACTAGCCTACTAATGATGTTAACATTAACAGTCTTCAAACAGGTTACAGCTTCTAAACTTGACATGCAGTTTTATTTCATTTTGAGTGTAGTCAAAAGACATCAAGTAAACACTTAAAGGTTCAGTAAGCGGAATGGTCAGTTTTAGCTAACTTCCTGTCAGTTACTGCAGTTAGCAGTCCCCTCGCTCGTCCCTACGTCACCACATTAATGCACTGCGGTCTTCAAGCAGCGAGTTATCTAGCATCATCTCAGATCCATAAGTGTGATAAAACATGATAAAAAACCATCAAAACAGACATTGGGAAGGATTTTTACCTGCTCCGCCATTGTAGGCGCATACACATTCACCCATCTGTCGCTCTGGCGTGCACCGGCTGTGAGACCATGAGTGACACGGGTGTCGGTTTGTATCGTTCTCGCTTGTGTTTGGATAAAAATGTCGGGATCCTCCAATAAGTTTATTTACTGATTACATGCAGAGCAGCTGACTGAGAGATCGGCTTTATGAAACGTGCACATTATGTGATCACTGTATGAATAAAGAGCGATTTAACACTTATATTAACATATATAAACCGCATACTTCACCTTTATTACAAAATAAGCCATCAAAGCCTCTTTGTCTCCTTTTCTTTCACCATATACCACAAGGCCACTAGGGTGTGCCAGATACATCCACTTCATCATCACAAGCACTTCATGGTTACATCATTGTAAATGGTATAGAGCCCTACCAGCACAGATGGGTGTCATTGTGCTTGTGGACAGCAACCAAATACAACACAGCTGAATTTTGGAGGGATCATTTAGTTGGTGTTTCAGAGCATCAGGATCATCCTTTTCAACCCAACCCTGTAAGTATTCAAACAATACTAAAACAAGTCTGTCTTGATACATAGACTAATAGATCAACTGAAGCATGTAGAGTACTATTAACAGGATACTTTGAGACTTGCTTAATAAGCAAGTATAGAACAGTGCTAGATGGATGTTGTGTTGGATATGTTTAACATTTGGACAAGTACAAGCTTTTATGTGTGAATGGTTGTTCACCCTTGAGCACTGAGTACACTACACGTATGAAAAGAATGATCCCAGGCAAGATTGTTAGCTGGATTCAGCCAACCTGAAACAAGATAATTCACAAGTTTTCATTTCACGCTAACAAACTCACACAAGGATGCATAATGCTTGTCATTTCCATTTCTTTACAGGCATAAAAGAAAGAGCACTCTCCCCGGTTCAGACCCTCGTCTCATAATGTCCTCACAGTGAATTCAACGTAAGGGCCATTCCCATGGTGGCCAGCCAGGGCCTGGCCATGGGCAACGGGTCCATTAAAGCCTCACAGCCTGAGGAGAACAGCTGCCTGGCCTCCATCCACACAGACCCTCTGGGCCTGGACACACACCTCAGGTTAGAATCAATATCAATATGCATTCTTCTTTTATGGAAAAACGGTTGTATTTTCCTGTCTGAAATGATTAGGTTCTTACTCCGCTCTATCTTAAAATGGCTTTCATACTGTAAATCTTTTTAGCAGTGTAACTTTGTATTATATTATATTATTTAATGCAAGTGTTGTTGTTTTTTTGTTGCTATTATGCTGTGCTGCGCCGTTCATTGTCCTACATTTATTTAATTAAATTGAAAAGGATCAATATTTCTTGGTATATATTTTTACATGTCAGTTGAGGTGGTTGGGCCATCTGGCGAGGATGCCCCCTGGGCGCCTCCCTAGGGAGGTGTATCAGGAGCGTCCAGCTGGAAGGAGGAAGACTAGGTAGAGAGATTGTATCTCCACACTGGGAACGCCAAGGGCTTACATTAAATTCAAGCTTAGTTGAGGGTTAGACAATGGTGTTGCCTGATGGCACTGCAGGGTTAGATGGATAGATAGATACTTGATTCATCCCTGAAGGGAGATCAGTGAAATATTTGGACTGGGCTGTGTATTATTGTGTATTATTGCATAAACAAAAAAACAAGTTTAAGTGTTTAAATGCACACTGTGCAACATTTTAATGAAAAAGAAATGTCGAGGCACACAAAACGAATCCCTCTCACTGATCACTTCTGCCTCACTAACTGTGTGGTGGTGTGTTTATCTGCACAGTCCTCCTCTGGCTGTTTTTTAGTAGCATTTGTTACCATTGTTTTGTAAACAGACTTTGCTCCTCTCCCCTTGACGCGTAGAAATGTCTCAAAAGAAGGTCAAAAGTAACCAAAATGGGAGGGGAGGGGGGGGGGGGGGGACTGTGCAGATAAACACACCACATTCTAGTGAGGCAGAAGTTATCATTGAGAGGGTTTGTTTTTGTGTGAGTTTATACGGTCATTTTTAGGGCCTTTTGAGAATCACGTTTCGATCAAACCTTTTCTCATACTTAAATGATTGCTCCAACATTTCAATTAAGCTAAATTATTTTCCATTTCCAGATTGCGGATTACCCAGCTGGAGGCAGAACTGGCACTCCAGGACCAACTCTTTGGAGCCCAGGAGCTTAAGCTACAGCATCTCCAGAGGGAACTGGAGGCCAAGACCACCCAGATCGACAAGCTCCAGGATGCCATTGGCTACAACGACAGCCTGGCTCACTCTACACCGGCCTCGTCCCACCACAGCCATCTCAGTGTCATCAACCAGGGTCCCAGCCGTTTCCACAGGCTGGCTGTGGAGGTCCACCGCAGGCTCAAAGCAAAAGAGGGCGTCTCGGCCGAACCCACCTCAGAGAACTTATGTGGAGGGTTCAGAGCAACACACAGCTCCATCCCAAAGGCTGTCTGGAAGGACTCAGAGTAAGTTCATATAACATGCTGTAAACTTGATTGGTGCTATACAGGTGAAACTCGAAAAATTAGAATATCGTGCAAAAGTTCATTTATTTCAGTAATTCAACTTTATAGGTGAAAATAATATCTTATACAGACTCATTACATACAAAGTGAGATATGTGAAGCCTTTATTTTTTATAATTGTGATTATTATGGCTTACAGTTTATAAAAACCCCAAATTCAAAATCTCAGAAAATTAGAATATTACATAAAATCAATAAAAAAAGGATTTTAAATACAGAAATGTCGGCCCTCTAGAAAGTATAATCATGCATATGTACTAAGTACTTGGTTTGGGCCCCTTTTGCATGAATTATTGCCTAAATGTGGCGTGGCATGGATGCTATCAGCCTATGGCACTGCTGAGGTGTTATGGAAGCCCAGGTTGCTTTGAAGTGGCCTTCAGCTCGTCTGTATTGTTGGGTCTGGTGTGTATCATCTTCCTCTTGACAATAGTCCATAGTTTCTCTATGGAGTTCAGGTCAGGAGAGTTGTCTGGCCATTCATGCAGAGTAATACCATGGTCAATCAACCAGTTACCAGTGGTTTATGGTACCGTGGGCAGGTGCCAAGTCTAGCTGGAAATGGAAATTGTCATCTCCATAAAGCTTGTCAACAGACAGAAGCATGAAGTGCTCTAAAATCTTCTGGTAGATGGCTGTGGTGACTTTGGACTTGATAACACAGTGGACCAACAGCAGCAGATGACATGATACCTCAAATCATCACTGATCCAAATTAAATGTTGCGTTTCATTTGGAAATCAAGGTTCCACAGTCTAGAGGAAGAGTGGAGGGGCACAAAATCCAAGGGGCTTGAAGACCACTGTCAAGTTTCAACAGTCAGTGATGATTTGAGGCACCATGTCATCTGATGGTGTTGGTCCACTGTGTTATCAAGTCCAAAGTCACCACAGCTGTCTACCAGGAGATTTTAGAGCACTTCATGCTTCTGTCTGTTGACAAGCTTTATGGAGATGCTGAATTACTTTTTCCAGCAAGACTTGACACCTGTCCACAGTGCCAAAACCACAAGTAACTGGTTGACTGACCATGGTATTACTGTGTTGATTGGCCAGACAACTCTCCTGACCTGAACCCAATAGAGAAACTATGGACTATTGTCAAGAGGAAGATGATACACACCAGACCCAACAATACAGACGAGCTGAAGGCCACTATCAAAGCAACCTGGGCTTCCATAACACCTCAGCAGTGCCACAGACTGATAGCATCCATGCCACACCGCATTTAGGCAATAATTTGTGCAAAAGGGGCCCAAACCAAGTACTTAGTACATATGCATGATTATGCTTTATAGAGGGCCGACATTTCTGTATTTAAAATCCTTTTTTTATTGATTTTATGTAATATTCTAATTTTCTGAGATTTTGAATTTGGGGTTTTCATAAGATGTAAACCATAATAATCACAATTATAACAAATAAAGGCTTGAAATATCTCACTTTGAATGTAATGAGTCTATATAATATATTAGTTTCACCATTTAGGTTGAATTACTGAAATAAATGAACTTTTGCACAATATTCAAATTTTTCGAGTTTCACCTGTAGCTGTAATCATTGCAGTTAATGCCAGTTGCAATGGACTGCATTAGTGACCACTTTTTCACAATAGAGCTAATTCTCAAACATCGACATGTCGAGATAACATTAGACCCCTGCTTTGAACGCAAGATAGAAAGTAATAACCATGCGAAAGGTTATCAGGAAATAAGGCAAATGTGTTTTATTTAGTGAATGTAGTGAGCATTTGTAGAGCTTTCCATCTCCCTGTATTTTCATACTTAAAAGCATACTATGTAACATTTGAATTAAAAAAATTATTAATGAGTTACACAAAAAAACAATTCCTCTCATTGATCACTTCTGCCCCATTAGAATAGTTATTTGCACTGATGGTCTCGTTTGCTGTTAAAGGTCATTTATGATTATCAGAGGAAAAATGAGGCTGTTTAAAAGATATTTAAAAGTTACTCATAGCTGCTTTAAGTATGTATTGCAAATCAATGGATATTAACGTTCTTTAGTTGCTCATAGAGTGGCTTGTTGTCGTTTTTCTTGTTGATTAAAAAATTACGAGTTGTTGATCGACCCAAACAGAACACTGTTGGCAACAGGAAAAGCTCTGGCAAGCTTTGGTAACATCCCCCACACCTCAAAGGCTTTATTAGCATGGCAGGATAATAGAAAGACATGGAGGGAAACAAAAGGCCACAGGATCTAAATGCTGGGTCTGGGTCATTATGGGCTTCAGTATCACAACCAATGCTGCCTGCCTCGCCCACTACTCTCAGAGCCATTCAACACTCTCATGTTTACTGAATGCACTAGCACATCACTTGTGTGATGTGGTAATCAGGGCGCACACAAACACATGCTCCATGCTCAGGGAAATCTGCTGGATACATTCATACTGCTGAAGTGAATGCAAGTGGCTTGGTCCTATGACCTAGATTTGCAAGAATTTATGACATAAAAACATTGCAGTATTTAAAGCTGGGGTATATGATTTCTGATTGGTCAAAGTTAACATGAGCTGTACACTTTGACCAATCAGAGTGAGGCTCCGATTCTCGGTTCTTATTGGCTGTTGGGACTGTCCATTCACTTTGGCACAACGTTGTTGGTGCAGAGCGTGTCAGGGAGGGACCATAGGGGAGGGACCAAAAAGAACAAGTGGAGCAGTTGAGGTATTTGGATTCGAATCTCTATCCCAACTGCTATTTTCTCCCCAACTCATATACCCCAGCTTTAAACTGTACTCATGTGATCACATTTTATAACATTATAGAAATTCATGAATCCAATTCAAGGTGCCTGAATATAAGTTGCCATGAGTTTGGCAGCTAGATTTTTTTTTTTTTTTAGATATGTTTTTGGCATTTTTCATGCTTTATTGATAGAGACAGAGGTGAAATGGGGCAGAGAGGGGAGTGACATGCAGAGAACGACCGCGGGCGGGAATCGAACCCGGGTCTGCTGCTGGGCCCGGCCCGGGGGGGGGGGGGGGGGGGACGCCCTACCAACTGAGCTAAGGGCGCCCCCTGGCAGCTAGATTATTACCATGTCATACAATGCCATCTGACTTTAGAATGTACTTTTATTCCAAACCAGCTGCTGTGTGTTACAATTGAATGATCAAATGCCCCTGCCTTAATGTTTTATTAAAATGTGGGAATTTATAGCCTTGGTCTCCAATTTTGCACAAATTGATCGCATTTTTGCAATATTACTAAGATGATAAAACATAATTGCACAACCTTTTGTAGTGTGATGCTCAAAATTGGCTTGACATGATCTGCTAGAGGACCAACTGAAGGTAGAATTTGTTTTGCCATGGTCTGTGATCCAACGAGAATTTCTTCTATAAAGAAAATCAAATTGGTCTCAAAACCGACCCCTATAGGACACCATACTTAGCAGAGGAAAATTAGTGGACTTGGTTGTTCGGAGACACAGAACCTCCTATTTGACAGGTAAGATGAAAACCAATTTAAAGCTGTAGCAGATATTCCTACCCTGTGCCTCAGTCTTTCTAACAGGGTGCTGTGATCAATTGTGTCGAAAGCAGCGCTTAGACCCATACAGCACAAGGACTGGGCACATTCCATTGTCAGCAGCCATTAGAGAGGTCATTGGTAACTTTAAGCATAGGCAGCCTCTCTGTACTATGATGCTTCCGGAATTACCCGATTTAAATATTTCAAAGATGGTGTTTTTAACCAGTGCCATGAAAAGTGAAAATCAAATAAAATGGATATAAAAAGCAAATTTTTAAATCGGTCTATAGTTTTGAGGGAGAGATGTTGTATCATATACCACTGATTTGCATTTGTAAACAAATATTTAGATTTTTGCACTTTTCGATAAGCATTTTTTATGCTTTATTGACAGCTCGGAAAGACAGATTTGAAATGGGGTAGAGAGGCGAATGACATGCACTTTATGTATTTATATTGTACAAAGTATATTTTTTTATATAATAAATACCTCAAATACAAGCTATATTACGCATTTATTACTGGAAAGCTTGACGCCTTGGGCTATACTTTTCCGAATGATTTCAATATATTGCACCTGTAGTGAGTGACCCGGCCCTTGGTATATTTTCAGTATTTGGCCATTAGTGAAAGAAGTTTGGACACCCCAGATTCATACCAATCAGAGTAGGTCACAACCTCTTTAGTACTTTCTTTGCTGTCAAACATTCAAACGTTTCCTTTTTCCTCGGCTGTGAGCTGTCCATTTAAGAGTCCAATCTCAGTAACTTGTCCTTCATGCGACTTCAAATGACTTTGGCACTCATTTCTTCTGCTTCTTCTCTCCGTCCTAGCACAAAGAAACTCATCAACGATGCCATCATGAACAACGACTTTCTGAAGAAGCTGGAGCCTCAACACATGAGGGAGATGGTGGACTGTATGTACGAGAAGGTTTACACAGATGAACAGCTGGTCATCCAGGAGGGGGAACCTGGAAACGACCTCTACGTACTGGCAGGTCAGCTCAGCAGAACATGATAGGTCCAAGTGAATAATAATCACTTAATAATAATAATGCAAAAGGAACCTGGAGAGCGTTGTGTTGACAAAGCACAGCTGAAGAGAACCGCACCGCGGACTCGAAGCCAACCAAACTCAGACCACCTCCCGAGGAGTCCCATACAGTACCTTTCAATAGTAGGTTACTTCTCCCTGACACTATTTGGTTAAATGACAGATTGAAACCTGGGAACCCAACGCTCGGTACTGAATTTGTTCTTATGAAACAATAACATACTTTGACCAGAGTTTCATGTATCTTGTGACAGCAAAGATCTTTCCAAATCACAAGTGTATCAATACGTTTAGAGTGTATGTTGTGTTGTCCTCACTGTAGACGGCTTGCTGGAGGTCATCCAAAATGGGAAGCTGCTTGGGGAGATGCGTCCTGGCACAGCATTTGGAGAACTGGCCATACTGTACAACTGTAAGAGAACAGCTACAGTCAAATGTAAGTGGCAGCAGCATTCCCCCTTTCAGTCATGGTTCTTAATATGTCTCACATTTTGGATACAAACGATCTGTTGTGGACACGCGACATCTACTGCATGATGTCCGTCCTGGGAGAGGGATCCCTTCCTCTTGTCAACTCTTCCTGAGCTTTCTCAATTTTTACCCGTTAAATGTTCTTTTACTGGGGGTTTTTTCTCAGCCGAGCTAAGGGTCTAAGGGCAGAGGGAGTCATACGGAATGTGAAGCCCACTGAGGCAAATGTCTATTTGATATTGGGCTATACAAGGAACACTGATTTTATTTTATTTGACAAATGGCTACAATGAGAGCCCAATATAATCTTCTGGCCTGTTGCTATTGTATGGTTCCACTCTCATCCAGCTGTGTCCCGGTCTCACATCTGGGCACTGGACCGCCAAGCTTTCCAGGCCATCATGATGCGGACCACACAGGCCAGACATGAAGAGTACTTCAGTTTTCTGCGCAGGTACAATCACAACTGACAGGCTCCGTTTGTCTTCTCTTCAACCTCCTACGAGGAACTTATGAATTCCTCTGATGATCACAAATTGAACTGTAACAGCAAACGAGACCATCAGTGAGAAGAACGCTATTTTTTTAAAGTTATTATTAATGCCTTTGCTCGGGTCTGAATCCCCACCAACTCAGACCAAAGGATTTACGGCAGGCAGATGGGAAAGGCCTGTGTTTATGAACGCTACTAAATCAAAATTGACTTTGCTTCACCATGGTCATATTACCATTATTCATTTGACATAGTCACATTCATTTAGAGATGGGTATCGCAACCTGTTCCAAATTAGAACCGGTTCCAAACTTTCAATTTCAAAAGAGTCATCGAGGAATGTAAATTTTGCGTCGGCTTATTGCACAAAGACGTGTCCACCATTGCACGTCTGTGTCCATAGTCCTATTGCCAGCCTCCCTGTATATCTCCCTTCCACATAACAACTAGTGTTTTCAGTGAGGTTGTCACAAGTGTTGGCGTGAGGTTTGGGTTTGAAATTCCAATTTGGTTTCAAATGTTCAAAGATGCAGTAACAGGCCAGGTTCATGTCTAACGTTAAGGCCAACTGAACACTACACAGTATGCACAGGTGCATCAACAAAACACCTAAAACAGGTGTTGTAATAACAGATATGGTGAGGTTTATAAGCAGTACAGAGTTTGAACAAGACAGCCATTCCTAGCCAAACTTGGCTAGTGAATGTTTTTCCCTGAGGTGCCTACTTATTTTGTATATTTCAAACTAATGCCGGTTTTGGTTTCAAAATGTAAATGAAATGTTGATAACATTTTTCTTGACAAATTATTAGATTGCACTTATTATACTCATATAACATGTTACACTCCATCCCAACTTCTGAAATAAATGTTTATTTGTTAATCTCTTTAAGTGTATCTCTGCTGAAAGGACTGCCTGAGGAAAAGCTATCCAAGATTGTTGATTGTTTAGAAGTTGTAAGTATTGCACACTTAACACATTTTAAAAATGATAACCTCAAAGCATTTTGCATACACTATATGTTTCTGACTAACCAGATTAGATTTTTGACTGTTAGTGGATAGGAGCGACTGATCTTCTCGTCTTTTCAGGACTATTTTGAAAAAGGAGAGTATATCATTCGAGAGGGTGAAAAAGGGAACACATTCTTCATTATTGCAAAAGGAGAGGTAAGATATATGCACAATTCTTGCTAAACATGCCCTTTGAAGACCTTAAACGAGAAGTAAGCGAAGTGGTTCTTTTAGCTAACTTCGTTGCCGATTTCGTGCAGAGCGGAATGACTGAGGGTTTATTCACACATTATAGCTGAATCTCAATCCAGGGGTTGCAGCCTAGGAAGGCTGCATTTGAAGACCGATTGCGTCATAGCGGCGCGCAAAGGCTTGTTCCATTAGCAAGGCTCCTTCATATGCGGCCGAGAAATGCAGCCTTCGTTTCATGGTTTTGAAGGCTGCAACAGATGGATCCTTCGCGGCCCAACATATCCCAAGATTCATTGCGTTTTTTTCAGAGATGGCATAAAATAAAATAAAAAATAACAAAACAGCAATGTGTTGCTCCATCTTCTTAACTTTTATCTTCCTTTCTTTTTTTCTTGTACTTTTTTTCTTTTCATCTAGTAGGCAACTTCTTTTTCTTTTTTCCTCCGTTGACAAGGCTGTCTCCGTTGGCAGCAATCAGGGTTGCTAGGCAGCACAGGAGCGGCGAGTCGTCACGCAAACCGGAAATGCTCGTAAACGGAGACCTGCGGAGACTGTCTCGTTTAACAACGCTTGTTCGGCCTTTGAATCGGCCTTCATAGACTATAGCCTTCATAGACCGCGTAGACCGCGTCCTTGTCTCTGGATTGGGATCCAGCTGCCGTGTTTAGTTCGGTTGAAACGTACTCAGGTGCACTTCCGCCTTCGGTGCACATCTTTCAGGCAGGTGTGAATACAGCAATCGCACTCGGGAGCGGACCACACAAGCGCTCCGAGACCCAGCTGTAGAGGTAGTCTCGGTGCGTTTCCAAATACACTCTGCTGCAGTTCGTTTGTGGTGTGAGTTTGTCCGGACTCGATCCGACCCAAATGCAGGAGGCACTGTGCCTTTTCTTTCTTTTCTTTTTTAATAAATCGCCATCAGCTTCACATTATGGGAAAGTGTTGTTGTCGCCATTGTTAGGATGATAAGTTGTGGTTTGACCGGGAGCCCAGAACAATATATTACATTTGATCGAGAGGACACGTAAAAATGCTGAATGTGTTCAGCGATCAGATGAAGGAGAGGGGAGCATCTCCCGCACAGTGACAGTTCACGCTGCGCAAGAAGTGTGTGTTTTTATTTTGCTTCCCATGTACGGGACCGTCAATATTATCCCTGTGTCAGTTTGGCGCTGAACTGCGCCGAACTGACACCCAGCTGATACACAGCTTAATCAGCTGAGTGTCGGCTTGAGCCTATTCTTCTCACGAGCCGCACGTCCAGCACCAAAAATACAGTAAAAATGATGTTTCACATCGTAGGCTACAAGCCACATAACATGGCATTGTCATAGGGCTTCATATTATAACCATATGAATCAACTATAATTAGATTTTTTTCTTCTTTATTTATAGGCTAGATGTAGGCCTTTTTATTATTTTTAACCCCATATTATATCAATGATATATTTCGCAGTTTTTACTTTGTTCTTCGTGCTTCTCTCCACCCCAGAATGTCTGTCCAATGAATGAATGATCTCAGATCACGTGTGGTTTTGCTTCGTAATGCTGGTTCACTTACAAAAGGGGCAATATGAAAGTGGACCACACCAAACAAAACAAATCTAAACTCTATTTGGTCTGGACCAAAGCAAGTGAACTAGTGGACTTTCCCTGTGTGAATACACCCTGAGAGACCTGTGTTATGAAGCGTGCACACTATACTGTATTTGATACAATTGATTCAAGCTGTTTAGATTAAAAGTTTGTCATTTGTGTATTGGTGTTTGATAGACGTATGTTTACTCTGTGTGTTCAGAATGACCGTATGTGTGTTGTCTCAATGAGTATTGTTCAAAGTGTTTCACACTGAGCCTGTTTTGAGGAAGGTGTGGAATGGGTTTCGCAGGTGATGTGAACTGTTTAGCTCAGTTGACTTGTTGGTAAGGCACTAGGCAGACAGTGGTTAGAGAAATACAGGTAATGGGATGGACCCTGCACTGGCTCGGCAGGGTTGGGCTGTATTTTTGGGCCCGATCTTAACTCTATTACTTACACATACAAAGATTAGCTCTAGCGTAGCAAGCTTGATACAGACAGGATTACAGTGCATTCAACAGTAAAAGAATGATTGTTTCAATTTGATAATGACAAAGATAAAACAAGAGACAGCAATACACAGTTAAGACTGTAAAACAGCAGTTATCGCTGTGCCTTATTCTAAACTCCTCTGTTCGTAGGTTATTGTCACTCAGAACACAGAGGGCTTTGCTGAACCACAGGAGATCAAGACATTGGGAGTCGGAGACTACTTTGGAGAGAAAGCACTTATCAGGTAAAAACAACAGCTGTATAAAAGAGCTGCTAAGACCGCAGAGCTCTTTAAAACCCAACACATTTTATAGACACAAAGCAACACTCTTACTTGCGGTATGTAAAAACATCAGACATTCAGAAGTATGAAGTGAAGAAGGAGACGGACAGAGACGAGCGCCGCACCTCACCAACAGAAATGATTGGGGTCAACTTTGGCACGATACCGGAACCTCGACCACTAAATTGCTAAATGTGTTTTTCAAAATCAACATTTAGGCCATTATTCTCATACTTGATATCCTGGTCATGCATTGTGTTTTAAAAAGAGAGCAAAGTGTGTTTTAGTATAATGAAGATGAAAGGTTGATTGTTAAATATAAAGGTCACTTTTCATTTTTCGTGTTTTGATGTCAAAACGGATTGGACGGAAGATAAACGTATTGTGTTTGGACAGATACATGCTTTATCACACTCCATAAAGGAATGTGTGTGTATGTGTATGTTTACAGTGAGGATGTTCGTTCAGCTAACATCATCTGCAATGAATGCGACACACACTGCCTCGTGGTGGACCGAGAGTGAGTATCTGGATGTGTCTACAGTTGGAGGCATAAACCAAACCATTTTGTTGAATGTCATTTGAAACCCAATAATGTATGAAAATGTAGACAATGGTAAATGAGTACATTTGGTTAATCCCCCAACATAGGTATTTACATTTTCAGTTTGTTCAACCAATCAGAACTCTTATCACCAGGTATGTGTTCATACAATGTTGAAGGGGAAGGCAAAACTTAACTGAATTAAATGTATGTAGATAGTTCAACGGCACTGACTGCGGCAACTATGTCACTATGGTGATATCATAGCGCATAGCTACAGTGTTAGCCCACTGATTCATTTAATGAAGAGGAAAAGTGACTCACAATAACAAAGAGCTACGTGCAAACATTTTGTAAAACCTGGGTTGTAAACATAACCCTAACATTTTAATAGTGTGCACTAGTCCATAAGCATACTGTGCTTTTGTAATTACGTCAATTCACACACACACACACACACACACACACACACACACACACACACACACACACACACACACACACACACACACACACACACTTAAATGTAAGTTGTTCAAGTTTTTAGCCTTCTGTCCTCTCCAGAAATTTCAACCAGATGGTGGGAACTTATGGGGAGCTTCAGGCTAACCTGAAGGAATACGTGAACGAGCTTTCCAGGAGTGATGAGAGGAGAAATGCCCTGTAAGTGACACAATGACAGAGTGACACAACACACACATGTGCAACTGTATACATGTGAATTCACTGATAGACTGATTTTAAGTTCATTTGCATTGAGTCAATCTGAGCCTAAAAGTAAGGAAGTAGCAGGATGTAATAACATGTCCTGTGTTATTCCTACCAAAGGCCCCACTCTCCTCTGATTGACTCTGCAGAGTCACGTGAGCTCCGACGGCTGAGGGACAGGGTCACTCTCCTGCCTCCACACCAGCCTTTCCAGGAGCTCCAGGTTGTAGCTACACTGGGCATGGGAGGGTTTGGACGAGTGGAGCTGGTGAGCTGCAACAAGACCTTTTATACCCTGATTATTTCCTTTCATTAGTCAGCCCTCCTTTATACTGGATGCTCATAAATTCAATTGACCAAACCCTGATCTTGGTCAAATCAGTGAAAATGACCCCATCAGAGCTTCTGTTTGAGATCCATCATGTATATATAATAATGTCAATTGAAACCTCTGGTATAGACAGACCAAAGCATTTTAGCACTTATTGTAGTTCAGGAACTGCATCTCAACTAGTGCTGCACGATTAATCTAATCGCAAACATTGGCAACACGCCCAGTCTATTAGGGTTTTCTAGTTGTTTTAAGACCTGCTGCAGTTTATTCATCACCCACCATATCTAGCAGAGTTACATTACATAGAAGAGCTTAGTTTTCTTTGAATTTGCAGGATTCAATTTTAATTTAACGTTTTGTAATATTAACTATAATATACATTGCAAGCTCAATGAGCTTCTGTCTAATTCTAAGGTCAAATTGACGGACGAGGAGACCACATTTGCTCTGAAGTGCATCAAGAAGAAGCACATTGTGGACAACAGACAGCAGGAGCACATCTACTCTGAGAAAAACATCCTGCAGCAAACTAACTCAGAGTTCATCGTCAGGTGTGTGGGGCTCACACTACATTTCACATTGAGGTGTCTTAAGCCCCTATCTCACTGGGCTGCGACTGTTTGCGACAAGTTGGAGACTGCATTCGCGAGGGAGTCTCTAAACCGTCTTGAAACGTTCGCGGGGGTCTCAATTTCCTCGCATGAGTCACAGAGCCTCGCAGTCCTGTCGCTTGAATTTTGAACATGTTCGAAAAATGTGTGCGAAAAATCTACTCTCAACATAGTCTCAGAGTGGTCGCAGGTGTGTCGCAAACCCTTCTCAATTTAGTTTCCGCGAGTCAGAAAGTGTGAGAAATATGAGACAACTTTGCAAGGGTTTGGCGACATATGAATCTAAATTGCGACTGATTTGAGACAAAAATGAGACGGACATTCCGTTTGTGCGACACTTGCCAGACATTAACAAGACATAAATGCGAGCTCCCGACAAAATTTGGCCAGGACATTCGCAAACGTGTCGGAAGTGTGACTGCAAGTGAAAATTGTCGCTAATTCGCATATTTTCTCGCAATTTTGTTTCTCCAACTTGTCGCAGCTCAGTGTGATAGGGGCTTTAGTTTAAGCAGTGTGGTATCACATTAAAATAACATTTTGTGAAGATTTCTATTTGTGGATGATCTGTCCTAGTGCAAGCTTGTAGAGCATATCTAGAAGAGGCAAGAGTGGTCAGCAAACAGAGAGCTCTTACATAACTAAAGGAAAAAACTGGTGGGCTTAGATGGGGGCTAGGTGGTCAGTGTTGGCTTTTCAGTTGAGTTGCTAAGGAACCCTGCTGGGAAGAATGCTGCTTGACACTGCACTGAGATTTATGTGGACTATGACTTTAAAAGAACAAAGGCCTTCTGCCAGCATTCTGTTGACTGTCATTCAAATGGACAAGTTCAGCCGAAATGTATTGCTCGTTCTGCCATTTATTTCACCAGTACAACACTCCTACCGCTCAGTTTCTCCCTTCTCAGTGTCGATGGTCTCAGCGAAAAATGAAATCCCAGAATGCAAAGTTTTAGATGTTTCAGTGTTCATGGGCTGTTCAGTTTACAGAGCGAGATAGGTTTGCACCTGCATCAAAAGTCTTTATTTTTCTAAAGAGCTGCAGCACCAACAACTGTAGTCCACCACCACTGTACTCTACTACATTTGTTGCCTGATTTTTACACTGCCCGGTTTAAAGGGACTCTTACCGATCCTGCAATTGAGAATTACAGCACTATCATACCATCCCGCCTCCCTCCAATGCACAGTCCAATCCTTATGCTCCCTGGCAAATTGAAGCATTTTATCCTGATAAGCACCACTGATAAGTGGTTGCTTAATGGCTACAAAGCTGTATAGTCCATGTCTCTTATGTTCTCTTTGCAATGTTTTAAGTGATTTCCCATCATGATCATAAAATATTTTGTTCCGACCACATTTCTTCCTCAAAGATGGCGGTTCACCACTATCTACCCAGGTTTTAATAATGTGTTGGACAGCTTTAGTTTCATCTTCTTCCTTATATTAGTAGTTTTCTTTATTTGATGCAGGCCATTAATTTGGCCCCACTGAAACCGAGTTACATCTTTTCCAAAACCACAGCATGTCTTCTGACATGTTTTTGTAAGAAATAAGAAGCTATTCACTGCATCAGTTAAGGCGAAGACACACCAGGCCGATAATCGGGCGTCGGACATCGTCGGAGAGTCTGGAGGGGGCGGGGTTATGAGTCTGTTTGGAGTGTTCGGTGACGTTCGCCAGCGTAGATGCCGTCGGCCTTCTATTCAGCCGATTCAACATGTTCAATCGGCGTCAGTCTGCTCAGCCGGAGCAATCTGATTGGTGGAGGGCTCGCCCGTCTCTGCTCTGCCACGGCAGCAGAGCAGATATTAATTTCACTTTTGTCAAACATGATTTAGGAAGCTATCGATAGAGCCTGAGAATGTTCGGATTGTTATGTAGGCTAAACACAATCAGCACACAACATTAGATTGTCCGTGCATGACGTTTTCAGAAATAGTCAAGGTAGTTTGGGCGAGGAGCAGTCACAGGGGTGTGTGTGTGTGTGTGTGTGTGTGTGTGTGTGTGTGTGTGTGTGTGTGTGTGTGTGTGTGTGTGTGTGTATGTAGGTCTGCAGCATGCATTCTCTCCGTTATGCCTATGTAATGATAACAGCCTACTTACTGTCATCCTGCGCAAGCGCATACCGTACGGCAAGTCGGTAGTCGGCTCGGTGTGTTCTTCTTTTTTGACCGTGTCGGGGAGACTTGAGCGCACTGGATCGCCCCAATCCATTTTCTGGCGACGGTCGGTAGTCGGCCCGGTGTGTCTTTGCCTTTAAGGTTAAATAACGTGTTGCAATGCCGACTGAAACATATTAAACATTGCCTATTTGCGTAGTTAAATCCAGATAATGACTTTTCTTTGGGCCTGGCAGTATATAAGACAATAATAGTGTATGTGTATATAACTTATTTATTATGCGCATCTTACGTCCAGGACATGGTCAAACCATACACCACAGCCTGCCCAACATGCTACTGCCAATGAACTACTCCTTCACTATCAGCGTGACCAAACTACTGTTCACAAAATCCAGAAACTCTACACATAATCTGTTGCAGATTACCTATTTCTATTTAGGGGATGCATCCACATGGTTGAATGCACTTATTTACTATTTATTTAGGAAAAAACATTGGCTAAATGTAATGAGATTGTTAAATTTTCTGAAATCAACATGAATGCAGTACAGATAAGACATGCACCAACAATATCAGTACAAATAGTCCAGCATATTATCAGGCACTATCAATTTATATATTTATGGGCCCTAAATGTAGTAAATTATTTTAATGTTGTGTGATTCATATGCCAGACACTTTGCATTACCAACTCACCGAGTGTCTTGGTTATCTGTGTATTTATTTCAGGTTATTTCGAACCTTCCGGGATGATAAGCTTGTCTACTTGCTACTGGAGGCCTGTCTTGGTGGAGAGCTGTGGACTGTGCTGCGGGACATGTAAGTGTTCCTTTGATACATCCCAACTAAAAATAAAAGAATCAAGAATCGATGTTGAAAATCATTCAATTGTACATTCAGTGTAGCCAGCAATAATGCAAATAACCTGGTGTACCTTTTGCAATAGAACATTGGCTTGCTACACACTACTGTTAAAAAAGAACATGCTAGGGGGCGCCCTTAGCTCAGTTGGTAGGGCGTCCCCCCCATGGGCCTCGACCAGCAGCGGACCCGGGTTCGATTCCAGCCCGCGGTCGCTCTCTGCATGTCACTCCCCTCTCTGCCCCATTTCAACTCTGTCTCTACACTATCAATAAAGCATAAAAATAAAAAGAAAAAATCTAAAAAAAGAAAAAAAAAGAACATGCTCCATGCTTTTGTGATCTTGTAAATGGTTGAGATAATACACATTTCAGACTTGCTCTGACAATAAATTCATATCGTATTATGCCGTTCATTTCTTGATCTTTTTGTAATCTGCCAGGAGTCACTTTGATGATCCCATCGCCAGGTTCTGTACAGGTTGTGTCTTAGAGGCCTTCGATTACCTTCACGCTATGGGCATCATCTACAGAGACCTGAAACCAGAGAATCTTCTACTAGATGCTGAGGGCTATGTCAAAATGGTAAGCCACTTCTCTAAATATGTGTTCAAAGTATTACTCATTCTGTATTCTGTGTTATTTTTAACATAAACTCCCAATTCTTTTTTTTTTCATTTCCAAAGGCAGACTTTGGCTTTGCTAAAAAGATTGGTATTGGAAAGAAGACCTGGACCTTCTGTGGTACTCCAGAGTACGTGGCTCCAGAGGTCATAATGAATAAAGGACATGACTTTGGAGCTGATTGCTGGTCTTTGGGAATCCTCATATTTGAATTTCTCACTGGCAAGTGAGTCAGTAAGATATTCAAGTCAAGTTTATGTTATGGGCAGTGTTTGCACCAATCAAAACAAAGGACAAGTTTACTTGCGCTGTTTTTACACAAAAAAACAAGCAAACTGTAATATTAGTGCTGTCAAACAATTGAAATATTAATCGCATTAATGTCATAGTTAACTCGCGAATAATCGCAATTAATCGCACATTCTATTCTAAATGTCCCTTGATTTATTTTTGTCCCATTATTTTTTCTTATCACACACATTCTCATCTTGTAAATCTGTGTATTTTTATTAAAATATCATAATTTCTAATTCAGTGCAAATAGCCCACAATGTAGATCCGCCCACCCCCACCCCTAGAACAGCATACACAAACATAATTGTTACTTCCAGTTTTTTATTGAAAACCAAACTATAACACAACATAAATTAAAACAGGGAAGGTGGTATGACAAATGATGCAGATTGATAACATCCTACTATACTGTACATTTTCCTAAACTGTATTAATTGATATATGAATTGCAACTCGTATGTGTACAGAGAGTGGTCGGATTTTGACTCACATCTGATCTGATTCTTAAATACTTTATTGTAAAAAAATAGAAAACATCTAAACATGGATTACTCCTGCTCCCTCTCCTCTCTACCTTCGCCAGAGCCCCGCCCATCACAACACACTGTTGGATAGGAAATACTTTTTACGACCAAAGCGAACATTTGCACATATGATTCTAGTCTCCTTAATGTACTTTCAGAGAGAAAGTGAATACACTTACTGTATATAAACAGACTTTACCAAAATTCTGAAAAATCATCATGAACGGTATAGACGCTGGATTTTTTTGATTTATAATTAACTTCCAAAAACAATTTTTCATCCAGCCCACCCTTTGATGGCCCGGACCCTATAAAGATTTACACCATGGTCCTCCATGGCATTGAAAAGGTGGACTTCCCCAAAAGAATAGGCAAGCGACCGGAAGACCTCATCAGGAGACTCTGCAAGTAAGTCGAGCCACAATACCACATCAGATATGAAAATAGTTCCTTGATAACATTGGTAGAATCTTATGCCCTAATATTCTTAATATTTTCAGTGTGATTTTCTTGAATTGTTTATGTTGTTAATATGTGATCAATTTAGATGAGGATTATGTGCTTTATAAAACATTATTGAAATATTTTATGGTAACATTTTTAAAATGCTTTATAATAACCTTACAGGGAGTACAACTTTGCGTAATCATTCCTGGGTAACTACTGACCACTGTTGTCTCTAGAATGCAGTGTGGATTTTTTACTTCAACATTTGGAATTGGACTGTTAACGTTTGTCATTGGAAAGCATTTAAGGACATCAAACATCATACACCAGAATTAGAGAGTGAGGTAGCAAATTCCATAATAAGGCCTATTTGCATGAGCCCACCCTAAACACTCACGGTAATATCAAACCAGTTTGATTTTGACGAGATTGAATTCTGACATTGGAAATTTGTATGCGACTGTCAGATGGCGTGAGAAGTCGTTTGGTGTGAGGTCGGCATCACTTGACTAAATGAAATGTTTCTGCCATCAGCCACAGTTATTGACTAAAGCAAATACAATGTCTCTCTCTCTCTCTCTCTCTCTCTCTTGCTCTCAGGCTCAACCCAGTAGAGAGGCTGGGAAACAAAAAGAGCGGCATCACTGATATCAAGAAACACAAGTAAGTGATTTCCAATAATAGCCGTCTCCATTTCTTTTGAAAAAAGTTTAGATACACTGTAACAGATTAAAACAACAGCACACCATAGAAAGTTCACACTACTGCCAATGGACTTGATGGACTAAGGGCGTATTCTAGGGCTGGGCAATATGACCAAAATCTCATATCCCGATAAAGGTTATTTCATATCCTGATAAACCAATTATTCCTTATTTTCCCAGATAGAACAGTTTCTTATTTACAATATTGATCTGGTCCAAGAGGCCACAAAAGGATAAATGCTACATACGATAACGATACATATTTATATCAGATAGTACCATTTTTCAGACATAGTTAATGAGCTTCAATGGTTCGTGCCATGTATAAGCTGCAGAGCAAATTTCATATTGCTAGCGGCGAGTCTGGATTTCCAGGGTAACTCATGCCTTCTCTCTGCCTCCTTTGCCTGGCTAGTGCGGACTAAGCATCTCCCCTCCCCCTTTGGCTCCCCATCATTACCTCATTGCAAATAAAGTACACTCACTCGTGTCCCCTCCCAAAGGCTGTCTGTAACTGGGTCCATATCCTGTCTGATGGTAACACAATGTAAGATATGTTTTTGTTTTGTAGGTGGTTCCAGGGATTCAACTGGGAGGGTTTGAGGCATCGCAAGCTTCTGTCTCCACTAAGGAGAGAGGTGTGACTATCATCTTTGTTTCCTAAAAATCAACTAGCACAGGCAGACTTTCCCACAACACATCTGCAGACACACTTCAGTTTAATAGAATTTACAAGTATATCTGAATTTCAATTCATCAACTGCTTTCATCTCCCCTTTGGAGAACATTGGTTGTGCTGATCAGGAATTTATATGTGGCAAAATGTAAAGGAAAAGCTGAAAATATTCACCAAAGTTTTTAGAATATTGAATGAAAGTGAAACTGCTAGTTGGACAAACCATGTATGGTTATGTGATGCCTACCGTCAATTAACCTTTATTAAAAAAATAGTTTTAGCACAGTTTTATGAGGCCAATAAGTTAACTTGCACTCGCCAAAATATTATAATACTTGATTTAATTGTTTTGTACACAATAAAATACACAAAGTATTAGATGTTTAAACATAATCATGGTTGGACACATTGGTTTTAATCTACAGAGTGCAGAATTTTGATGAGCCAGACAGCTCAAGTCACATTTCAGAACTTCCCTGTATTTTCACAGAATTTTACAAACCAATACATTTCTCATATAGTATATACTGTATATACATATTCACATTTAGGACATACAAAGCTCAAAGGTTGACTATGCAACGTTTTCATTAAAATGAAATTATAGTCACATAAAAGTAATCCGACTCAAGGTTACAGGGAAAGATGAGAAGGTGCTCTTTCCGTGTGGTTGCCCCAGGTCGTCTTCCTGGTGTATTTCCTTGGCATGATGGCTTTTCTACAATGTGTATGACATTAAAATAAAACATATGTTATGTAATATTACATTAAAATATGTTTAAGACCAAACCTAACTTGTGCCTCATGGTGGGGGAAAGTGACACAGTGTCTCACTTTCCCCCACAGCATTTGGCTCACTTTCCCCCACCACCACAATTTGAGAAAAATACAAAACTCAAAGGTTGACTATGCAACGTTTTCATTAAAATGAAATTATAGTCGCATAAAAGTAATCCGACTCAATTATCACTTCTGCCTCACTAGAATGTGTGCTGGTGTGTTTACCTGCACAGTCCTTTCTGTTTGCAAAAACAAGACCAACGAACTGTTACTACAGCCAGAGAGAGGAGCAATGTGCAGATAAACTCACCAACACATATTATAGTGAGGCAGAAGTGATCATTGAGAGGGTTTATTTTTGTGTGACTCTATAATACATTGATCATTAAAATGTTGCATAGTATGCCTTTAACAATTAGGTTTAAAAAAAATAAAACCAAACTAAATATAATAACAAACAGAAGAAAAATCTCCAGAAGCTACAGCTAAGCATCCACTACAGGCTATTAATACATTAACACATATGGCTAATAGCCAATAGATGTTTGGTTCCCAAAATGAAAATATCAAAAAATATCAACAATATTCATATCCAATACATCTGCAAAAACTCTCCGTCAAAGTTCATCCCTTGTCAATTTGGGACTTTGTATACTTAGTATACGTTGATTGGAAATGTTTTCTATTGTACAAATATACAAAACAAAATCTGAGTGGTCATGACTTCTTGTTGCTGTTTGTCTTTGTTTCTACAGCTGAATGGACCAATGGATCACAGTCACTTTGACACGTTTCCTCCTGAAACAGATGATCCTCCTGTTGAACTGTCTGGCTGGGACAAAGACTTCTAATGGGTGCGTCCACACCAAACGTGAATGTACGCGTCGTGGTGCCTGAAAATTATCGCTGGACATATTTCACACCAAATGCGATGAAAATATATTCAGGCCACGTAAAGGGAGGGGCCTAACAACAACTTTTCTTTCCGCCGATTCCCTCCATCGTCAACCATGGCTGAAACTACTTCAACTATCGCTAATCACTACCGAGAATCACTACCCCCGAGAAGCATGGGAATACCCACCGCCGCCATGTCATTAAACACAACATCACACAACACATTTTTAGTGTTGAAATCAGCATGCTATTTGGACGATTCTGACCCACAATTCAGTGCGTACCGGAAGTGACATCACGTCGACTGAGCCTCCATATGAAAACAACCGGGGATGCAACGGATATAAAAGCAAGATCAAGGCGTGATGTTCTTATGAAATAAATAAGTAATTGTGTGCCTTCTGATGCTAACTAGATATTTTTTATGGTCAGCTGTACTATGTAGCAAAAGGAAAGAGTATGTGATTTGGAACGCAGGGAAAGTGTAAATAGCAGCGTCTTGAGGCATTCAGAAATAAATCCTGATGTTAACTGCTAACAGTGAGAGCGAACAGCGCTGGCCGCGGCAGCTACGTAGCCTATCTATGGTGACCGTAGCAGCAGGACACCGTGTAGCCCACTGATTCATTTAATGAAGAGGAAAAACACCACACAATAAACAATGAATACTCAATTTTCATTTCCCTTCAGTAGTCAGTCTGGGCCTGCGGTATATTAGTGGGTTTTCTTCGCCAGATTATTGGCGGTCCAATCAGCGAACAGAGGGAGTGGCTGAGAACAATGACGTTGAGGTCGTGCACCAGTTTCAGTTGTAGTCATGAACATTCCCATGATCCTTTGCTATCTTTATAATATACTTATAGTAAATTGATTGAAAGTGTATTCATTACTATCAATAAGGTATTTTTTTTTGTGACCTTTAGTGTACTTTTAATAAAATATATCAATATACTTTGAAGTATATTGTTTGTCATATTTAAGTTGTCACTGAATGTACAACTATAACTGAACTATAGTGTTGGTTTTATAAATGCACTACTACTGTGAAAAAAACTTTCTGTTAGGAACAAGAGATTTATGAAGGACTCCGTGCACTTTAAATATTGAATTGAATTCAAATGAACAATATACTTCAGAGTAGCATATTTATCAAGAGTAATCACAGTTAAAGTGTGAGTTAGGTGTCGTACAAATATATTCTTGAGTATTTTGTGAAAGCGCAATGTTAACATACTTTCAATCTGTTTAAGTGTACTCTGAATACACTATTAGTGATTTAATAATCTTTCAATTCAAAAACCATATTGTGGTCTTCACACCCAATGGTCGCAGCACAGCTCATGCCATGAGGTGCTCCTTCGCTTTCTCCAGCAATGCCATTATCTGCTTGGGAGTCTTCTCAAAAGTTTCCCAGCTTTGAGCTTAGTCAAACGGGGGTACTTTTAGTGACATGACCACACCACAAGGAGTGGCTTCTCCGGAGAACAGGATACCTGCTGTATTCTGCACAAACTTATGCTGTGTCTCAATTCAGGGGTCGCAGCCTTCGAAGGCTGCATTTGAAGACCGATTGCGTCTGTGAAGGCGTGGCATTCATAGACCGCGTCCTTAGAAGGATGCGGCCCCTGAATTGAGACACAGCTTTCATGGCCATGGCATGAGTCGTGTGACGACCATTGGGTTTGAAGACCACAAGATCAAAATGATCATCCCAACTGTGGATAGGGCCAATGCACCTCACCAGGCCAACTACTTACCCGGGTCATCAGAAGCAAAATGGCAGCTGATCTCTGGACACATAGGACTTCTTCATAGGTTGTGTCAATGCAATGCTCATTTAGGTTCTGAACCAGTTCTGTGCAAATAGTGTGAACACGACCATTAGAAATAAATTAACTTTGGGTGACAATCATTTCTAGATTTCACCACCCTCATGTGTTGGTAATATGCCACTGATGTTGTTTGTCTACTTTTTCCAGCCAATCTTTCACCATGTTCTGACAGGTGTCAGGTGTGCCCTTTCCTCCACTGGTTTCCTTTTTAGTGCTGCTTCCTCAGCCACGTATCTCAGGCCACTGTTACCACCTCTGTTATTGACAGCTAAGCATCTTTATTTTTCTCATTTCTTTAACCATCAACCCCAAGGAAACACTTAGAAAGTTCAGCCTATTTTAGCTTCCACCGTGGACACGATAGTGTCTATTTTTTCAGGTGTGAAATGATTCCTTTTTTACTTTAGTGGTCATGCTTCTCTCGATAAACACCACTTATCTGTGATTTAGATTTAGATTTATTTATTTGCACACACTCAACACACTCAACAAATACATTAACACATGTAAAGATTAAAAGAGTATGTGCTGGAGAGGTCAGAAACCCGAATGGGCTTATCGAGTGGCCTCTCCAGGTTACATATAAACAAAAAAAAATATATATATGTATATATAAAAAGAAAACAATTACCAAAACCAAGCAAACAAAACAAAAACAAAAAACATCAAGACCCACAAACGATCACAAACGAATAAACTGCATCTAAATAAAAAGAAAAGAAAACTCAAAAGAAAAAAAAACAACAAACAAAAATAAGACAATCATTCAATAGCCACTCGACTGCACTATCCCTCCAGCAATTGTTCTTTTAACTTCTTCCTGTATACAGGCAAAGAGGATGAGCTGAACACCAGGTGCGAATAACGATTCCATAGCGAAACACCTCTGCACTTCACAAAGTTCTGTCCTCTGGTGGTATGAGAAAAAGGAACGTGCAGCATGTCTCTTTGTCTGGTTAACATAGAGTGAGATTTCACATTGCTCGGGAAATATAATTGGAAGTGTTCTGGTAGAGTATGACCTTGAAATTTGACTTTACAGACAAAAATACACGTTTGCAAGATATTTATATTATAAACGGTTAGTATTTTAAGTTTAAAAAATAAAGGAAAGGATGGATCTCTGCGCTTCGAATTTGTAGCTGTTCTAACGAATCGTTTTTGAATTATGTGGAGTTTTTGTAAATGTGTGGGATAGGTACTAGCCCATACAATATTACAATAACTGAGATATGGATAAACTAGGCTATAATATAATGTTAATAAACAGGATCTATTTAGAAATTGGCTGATTTTTCTGATGATTCCCACTGATTTTGAGATTTTTTTGGACACATTCAATTTGTTCTTTCCAACAACATTTTTCATCGACAATTTCCCCCAAGAAACGAGTAGAACAAACTCTTTTGACGAAATTGCCTTCAATGGCAAGCTTGGCTTCATTTATATCATAACTTTTCCTTCCAGAAAAAAACTTGAAATTTGTTTTTTTTATATTTAATGATAGTTTGTTCAATTTAAACGATTTTGAGTAGGCAAGAAGTCCATTATTAGCTTCATCAATGAGGGTCTTAAAGTGTTTGTGAGAAAGAATTAGATTGGTGTCATCTGCAAATAAAATTGGAAATAAGGAGCTCGGTACAGAAGCAAGATCGTTAATATAAATCAAAAATAAAAGTGGACCAAGAATAGAACCTTGTGCCACTCCACAAGATAATACTGCTCTTTCAGAATCATAGTTGTTCACATGGACGTTATTAGCTCAGTGGCTTACACCATTGAGATCGCTACGGCAGACTGGGTTTGATTCCCAGTCAGGGCGCAGCATGTCCAGTGCGGGCCCCTTAGGCAAGACCATTAATGCTATAAGCCGAGCTAGAGTTGGAAGTTGCTGTGGATACATGCAAAGTATTCCACTGCTTTACAGCTGTTCTAATCACCATGGTAAGTCCAATTTGCTCTGGTCGCCCAAGGCAATCATAGAGGTTGTTTGTGCCAAGCAGGTTCAACTGGTCCCAGATTCAGGCCTGTAAAGAAGAGGAGATAGTTGATGCCTAATAGTATTTTTCATTTTGCAGTATTTCTGGTGGCCTGTTGGGCATTCCTTCAGTTTGCATCACCTCAGCTCAGTCTGAGAGTAGGGTTAGGGTTAAACATGTATTGTCCATTATTTCCACATCAGTCAGAAGCACTGCAGCAGGTCAGTGTGCATGTCTCAGCAGGAACGTAGTGTTTGTTCTAAAGAATCTTGTGCTGCAGCCATATCTCTCACCAGGACTCAATTACCCCACAGAACTCAAGCCCTCCTCCACTGTCTGGGTCTGTGCCAAGCCCAGGCCGGGACCGAGGTACGGGCTGAACCTCCTCCCTCCCATCACATTCCTTAACTGCACAACCTCCCAAATACATAAAAACGAACATTCACCCACGTTCATTTATACTTTGTTCAGGAAATAAGTGAAATGAACACAATTTCTTTTTAGGGGGAAAACATATTTTTGGAAGGGACCTTAGGGAAGCTTATTTTCTGAAATGAATAATTTAATACATACTTGATAAACTCACAACCAGTTCATCTGTGACTTTTCTTCTTTTTTTAACAGTAAAGTCAACATACAAAGTGTGTAGTCTGTAGTGTATTCCTCACATGTAGAGCTGTTGGCAGGACATCTTCAGCGAGGGAGAAGTGTATCCCAGCTTCCTCCGGTTCTTCATCTTAGTTTTCCTCACCAGATCTTTGACTTTGCCCCATGTGCAGTTATCACTGAGCTGAACACAAAGACACACAAAGAGAAAACAATTTAATAAAGATGTACTTTAAAGCCTGGAAAGTGACTACAAGAGCAAAGCTTTGAATTATTAAATGTTTTTTTTTATTATTTATAACATGATTCACCATGGAAACAGGAGAAACAAATGCTTGATCCTCCCACTTCTCCAAAAACTAACTTAGAATGAACCAACTCTGAGTTGCCTCAAAACCCGGATCCTGATAAAGGCCCCTGGTTGTCTAGTTATATGCCACTGACTTTTTTGTTTGTTCTTGTGTCTTGTTTTTTTTTTGTATGTTTGTGCAAAATGGTTGTTGAAAACTCAAATAAAAATATGAATCCTAAAAATAAACTAGAACTGCAAGCAGTTGTGAACGGGGGCCAAGCCTCCCACGCGACTCGGGATAGGGTGTCGTCGTCCGCGGCGCCGGCCCCTCGCTTCACGGATTCCGGGGATGTAAAGTTTTTGAATGTGGGATGTTTGGTTTGGGAGTTATAGACCAAAAGGCAAAAAAATCGCAGAGAAAGATGCTCAAGTGTGTTTTTGGCGCCCCATTTTGGAGCAATTTAAGGAAAAAGTAGAACCAACCTGAGAACCATAGGACAAACACATGTGTGAAGTTTGGTGTTAATAGGATGAATCGTTTTGGATTTAGGAGCTGTTTGGTACAAGGTAGCTAATGTGCAAATCTTTAAAACGCTAACGTTTGGTCTCCCGACGGTCGTAGAAAAATTCTTTATACAACTTTTGCTCGTGGGAGTTGGTAGAGCATAATGCTTTTGGTTTCGTCCAAATCGGGCAAAAACTGTAGGAGGAGTGTGTTTTAGTGACTGACACAGTTTTTGCGATGTAGCGAAAACAAATCCCATACGCAAATGGGCGTGGCCTATCTCAAAAGATGCAGCTGACATGTGGGCATATGTGGATATAAAGTGTTTGACTGTGGGATGTTCGGTGTGGAAGTTATAGCCCAAAACGCGTTTTCTTTGCTTTTTGTAGTTTTGGCGCCCCTTATGGATGACATTCGCAAAACTACGTTGGATAGAAAGATGCAGCTCAATGTACCAAACAAGTGGATGTCAAGTTTTTGAATGTGCGATGTTCGGTTGGGGAGTTATAGCAAAATCAAATTGTCAACCTCTCCATTGTAAAGACACTTTTTTGAATTTTCCCGCCTAAAGACTTAGAAAATGGCGAAAACAGGCATAAAAATTTAAAAACAATTTTTTTTAATAAGTCCGGCCCACATAGGAATTTCTTGCCCATATTTTTGCCATAGGCTCAGGTATGCCCCATGATAGTCTCCCTTCAATTTCAAGAAAATTCCCTTTTTTTTTCTTTTTTAAGGAATTTTCGCGAATCTTTAAAGCGCTACCGTTTGGTCTTCCGATGGTCGTAGAAAAATTATTTGACCAACTTTTGCTCGTGGGAGTCAGTAGAGCGTAATGCTTTTGGTTTTGTCCAAATCGGGCGAAAACTCTAGGAGGACTATGTTTTGGTGACTGACACAGTTTTTTCGATGTAGCGAAAAATGTATATATACGCAAATGGGCGTGGCCTATTTCAAAAGATGCATCTGACTTGTGTGCATCTGTGGATATAAAGTTTTTGACTGTCGGACTTTCGGTGTAGGAGTTATAGCCCCAAACGCGTTTTCCTTTGTTGTAGCGCCACCTAGTGGCCGGCATGTCTGAATTTTTTCGTCTGCGTACCAGGCATGGACCTGGATCTAGTCATGCAAGTGGCATGTCCCAGCCCTTTACGGTTTGGGCTGCAGCACCAGTTTTACACAACGCCAAATAATAAGCGGAATAATAATCCCAGCAAAAACAATAGGGTTCCCTGCCCAGCAGGGCTATGGAACCGCGTTGCTCTGCAAAACGCGGTCCCAGGCCCTTCTCGGGCTTGGCCCCCTAAATATAAATCCTTAGCCACCACTGCTCAATGTGTTTCCTGTAGTGGACTAACATGCTGACCTGAGGGAAGGAGAGGGTTTCTTGGGTTCTGTCAGTCAGAAAATTGACCTCCCCGTCTGTGGAACTGCTGGGGTTTGGGCTTCTCCTCCACAGTGGGAAGGCTGTCAAACCCGCACTGCTCATGTCTGAAACAGAAAAGAATCAAAGAGAAGATGATTGTTGGGTGCGTTGGAGAATCGCCTTGTGGAATCAGGACTTATATGGTCCAAATGTGCTTTTGTAAGGCAATATATTTAGTGCATCAGAGGCCCTGACAGCAGCAAACTAAACTCAACAGTTTGTTATTGTCATAGTGTAAATGTTTGACAGATCAAGCATGGCATGTTATTTATACACTCAGCAGACAAGGAACAACACTGCATTATAAGTCCAACCAAGTGGCCTAGAAATACTTTTATACTAAATATTGCTTCAGGATTTAGCATTATTTTTTCATTTAGCCTACATATCTTACTGCCTGGATTTGTTCACTGGCCATTATTTCCAGTCCATGAAGCACTTATTAGCTGAACAACAATAAAGCAATAAATATTCCTGAAGTTAAAGGTGGAGCCATTGATTCTGGATAATGGAGAAATCACAAAATCTCTTTTTGTCAAAATCAGTGAATATCTACTCATGATCCACTGAACCTGTCTGTACTGTGTGTGTGCTGACAAGAAAGCTGGTAGAGGTCTGCATTTTGCGGCATGGACCTGCGGGTCCCCTTAGAGTTGTCTGTAGCGCGGGTTACTTTTGTATTGTTGCGGGTGCGGGCGGTCAGGTAAATAAACTGAGGGTCTTATGGTTACCAGATTGGCAATTGAAAAGTCTATCAGAGATTTAAGGGGCGATCGATAAGTGAAGCCTAGTGAGTGAGTGAGTGAGTGTGACTGCCTGCTTCTCTCTCGCTCTCTCGCTCTCTCTCTCTCTCGCTCTCTCTCTCACACACACACACACACACAGGCAGAGAGGAAGAGAGAGTGCTTTGGTTTATAGTTTTGCTTGTTTACACAGTGATCGTCACTGACTGTATAAGCCTGACTGTTTCTGACCCACTGCCTGGTTCCCAAGCATCTCAGACGTTTTTTTTTACTTCGTATCGCACAGTTTTAAGTTGAATTGCTGCAGCTGTCGGAGTCTCGTGCCTTTGCGTGTCACACGGCAACGCAACCTGATTTTGACAACAAGCATTCTCTAGAATCACTGACTCCACCTTTAAGTGATCAACTAGTGTTGTAATACAATGATTGCATTGCATTGATTTTTAATCACTTGATCAAAGTGTTTCAATAACTTTGTATCCAAACATAGTAGGTTACTTGTTTGGATTCGACATACATTATATAGTTTGTCTTGATTTTACAAAATCGTGTTGCTACCAAAGCAAACGAGCTTGATTCTCAGCAAACATAAAGCAACATGCTATAGCACTACCTCTCCTGTCTGATATGAGTGGATGCCAGGTGAACTCAGGGATGGTGGACAGGTCAGAGAGGGATACACTGGCAGACAAACACTCACTTCTGGATTGTGTCTTCTGAAAGGCCAGGCTGGCTGCACAACAGCTGCAGTGCTGCTGGAAAAATTCCTGTTCAGAAAGATGGCAAGAAGAAGGTGACATAAAACAGCCAGACACAAACAACAGAAGTATAAAAAATATATATTTTGTGTGTGTGTGTGTGTGTGTGTGTGTGTGTGTGTGTGTGTGTGTGTGTGTGTGTGTGTGTGTGTGTGTGTGTGTGTGTGTGTGTGTGTGTGTGTGTGCGCGTGTGTGTGTGTGTGTGTGTCATTAATACCCTCAGAAAATAATAACAAGGTTGAACCCTACCATATATTGTCGAAGAAATTTTAGTTTTAGTGGGATAGAAATGGTCTAAAAGGGCTGTCAAAATGAACACAGGAATTAATGCACTCATTCTTTTAACGCAAATTAACGCATGTGCAGAATGACCCGCCCAATAAATCCCACCTGCTCTGCACTAGTCGTGGCTCTAACGTTATGGCTGACCTATCAGCACTTGGCATGAAAACGGTGTATAGCGCCGCCTGGGCACAATGGTGAGTTGAGCAATGACTCGGAGGCATACCAAAG
This sequence comes from Ammodytes marinus, assembly GCF_949987685.1. Lineage (NCBI taxonomy): Eukaryota > Metazoa > Chordata > Actinopteri > Uranoscopiformes > Ammodytidae > Ammodytes > Ammodytes marinus. The sequence continues at coordinate 27,807,859 of NC_137215.1, read as the reverse complement.
AGAGATAGCCAGATTGAATTATGGTGTGGTATGTCTTTGTTTGATTATATTGTATTTTTCAGTATTAACACCGTCATGTGGATTTTCCATGATTCAAAAAACAAATGTTAAATGTACACAGCCCGGCCCAAAGAAAAGTCAGAGAGCCCTCTATTGGTCAAAAACTGCAGAGATTAATATGTTTCAGTTGGCAACAAGTTATTTAACCCTAACTGATGCAGTGAATAGCTTCTTATTTCTTAAAAAAAACACGTCTGAAAACATGTGCTGTGGTTTTGGAAAAGGTGAAATGATCTGAAGAGACCAGATTGACCCTGTTCGAGAGTGATGGGTGCATCAGGGTTAGAAGAGGTGGTAGGATGGCCTAGAGGGAAAGGTGGTCGACCAGTCACCATGAGGTCGCTGGTTCGATCCCCAGCACCGGACAGGAGGGTGTTAACTAGTATTAGTAGCTGGTATTACGTCTACGGTGCCCACCATCTCTACCATTGTGTCCTTGAGCAAGACACTTAACCCCAAACTGCTTCAGGGGGCGCTGTACTAGAGCTGACCCTGCGCTCTGACCCCCTCCGAAATGTAATAACTTGGGTGTGGGTATATGCGGAAAGACACATTTCAATCTAACCATTGACTAATAATGTAACTTAACTGCTGCCATCATGCCTAGTGCCTACTGTACAAGCCTGTGTGGCAGTGTACAGTTGGATCTGGGGTTGCTTCAGTTGGTCAGGTCTAGGTTCTAAGCAATCTTATGTGCCAAATAAAGCTTAGCAAAATGTGTTATGGCGAATATGTGCCATATTTAAAGCTAAAGATGGTCCAACAATATTTGAGTATGTGACTTTTTTGGGGCCGGGCAGTGTATATATCGACCTTCTCTCATTCATCTTTCCGTTGCTTCAACAATATACAGAGAAAATTAGAATTTTCTGGGCATATTTCGAATAGCGATGATTGGTGATTAATCATGATGAATCCACAGCTACCCTGTGCTTAATCTTATTAAAAATTGTTATTATTTGACAGCCCTAATTAAAAACGGTTAGTTGTTGCTACATTTGGTCTGTCTTGTGAAGATACAGCTATCTTAAACCTGCAGTCTGTAGAATTTGGGGAATTTTTTCATAGCAGACTTGATTACGGACTGTTCTCCAGGCTGAACTCTGGCAGGAGGTTCAGCAGCATCCACAGTAGGACATCTAGGTTCAGTGACAGTTTCTTTAACCTGCAATTTTTATTTTATTTGCTTCTTTTATTCGCTTTTAAATGTTTTATAATGTGTTTTATGTATTCTAATCTTGCCCCTGTAAAGCACTTTGAGTGGCCTTGTGTCTGAATTGTGCTATATAAATAAACTTGCCTTGCCTTGCCTTGCCTTCCACCTGGCCATTAGACTGTTGAACACCCACTGACAATAAATAAACCATCCACCCCCCCACCCCCCCCCCCAAACCTTCTTAGTATTTTACCTCATGCCATCTTTTTACATTCTGTCTCCACTCCACCGTGAGCCAAGGCAACAAAATTTCGTTCAATAGGTGCATTTATTTAATGACAATAAAAACAAGTCTAAGTCTAAGTAGAAAATAATTATAATATCCATAAGTACGTTTAATTTAGTGTATAATAGCTGCATTTTTATTAATTTTTTTCGTAGAAAGGGTCTCATATATCTCCGTATTTCTCCATACCATGGACCAAGGCATGGGCGCCGCCATGTTGGAAGTGTCATGGTTGGAATGTCATCAGGTGCATTGTTTAGAATTTAGAATTGTTCTTGTCCTTGAAGGCCACAGTAGCTTCTGTTATTATTCGAAAGGGTTGGGGTTACCCAGGGAGCGTTGCATTATAGAACTTTGTAGAATTTTCTAGAACTTTCTTGATGATGTCATACACACTGCACTTTTAAAGAGGGGTTACCAGTTCAGGATATGAGGAAAGGGTATCATGGGGTCAACCCAATTTATAACCTAATGCCAGCTGCATCATTTGGCTCTACTTCCCACCAAGACAAAATAATTAAGCCTATAGGTAAGCCACGAAACCACTAAGGAGGTAAAGTGTAATTATATAGACGTCCAGACATGTTGGTAACATTAGCAGATTACTTTTGAGATTCACTGAGTGTATTGACTCATGTCTCCCTGAAAAACACTGATTGAAACCTACCTTCTATAGAAAGGCCCTTGTATTTGGTAAGTAATAGCAAAATAATGTTTACTATATTGAATATCTTAGATTTTGAGTTGAAACTTTTATAAAATATTTAGTCTAAGTGATTTCAAAACAGGTCTGAATCATGTAATGGACTTACAGGCAGGCATTCAGGTGCACCCAATATGGCAATGCCAGGAAAAATAAAGAAAATAAAGTCACAACCCTCTTTGGTCATTGTCATCCTGACCTCCTTGTGCAGGTTACAAATGTGCCTCTGCAGCCAGAGGTTTGTCTCCTGCAGCTGACTGATCTTCTCTATCAGCTGACAGATCCGTTCTAAATAACCCAGAGGGCTGGAGCTCGCCTGCTGGGCCTGGACAAACACAAGATGTGCAGGATAGTCAAAATACAGGAAGTATGCTTGGAGAAAATTGCTCTTAGACGTAACATTTTAATGCTAGGCTGCATTCACAATATATCAGGCCATTTTGTGACGTCAAGTTGCATTCCACCAAAGGTTGAGCAGGTTTCTTTTTCTTTTCGCTGCAGCCTGCTGGGTGTTAGTCGGACGAGCCTCATAAACCTGAGTTATTGCCATTTTGATTTGTATGAATGCGGATTAAGGTATGTTAGCACATGTTAGCACACTTGGTATTGAAGATTGTTCTAAAAGATGTTTTAAACATTGTGTTAGAAGCCTTTCCACAATGTGTCCCTCTCTAGTCTAAAACAACCGAAGGCATTCAAGTGGAAACGTAAGGCTGTATCAGATTCTCACTGTAATAGCTGCCAGTGATGACAGACAGTCTCAAGGCTTGACTGTGATGTTTCAGAAACATCAAACAGGTGATTATGACTTTGCAGCTTCCACAGCTGTGAGGTGCTCTGTATAGAGCCACTGGATTTTAACAAGAAAATAACTCCTTTTCCCCCGTAACATGAATGAAACATGCTCTAGCTCCTCATTAGAAATGAATACAGTTGCTTGTTTGTCTTGTCCCTGGACCAGAAAGAGGTCAAAGCACAGGTACAACTGTAGGGCTTTTTAATAATTTGTTAAAGGAATTACTTCACCCATACGGAACCAGCGTTCTATCATTATAAAATCACTATTATAATATAATGAATTAGGTTTTTCTTCCCTCAGTCTTCCCTTGGCACAACTGTCCTGTTAATCCTGACCCTTACTGTGATGTCACAAGAAGGAAAATGTAGGGTTAGACAGTGAGACCATAAAACACTCTTTCTGCCTTTTCTCAGGCTAGGATGATCAGATTTCAATTTTTTTGCACATTTATACTACATAGGATCTCCGAGTTCAATACACCTTCATATTCTAACCGGTGAAGTAGGTCTTTAAGCTACTTGGTTTGATGGAAACCTGTTAATTGGAAGACCTCCATTTGTAATGTACACCAATTAATACATGCAAAATGAAAAGTGTATCAAATATCAGAGGACATAAAATGGAACCTCCACAGTTTAGGGGACCGATCCTTCTACAATAGCAATATGTCAACGTATCGATCAACATGCGACAAGGTGTTCTACTTACCTCACTAAGTCTGCAGCATTCATCCATGTACTCCGCAAGGTTGTCACTGGTGACACTCCTACATATCGGCTCAGGCTTAGAGGCATTGCCCAGCCTGTCATCAAAAGCTCCATTTGAGGGTTGCTTGCCATGACTCACATCCTCGGGGTAGCTCTTTGCTGTGACAGTACTATTCACCTCAAGCTGTCCAGACATCTCCTCATCTCTTTCTCTTGTGTTTCCTTGGGCCATGAAGCGCTCCGTGTCCACGTTCTTTGCGTTATGAAGTAGTTGTTGATGGAGAGTGGTAGAGTCAGAGTTTGGGTTGCAGGAGGACTGTCGCCTGTGGAGCACAAAGCTGTGTTCAGAGCCTGTCGGGGTGGATGGAGAGTTATCTCCACTGGGCAGCTCCACTCCAGAGTCGTCTGACTCAACCTTGTACAACTGTGGCAGCTGAGAGTCTGAGAAGATGTCAGACAGGTAGCCACACTCCCTCCCCGGCTGTCCCCACCTGTCCTGGAGGAGTGAGTTGACCTTAGAGGCTTCTGTCAGGTCTGAGTCCTGCTCAGAAAGTGTGGAGATGGTGGACACAGAGTCCTCGGCTCTGCAGAGCCCCTCGTGGAAGTTTCCAAGGAGCTTCATTCTGATCAGAACAACCTGACTGTCCAGTACTGCATCTGTGCTTGTTTTACCTGTTACACAGAAATATAGATTCATTCTAGCATTCTTATCTCAACAGGTCCTTAAATAATGCTGTTCTAATTGACAAATGTCTGCCTAATGGGCACATGCGCACTCAGCTACTGGCAGCAGTGATGTGGTGTCTATGTGTTTGTTCAGTTGTCATCATGTTTGCTGAATTATAAATCGCTTTTCAAACTTCTACTTTTCTGCTGTTGATTATCATGATTTCAGCAGATTTGTGCAAAAATCTATTCACCCCGAGGCAATTGATTGCCTCAGAAATGGTCCTACAGACTATAGTGTCTTGTTTTATTAAATAAACTAAAAAAGTGCATTCAAGAAGATAACTTATTTGTAAATTAATATGTATGTGCTCTTTTGACATTGTATGCCATTACACCACCTGTAGTGCCATAAGAATCTAAAACAGCTCAAATAAAGCATTTGAGGTATGAGGTTGGACATACCACTGTGAAAACAACCCTGCTTTTTAATCCCCATACTTTCTGCTATTTAGTATGGTAGAAAAAAGATTTAGGATGTCCCAATTCTTGTGGTCAGTTTAAGCATGCTTAAAAATACCCGGATGCCTACTACATCTGTCCGAGATTTTTGGTGTTGAAATCAAAATGCTATTTTGGTGATTCTGAACGACAATCCAGTACGCCCAGGAAGTGACGTCACATCGACAGAGCCTCCGCATGAAAAAAAAAAAAAAAAAACAGGGATGCGACGGATATAAAAGCAACAGGCAAGATCAAGGTGCAATGTTATGATAAAAGTATGTCCCATACTTGTAGCATACTGCATGCTAACTAGCTTATGTTCATGGTCAGCTGTAGTATGTAGAATAGAAAAAAGAAACAGTAAGTGATATGGAACGCAGGGAGTATCTCTCAACACATGGCCCATTCTAGAAAGAGAAGACCCAGACTCCCTCTCTGTATCAACGATAACAGGGCCCCCTAACTCACTCTGTCTTATCACGAACCATTAAGATTAGGCAAGAATGTGCAGGAGCAATGGAACTCAAGTCAAACGCTCTCAGGATCATTTCCTCGAACAGTTAAAGAATGTAACTTCCCATCCCTCCAAGGTACAGGAGGGGTGGAAACAGCCAACTTCACCATAGTTTTTTCCATGATGAGCAAGGCCTGTTTATACCCACTACACTTCTTCAAGGTGTATTTATATTAAGCATATGTGTGATACAGAAGAAACAAGATATTGCAATTTAAAGCATGTATTTTTGTCTTGAGCTTGACGTGTGGAATGTAAAGTTAGAAATCATAATGTAGATTATAACAACATGTGACAATGTTATACGTTATTATACACTAATACAAATGCGACTTCTGATTCCGAAATGAATTGCTATGGAATAATTTGGGTGTTTTGTAAGGAATATATGATGACATCACAAGCCATGTCTGCAACAGCTTGTGGCAGGATGTAAACAGAAACAACAACGGAGCATGTGAAGTCCCTATGCAGATAATATGGACCACTCACTGCCAACAGTTAGATATCAGGGTACATTGTCCCTTCTCAGAATATTTAAATGTGTATACAACATATATTTCTGAGGTGGATATTTAGCTATGTTAGTCCTTAGAAGCTTTAGACAAATGGGAGACAAGCAGGAAGTTCCTGTTTAAATAGGTCTCTCAATCCAATTAGTTTTTTTCCTAATTAAACTCACCCTCTTTGCCCCATTTCAACTCTGTCTCTCCAATACATCTGTCTAATAAAAGCAAAAATGCCCAGAAAATGATCTTAAAATCACTGCAACCAAATACAATCCCAGACCGGGGCAATCTTCATCTTTATTTTTAACGCAAACCCAGATTTAACAATATAGAAAACATCAAAAAGCCCCTGTAGATCAAATACGTTGTGAAGGTTTTCTCAATGAAAAGAGTCACCTATGTACCAATCACCTCTAATCAATTGAATGGCTGTTGGGGAATTGATGTGGTTGGTTTGCCATGAGAGGATTTGTCTGCTGCTGAGTAATGAGAGACGCACAAATCAAACATACCCAGGAAATAAATCGATTGCTGCACCTGGGGCCTATTGCATAAAAGTGGAATTAAGATATCCAGGATTATTGATAAAGCCAGCCTTGACAAAGTCTAGCCTGGGCACTTTGGATTAGTCAGTTGCATAAACGCCAATCCAGGATGACAAGGGGCTGCTTTGTCAAGCCAGGTGTAAGTAATTCTGTTAAGTGCCAGCCCACAGCTTTCAGAAGTAGACCCAGAGATCGAACACAGATTTACTGATGTGAAAATGGAAAAGACGGCCCATTTTCCCACAATGCCTTGCTAGTTTAACCCGTAAGTGAGGGGGCAGTTCATTTCATAGAGCAACTGTATTCTCTGCCAACTGATCTTGATGTCCCTGCATTGTTTTATGATAAAATAGTTGACAGTGAGCAGTCTGCAGGTGCATCTAAAAAATAGAATATCATGGAAAGTCCATTCAAAAAGTGAAACTTTCATAGATTCATTACACAAAGTGAAATATGTCAGGCCTTTTTTTTGGATGATTGATTGATCATGGAATAAAATATCCAGTATTTCAAAATATTAGAATATTAAAACCAATCAAAAAAAGGATTTATAATCCTCAAATGTCGACCTTCTGAAAAGTATGTTTATTCTAGATACAATTCACTTCATGTGTAATGAATCTAGAATATATTTAAATTTCACTTTTTGAATTAAATTACAGAAAAAGGAACTTTTCATTGATAATCTATTTTGTTTTAGACGCACCTGTATATGGTTATAGGTACAAAGTGGATTTATTTGACCCACATTTGCAACATCATCTGCCATCGATAATCAATCGTATAAATATAGCCTGCAATATGAACAGACTATCACATACATTATTATAATTTATATAATTTCATCTTAATCTAATTATAAATGGTTCAGGTTAAATAATAAAAAATAAGAACTATTTAACTAAATGACAATGCAGTCTTTTATGTGGTACCTTTAAAACAGGCTAATGAAAATAAAGCAGTACACAGAAGATCAAGGAATAACTGTTAAAAACCTTGATTTCAGATCGGAGTGACAGCTGACTGAACCAGTCAGGCAACAGAATAAGTTTATCCTTTACGTTTAGCCTGGTCCTGACCAGGCTAAACGTAAAGGATAAATCTCCATGGTAACTTATGTCCCTCCGCTTTTATGCAACCGGATCATGGCTAACGCAAGCCAGGATAACCGAAATATCCTAGGTTAATCCCTTATCTTAGTTTTATGCAATAGGCCCCTGATCTCACAGAAGTGACACACACTGTGGGTGAGGTTAACCCATTGATGACTATGGCAATCTAGGATGCATGTCCTTAATGCCTGAGGGTTTTCTGAAAAAATAGTACGAATTGTCAAGTCTACCAAAACCTTAATATCTAAGCCTGTGTAGCACATAGAAACATGAAATAAAATACATTTAAAAGTTAAGGTTCACATGTTTTATTTAAACATGCTCCCTTAGCGCTTACAAACCAACAAATATTTCTAAAAATCGTCAAAATTAGATGAATTAAAAAATTATTAAATATTGTTAATAAATAGATGCAATGTGTTGTGTGAATTTCGTCAGTAGTCTATAGTAGACCTTGATTCTGCGCACCAAACACCACTAACTGTTCTGTCGCCGACATAGCTGGCTTATTTTTTTTATTATTATTTTAATTTTTAATTTTTTTGATTGACATGATTTTCGGCAAACCACACAACTTTTGGGTGGTCACGTGGTCTTAAAAAAATCAACAAAACCCACCTCATGTGTATTTGAACCAATGACAGTGCATTCAATGCTGGGAATGCCATGAAAATTAGATAAAGTAATAATGCTGCACGATGCAGCATCAGGCAGGAGAGCCAATGTGGCATCGCGCAG
>NC_137215.1:27683370-27799360 GCF_949987685.1 Ammodytes marinus | reverse complement strand
GGCTCGACACAGTGTAGCCTGCCATTAAAGTTCAATGAACATGAAGACAGTAAACAGATTGCTGCGCCAACATTTTTCTATAAACACAATACTTTTCACTCTTGACGAGGTGATTTCACAAGGCAGGTTATCTCTGTCACGGAAATGATAGCCCCTTTTACACAGAGATTGCGGCATATTGACGGAACAACATCACTCCAATATGCCGGCTTTGCTTGCTTCTGTGTTATTTACACAGAACCAAGCAACGCCGGCCTGCTGGCGCATCAGTAGCCCCTTTTACACAGCGTCCGGAATGAAAGAGGTGCTTGTAAACAGCGTCAGGTGTGACGTAAACATTTAGCGCCGCGCTGGTCAGCTGCTTTACAACAACAACACTGGCCGGTGAATTGAGAGCAGAAGTGCAGGAGCTTGCAGTATGAGGCCGTATTTTACTGTCCCCACGATGTGCAGGTTGATCTCGCTACGCGCTGAGTCCAACATCACTGGGACTGTTAACCAAACTGACAAAAATCACTCTGCTCACGCTGCTCACTGCTTCACCTCTGTGTCTGTGTCTGTCTCTGTGTGTGTGTGTGTGTGTGTGTGTGTGTGTGTGTGCGTGTGTGTGTGTGTGTGTGCTGTGTGTGTGTGTGTGTGTGTGTGTGTGTGTGTGTGTGTGGTGTGTGTGTGTGTGTGACAGGTTTGCTGTGAGCGAGTCTCTTTGTAAGGGCAGCGATCTGCCAATCAGACACATACACACAGTGTGTGAAGTCATGTTACTGTAGACAGAAAAAAAGTGTGGATATAGGATAATAATAGCGGTGGCGATCCGGTCGCACCAGGCCCCCAGGATGCTGCCTTCTCCGAGCAGCCAGCATGGACTAGTGGCCAACCTATTGGTACTGCATGCTGTGAATGGGAGCTTATTTTCCATGGAGCCCAGAGGCAGATTTCCCCGTCCACACAATACAAGCGGCGAACAAGATTGTGTCTCCGCAAATTGTTTCTGGATATCAATCATAGGCTCATACTTATCTTTAGACCATGTACTAATAAAACTGAAGTTTTCTCATTTAAAAACGCCACCTCAAGCGTTTTATTAGCCCAACGGCTTTCAACGTCTTTCAGTTTGTTTTCGCGGGAGGAGGAGGCATGGGTTACACTCGGTTACACTGCTTTCTTCATCCAAGAACGTCAGTGAAACGTACACTGCGCGTCACGCTTTAGGGGCGTGTTGGCACCGTGTACGCGGAAGCCGAAGCCAGGAATACTTCCTGTATGGTTGCCCTGCGCCAATGAGCAGCTTTCATAGGAATGAATGGCTTCAACGTTCCAACGGTTTTCAGTCCGCTGTCCATTTCTTTATAGGTCCATGGGTCGCACCCTAGCTTAGCCTAGCCTAGCTTAGCCTAGCTTTCCCATTGTACAACTTCCCCTGGGCAGAAATAGACTCATACACTCTGCAAAATGAAGCGTGGGGGTTTGGATTGAGCAGCGGACCTTATGACCAGCTAGATTATACGCCGTTCCTTTTATTTTGGTGATTTTTACTGGACATCAGGCCGCCGTGGTTAATGTTAAACACACGTCCTTCAACTGCTAACATGGTCGCATGTTTAGAACGTAGGCTATGGAACGTCAAACGCCCCCCTGTTCCGCAACAACAAGCTGGCCGCATTTAAACAGAGAGGCGGAACTGATTGTGTCGGGAATCTTACTACCCCCTGAGGTAGTAAAATTCCCGGAACAATCTCTCGCACCTTTCTTCCCTCCTTCCGCAACGGTCGCATTTATACAGCAGGGCGGAGGGCCGAAATTCCAGCATATTCCTGGCTTTCACTGGCTGTGTAAAAGGGGCTACTGATTCTGTCGACCAATCAACGAGTGCGGTGTGTAGCTCCAACCGTTTGGGCCCTTTAGGACAGCTTAGTATCCCATCGGAAGGGTCTCAAAAAATAGGTACAGCTCAGTTTGCTTATTTTGGTACCCTTTCCAAATTGTTACATTAGAAATGCAAATAATTGCATGTCTGTAAACGGCCTCCAAACTGTGTGGAGGTGCAGGGGCAAGTGGAAGGTCCGGGTGTCCTCTCTGCCAGAAAAAGTGCAATCCTGGTTATATCAAGGATCTTTTTAGAGGATTTTTTATTTCATTTTGTAGGTTCACATGCTGCTGTTTCAGCAATGAGTGTGGCCGAGGAAGTGTCTGCATCTCTATTAGCAAACCATAACTCAAAATCACAAACATCATTGTACCATTATTAACATGAGAAACCCATCTAAAACAACTTATAGGTAAGAAGATCACCCTGATGATATGTGCAAATACCATTTTTTTTATCATCGCACCCCCCACTTCAAAGCTCTTCCCACAGCCCTTTGTAGCAGCTGCTTTATGTGAGTATCTAACATAAATGGTTGAACTGCTGCAATTATCTTACACAGTGAGTTGCAACAAGTTATCATTTGGAGCTGACTAAGAAAAATAATATGTGGTGTACATAATTGGAACTGCTATACGCTACACTTAATACATTTAATCTGTAATAAAATAAAGTAATACAAATAAATAAATAAAAAGTAGAAAACGGTAATTAATGTGAAGTTGTTTGGTTTCAAATATCCATTTGCATGTTTCCATCCATCTGAGTGGGTGAGCTCCATGTCAAAAACCTGCATGCAAAAGTCGTCAGCCCAAGCCCAGAGAGTCAAATGAGCCACGCCACATGATTTGCCCCTGAGAACAATAGAGCTATTACCACCACTGTGTCTGTTCAAAGATGGCCCCTGTACTGAAAGTGAATGTCTTTATTCTCTAGCTGTCCACTGATTTCTGCTGGATGACCTGTGACCAGTTCCAAGTCCATGCTGTAACAAGCTTTTGTATTTGTTCAATGGAGGTCCTCCAATCTCTGGCCCGCCCATATCAGATAGAACCAATTGAAACGTAGCTCAGGATTTCTGGACATATTTAATGCGCTTCAATGGAGTGTCCAGACCAACAGAAGCAACAAATTCAATTTGCCAGCGCTTAGCGGCAGGTCTGGACTTCCAGGCTAGTCCTCCACATGATTTTGGTCAAATCATTCTAAACTTTCAAATGAAGACACCAAATATTGCCTGCTGGGACGTTTCCCATGTATGTTCCACATTCAGAACAGGCAATCATTCTTTTGGAAAAACATCAAATTTCATGTACGAAAGACTTGGGATCATAACCAGGATCTTTTTCTAACCAATCATTAATTACCATGTGCATAATGCAGTGTGCAAGAACTTAACAAATGTTGGTTTTAATCCAGGGTTTTATGCATTGGTCCAATATGGGAATCCAAGGTTGCGTTCCGAATCGCATACTCTTTCTTTTTTCTATTCTACATACTACATCCGACGATAAAAATAATCTAGTTAGGATGCAGTAGGCATACTATTGGGATATACTTTTCTCTCTTATTTCATCATAACATTGCGCCTTGATCTTGCCTCTTGCTTTTATATCCGTCGCATCCCCGTTTGTTTTCATATGGAGGCTTCGTCGATGTTACGTCACTTCACGTGCACACTGGATTGTGGGTCAGAATGAAATTGCACTTTTCAACACTAACAATCTTGGCCGCATGAAGTAGGACATCCGGGTACTTCTAACCATCCTAAATCTGGCCACAAGAATCGGGACATCCTAAATCTTTTTTCTACATACTATATAGTAGAAAGTATGCGATTCGGAACGCAACCCAAGTGTGGCAAAAGGATTTGGGGAATATTATATCAGTGAAAACGCAAAGAAACAGCGCTCACAATATTGACTGAGAAGAGGTCAAAGGTCATGGAACAGGAGTCGGTAGACGGCTGGAGACACCATACACCCTCTCCACCCTTTTACAACCAATAATCACATGACTCAAAAGTTCACCACTCAGTTATGTGATGTCACCAGTGCAGGCAACATTAGCTGAAGGTTACCTACATCCAATGTGTGATAGCTACATAGTTAATGATGTAGAGTGTTGTGCCTACATCCATCAGACTTAGGAACAGTTGATGTATTCATTTATATTTAACACATACATTTTTCAACACCATTCCCTTTACCTTGAACTAAATGACTTATTACTGTTTTCATCTTATTGTTTGTATTGCCTATCCTTCATGTATTGTGCTTTGCAAGTTTTTTAACCACACACCACGGTTGGACTGTTGCTTTGTGTGTGCCGTATATTGTGTTGGATGTGTGAACTGTATGCACTGATGCTGTGCACAAATGAAGTTCCTAACAGATAAATAAAGTTAATTGAATTGAATTGAATTGAATGAACTGATCACCATGACATGAATAAGCCCCACACCACTGAGGCTGTCCTAGACATCAGAGTATAGAGTCTTCCCTTGACGGTCCTCCCAGGTAACACAGGGCCTGGGTCTGTGTGCTATCCTGGTGACGTCCAGTACAGGTTTACTGTTGTACCACTTACTGAGCAGCTGGTCCACCTGCTCCTGCCTGGAGATCCCGTGAAGCCTCTCCTCTTCCTCCTCCCACTGCTCTCCGGAGCGAGGGATGAATGGAGGGTGGGGCAGACAGATGATCTCGTCTTCCCGCATGTCTTCAAAGAACTGCACCACACATTTGCGTGCAAAGTCTCGAGCGTGCAGGACGCAGGTCTCATCGAAGAGCTTCTGCTCCACGTCGAGGTAGTTGCTCCAGTAGCGTGTCTGCAGGAAGGTCCCGTGGTCGTCGAAGCAGGGCTTGATCAGGCGTCCCATTGCTCCCAATACGATCAGGAAGAGCAGGATGGACCAGCCAAACGCCTGGAAGAGGGTGTGGAAAGTTAGCTACACAAAAGCCTCAAAAGCTGCCAGCCATTTGGTGCAGTGACTGGGACCAGTCCACCCTATTGTCTCTATTACTCCCACATATGCAGGGTGTGTGTGTTTTGTTTTTGTGTGCGACAAAAACAAAACCTTGATCAGCTGGGTCATATGGCAAGAATTATTTTACAAAACCCAGAGCTTGTCATTTAATGTGAGTCCGTTTTTGCTGTAGTGACACTATGCCGCCTCAGACTTACTGTATATCCTTTTGAGGACATTGTTTAGAAATAACACCTTCCCCATGGAGTAAAGGATAACTGCTTCATTCTAACTGTTTGTTGCTTTGCCTGGCTGTAAATGTTACTATTGATAGTATGATGGAAGCAAAGTAGACAAAAATCTCTAAATTGACCAGTGCTTAAAAAAAAATTGTCTCACCAGATGATGTGTGTGTGTGTGTGTGTGTGTGTGTGTGTGTGTGTGTGTGTGTGTGTGTGTGTGTGTGTGTGTGTGTGTGTGTGTGTGTGTGTGTGTGTAAACTGAGGTTGTCATTACCCTGACCTGAGAGAACGCACCACTGCTTAAAGGTCTTCATGTGTAAAAAGGTACAAAGATGTGTGTGTGTGTGTGTGTGTGTGTGTGTGTGTGTGTGTGTGTGTGTGTGTGTGTGTGTGTGTGTGTGTGTGTGTGTGTATAAGCTGAGGTTGTAACTGCTTACTTGTGAATAGCAGCGAACATAACGAGAGACTGCTTTGCGGAAAGAGCTGTTCCTGAAGATCAGGTCCTCCTTGCAGGGAACTTTAGCCATGATCCTGATCACATCCAGACCTGTGTTGTTAGGCAAGCCTGAAGAAACATACCACATCACAAAGACTAAACACATCTGTAACTGTGTGAATGTGTATGATTGCTGTATGTTTGAGGTGGTGGTCGGAGGGGCCGTTGGCGCTGAATGGCAGCCACGCTTCCGTCAGTCTGCCCCAGGGCAGCTGTGGCTACTCTCGTAGTTTACCACCACCGGTATGACTGTGTGTGAACGAATTGAACCAGGAACCCTGTAAAGCGTCTTTGAGTGCCTAGGCAATAAAGCGCTATATAAAACCTATCAATTATTATTATTATTATTAACTGTGCCGACTGTAGCTGGAACACTCATTGGATATCTCTACGATGTAGAATCTGTTGCAGATACCTGAGAAGAGTGCAGGGTCTACGCTCACACTGAAGGCACAGATGAAGATCTTTCCATCCAGCAAGGTGACCAGGATCCACACCATGGGAGCCAGCAGAGCCCTCTGGAGCATGGCTGAGAACAGGTACCTGCAGGAGGACAGAAGAGCATGCGTTCATCAGCAACATTTTCTACAGCGTATTCATTTCAATATACTGCACAATGAATCCCTGACACTTGACCTATACCAGCATCTATTCAACTCTAGCATCACACTGATACTGACAGAGTGATGATAGTCTGCTAAAGTAAAAATCCTCTCCTCACACCACACTCAAGAGCTGCACACATGGAATGCAAAAGAGCATACTTTAAGTATAACCTTATTCAAAAGTAAAGATTTAGCTGCGCACTATAGGCCAGATCCACAAGTAATGGATTGAGCGTGCTCCATGATTTGCGGCGAAATCTGATCTGCCCTTTTTCAGCCATGTATCCCCAAAGAATTTGCACTAATCGTTTGCCAGCGCTAACACGTCAAAAAACGTCAGGCAGCTTGGAGAAGTATGCTCTCCTTATGCGTTTAGGTGAGTAAGCTGCGGGACCCTTTCAGATAGCACTGTGCATTTTTAACCAGGAGGGGGCTGCAAAATATTTCACCACAATTCTGGGTTCAAATGCAGTATGTTTAATTTGCCAGGAGAGTCTCGCTGTGTTGAAAGAGTAGCCTACAATATTAAGAGACATTTCACCAAGAAGCATCCAAGGGTACTGCACAGCTACTGATTTTCATTTGCAGACTAGAATGTTTTTTTGGACCAGGCCTTAAATAGGTTTAATAATGCTGTGAACACGACCTATTAAACATGGGAGCCAATGAGAAATTGCTCTGTTTTGATACCACCTCTTAGTGGCCATTCGGTGAACTGCAATTCTTGTCACTTCCGAATTGGATGCTGGTAGAACTCGCTGTGGGCTTGGTTGAAACACACATAGTTCCTGCAAAGGTTAGCGGCGGCTATGCTGTGGTCACAATAAATTCTTGAGAAGTGGAAGAAAAAATATTTTACTCCAAATTTATGGGAACCGTGTAGTCCAAAAACAGTGTGTTGTATTGGGTATTTTTGTTATCTCAAAAGGAGGTTTAGCTCTTCACCATCAAATTGCTTTTGTGGTATGAACCTATAACGTAAGTAAATCCAAAAAGTAAATATTGCCTTACTTGACCACAGCAGGGTTTTTGGATCTGTTGCCAATGGGTCTCATCCATTCGTCCATCATGACACCTGTGTGTCGGTTGACCAGCACTCCCAGGAAGAAGAGGATGACGGGGGGCACCAGCATCACTCCCAGAGAGTACAGCTTGTTGTACTGAGGCAGGCACGGGCAGTTAAAGTCAAAGCTGGTGTAGAGCTTCACACTGACCAAGGCCAGGACTATGCAGATCCCATTGGAGATGGACTCAGAGTTGGACTGGAAGTACTGCAGCACTAACTTCATACGCTCCATTGCTAACAGATACCAGCGCTAATGTTCAGGGTACAAACAGCTGCTGTGTTCTTACTCAACCACTAATAAAAACAGAAAGCGGTTCAGAAGTAAGTAAGTAGTGTTATACAATGTTTTAGGTTCCGTACAAAAAAAAAAGTATGATTTTGAAAATAAAATCTATAATGAAGTTTGATTATTAATTTCAAACCCCAAAACCTCAAAATATAAATGTATTCCCAACAGACAATTCTTCAATCCACAAGGTAGCAGTCTCAGTAAACAGCCTGGGCTTTGCTGTTAAGATCCAGTGATAGAGTGAGTCCTGCAGTGATCCTGAAAGAGTGTCCACCTGAGCTGTACGGCCACACCCTGCCTCACTGTTAAAGCTGCAGTAATACCAAAGGCAAAGGAGTAGCACTTCCTGGTGGGGCTGTATTGTAGTTGTGACTGAGCCTTAAACTCAACTTCAAAGCATATGGGACTGTGGTCACTTACCACCACTTCTGTGGTTGCATACAAAAAAAGGTTTTAGTTGTCTATTTTACTTCCATAACATGTCTCCTTTCATACTTGGATGAATAAAATGGTCCAACGTGTACATTTATGTGTTAATTTGAATAAGCCCCGTCTGTTTGCGTCTATACATTTCTCCTATACAACTTTAACAGCCATTATCTCAACAGTTTTTTTTTCAAAACTATGAACCAAAAATCTCAACTTCTGACGCCCTTACATCAACTTAACTTTCCATGATCATTTTTAGCACTACTTTGGAGGTAATTACAGACAGATTTATTAGATATGTTGTTTAGTGTCTGATTTAAGGGACATTTCTCCTTTGACAGAATACCAGGTTGTAAATATCCTTGAACTATAGCCTACCTACCCCCTACAACAGTAACTTACGCAGCACAATAATATGGCTGAGAAAAATGTCATCAATTCAAAATGTATTGTAATTACTATGAATGTTGTCCTATTACTTTAACTTTTACTTTAACTCCCCCTTCTTGCGCAGTGTTGATATACCAGTGTAATAATCTGTCTGTCTGTCTGTCTGTCTGTCTGTCTGTCTGTCTGCCTGCCTGCCTGCCTGCCTGCCTGCCTGTCTGTCTGTCTGTCTGTCTGTCTGTCTGTCTGTCTGTCTGTCTGTCTGTCTGTCTGTCTGTCTGTCTGTCTGTCTGTCAGTCTGACTGACTGACTGACTGACTGTCAGTGTCCTGATTTTCTCTGGTCAGGTAGGTTCACTGCAATGCTTAAAAAAAATCATATTTCATATCCAGGTTTATAAAAACAGTAACTAATGCGCTATATTTGTGTGTGTTTCTACCCTAGAGTATGTCTGAGAGAAATAAAGAAGGTAATCAATAAATCATTCACTGGAATTAGAGTATGATAAGGCATAATAACAGGATTCCAATACCAACATCGATTGCATGGCCTTATTCTTTGCATAGTGCATTACATTTTGAAATTGGAATTCTGCATTGACAATGGTCAAAATAAATGTAGGCAAGGCAAGGCAATTTTATTTATAGAGCACATTTCAGGCACAGGGCCACTCAAGGTGCTTCACAGGGTTAAAATCAAATAAAGAATACAAAAAAAAAAAAAAAAAAAAAAAAAAAAAAAAGGAACAAATTTAAAACATGGATAAAAATACAACATTTAAATAAAAGAATTAAAACATTTTACCAAAAAAAAAAAAATTACAGGTTAAAAGGGAAACAAGAACGTTTTGAGACCCGATTTAAAAGAGCTGAGAGTCTCAGCGGACCTCAGACTCTCTGGCAGTCCGTTCCAGACATTGGGCGCATAAACGCTGAATGCCGCCTCTCCCTGTTTAGTCTCAGCTCTGGGGACTTTTAAAAGACCTGTCCCAGACGACCTAAGGGCTCTGGGCGGCTCATAACGTATCAGCAGATCAGTAATGTATTTTGGCCCTAAACCATTTAAGGCTTTGTAGACCATCATCAATATTTTAAAATCAATTCTTTGAGTGACAGGAAGCCAGTGTAAAGACCTAAGAACTGGGGTAATGTGATCTACTTTTTTGGTCCTAGTGAGGACTCGAGCAGCAGCGTTCTGAATTAGCTGAAGCTGTCTGATTGATTTTTTAGGAAGGCCTGCAAAGACACTATTACAGTAGTCAAGTCTACTAAAAATAAATGCATGGACAAGTTTTTCTAAGTCCTGCTGAGATATTAGCCCTTTAATTCTCGATATATTTTTAAGGTGGTAGTAGGCTGACTTGGTAATTGATTTAATGTGTTTTTTGAAATTCAAGTCGGAATCTATCACTACTCCAAGATTTCTAGCTTGGTGTGTGCTTTCTAACATAACAGATTTAAGCTGTGCGCTGACTTTTGATTGTTCATCCCTGGCACCAAAGACAATTACTTCAGTTTTGTCGCTGTTTAATTGAAGAAAGTTTTGGCACATCCAGTCATTGATTTGTTCAATGCATTTACTTAGTGCTTGAATCGGACTATAGTCTCCTGGTGATATGGTTATGTAAATTTGTGTGTCGTCTGCATAATTATGGTAGCATAATTTGTTTTTGTTCATAATCTGAGCTAGCGGTAGCATGTATATGTTAAACAGAAGAGGCCCAAGAATGGAACCTTGGGGGACCCCGCATGTAATATTTGTTCGCTCGGATGTGAAATTGCCTATTGACACATAGTAGTCTCTTTCCTTTAAGTATGATTCAAACCAGTTTAGCACAGTTCCAGAAAGTCCAACCCAGTTTGCAAGTCGATCTAGCAATATGCTGTGGTCAACTGTGTCGAACGCAGCACTGAGATCCAATAAAACTAATACAGAGCTTTTGCCACTGTCTGTGTTTAAGTGGATGTCATTGAGGACCTTAACCAGAGCAGTCTCAGTGCTGTGGTGTTGTCGAAAACCTGACTGAAAGACATCAAAGCAGTTATTCATTGCTAAGTAGTTATTTAGCTGATGATGAACAGCTTTTTCAATGATCTTGCTTAAAAATGGTAGGTTGGATATCGGCCTATAATTGTTCATGAGTGATGTATCTAGATTTTTCTTTTTTAGGAGTGGCTTGATGACAGCTGTTTTCAGGGCCTGTGGGAATACACCAGTGCGAAGGGACATATTGACAATGTCTAGGACATCTGAGGCCATACAGCTAAAAACAGTTTTAAAGAAGCCTGTGGGCAGAATGTCAAGGCAACAGGAGGAGGAGTTCAGGTGTTGTATAATGTCATCCAGGTTTTTCTTGTTTATCAGAAAAAACTCTGTCATGGCATCTGAATTCGTTTTAAATGGGTACAGAGATAAAACATATCTTGAACCTGGTATTGATGCAGTGACAGCTTGTCTTATTTTATGAATTTTCTCAGTAAAGAAGGAGGCAAATTCATTGCAGGCCCTCGTGGAAAGATGCTCAGACGCTACTGACACAGGAGGGTTTGTTAGCCTGTCAACAGCAGCAAACAGGGCACGTGCATTGTTGCTGTTTTTGGTGATGATGTCAGAGAAGAAAGACTGTCTTGCATTTCTTAGTTCTAGGTTAAACGTGCGTAGTTTCTCTTTGAAGATGTTATAGTGAACATTTAGATTTGTTTTTCGCCACCTGCGTTCTGCTTTACGGCACTCTCTTTTTTCAATTCTGACCTGAGGGGTATTTCTCCAGGGGGACCTTTTTTTACCAGAGATGATTTTCACCTTGGTGGGTGCAATAGCATCGATAACATTTGTAATTTTTGAGTTGAAGTTACATACAAGCTCATTAACTGAGATACAGGGGAGGAGCGGGGACAGAGAAAATGCCTGGATAAATTGTTCACTCGTGTTTTCAGTAATATACCGTTTTTTGATAACCTTTGTTTTTGCAGTTGTGTGCAAAGATATTGTACTCCCAAAAAACAAACATGAATGGTCGGAGAGACCCACATCAGACACTAAAAGGTTTGAAATGTCCAGGCCCTTTGAAATTAATAAGTCCAGGGTGTGACCTTTGTTATGTGTAGGCTGGTTTACGTGTTGAGAGAGTCCAAAATGTTCCAGTACATAGCATAGTTCTTTAGCACTTCTGTCCTCGGGTTTGTCCACATGTATATTAAAATCCCCAACAATCAATAAACAGTCAAACTCCATACAGATTACAGACAGTAGTCCAGTAAGGTCATCAAAAAAGTTTGCACAGTATTTAGGTGGCCTGTAGATATGAATAACAATAGCTTGAGAGGCTGAATTTAACTTGAGAGCCACATATTCAAATGAAACAAAGTTTCCATAAAACATCTTTTTGCATGTTAAAGATTCATTAAATAAAATAACAACTCCACCACCTTTCCTATGAGCTCTGGCCTCACTCTCGAAAGTGTAGTTGGGGGGGGGGGGGGGGGGGTTGACTCGATAAGAACAGCTGAGCTGTTGTCTGGGTCCAACCAAGTTTCAGTTAAAAACATAAAATCAAGATTGTGCTTGGTAATAAAATCATTAATTAAAAATGTTTTACCTGACAAAGATCTGATGTTTAACAAGGCCAAACTCAGTGTGTTTGAATGTGAAGCATTGTCAGCCCTATTTACTACAGCAGACTGTGGCTGAAGGGGAATGGATACCAAGTTTGACAGGTTTGCAGTATTAAAGTGACAAGTGTTTCTTGTACGTATTGTCGGGTTAGTCACATAAACAGCAACAGTATGGGGAGGTGAAGTAGCCAGTAATCTACATGGTGATGCCGGAGGTAATGAAATAAATTCCTTTATTCATTATTCATACATTCATTTATCCATGTGAGACATTACATAATAGCATTTGCTAACTTTTTACTATTTTCTTGCCATACTTTTATTAAAATACATTGTTCACACCTCAGGGCCTAACAAAGCAAGGGTTCTCCAACAACTGCGGCGTGTTTGTTTTGATGGTAAGACCTAATCAGCATGTTATAGCATTGCTGTTGTCTGTAAAAAATGTTGCTTGCTACATTAAAACCACATTCATTTGTATTGAAAAAAATGTATCATTGGGAATACGCCTGACATTATATTAACCAGTTCCTCTTGACTTACAGTACACTCTGTACATTGTAATGGGGGCCAAGTGTGATTTCAGCGAGGTATGTGTAAATCGTGACACATTATGCTTAGTGTACAAGGTGTTATTTTTTTTTACAACATATTAACATCTTCCTGCATTTCCTTCTTCAAAGGAAAACATGCTGCAAATTAGGAGATGGTGGTGTCTCACTCTCCTGCAGAACTTCCCCATGCCGTAAGTGCCCTGAATATCACACTTTTGACTCAAATCACAAAAAAAAACAGTTTCACTCACTGTCAACAGACCAACATGAATGTTTTCATAGTGAATGTATGTTGTCATTAAATCACTAAGGTCTGAAGAAGACCGATTGCAGGACAGGAAACGGCGACGAGTGCAAGGAGGGCTACAGGTGAGAGGTCATGTGATTAATTAGTCTTGTAGTCAACTATTGCTAGACTAAAGCGTAATCCCTCCACTTATTTCAATTATCTGTTTTACATCTTGCATTGTTATTGTGCCAATAAGAACTGCAATCTGTTTCCTTTATAGACGCTGGGAAATTGACCAACTGGAAACCGGGAACAGGGTTGGAAGCTTAAGGAATGTATTTGGCTCGGCTAAAACATTTTTTTTTTTTTTTTACAGATCAGTTTTTTTTTGCCTGGGGTGAAAATAAAAAAAATCAATGATGCAAAGTCTTCTGTCTGGTTTATTTGACTTAGCTAATATAATTGAGTGTACAAAATAATATGTGTCTGGTTTTTTTATTTATTATTTATTTATTTTTCATGGTAAAAAAAGACATTTGACAAGTTAAAAGTATGAATGTCTCTAAGTCATTGTGCTGTGCTGTATTGTATTGACGTTTGAGAATGTGCTGCCGGATCTGCGCCACCAGATGGCGCCCCCGAGCTCGAGCGAAACGTTTAGACCAGCCCACATTTAGCTCCTCCTCGATCTGCGAGCTGCAGTCAGTAGTCCAGGCATTATATAACCTGACCTCTCAAAAATTGCAACAGAAACCATTCCAACTGTTTTTGACTCATGAATATGTAATAAATAACTTACTAAAAGTCTTAAGGAATCCAAGTGGTGGAAAGTTATTTTCTAATGGTTTTCTTAACCATACCTTTATGTCAATTTTTGGCTTCCTAAAGTACTGTTTTATGGTAGAGGGGATATGTGCAAAATTGTTAACCTTTTCAGAAAAGCTTGAAACTCGGTACACTTAAACAGTTTGGGGCTCTGAACATTTTCAGATATTAAGCCATTGCAAAATTGAATCATGGTTGCCATGGAGACCATTTTACTTTCCGCCATAGCCTAATTATGCATTTTTCATCATAACTCCTGAACCAAACATAATACCACATAACTAGTGATGTCTACCCCTATGTTTTCATGGTCAGGGATTTCTATGATACAACACAACATCAGAAACAGTTAAGGTCAATAGTTAAGGGTGAATCCAATGTTAATTTTAATTTTTTTATTCATACATTCTTTTCTGATATCCACACAAATCGTTCATTACTGTCCATATCAACCGACAACTTTGTTTAACAAGAGATATGGTACAATGCATGTGCAAATAAATGATTAACTATGAAGTCATAATATTAATTAGGGGGCCAAGCCCGAGAAGGGCTGGGACCGCGTTTTGCAGAGCAACGCGGTTCCCAAGCCCTGCGGGGCAGGGAACCCTATTGTTTTTGTAAGGATTATTCTTTATTCTTTATTCTTTATTCTTATTCTTCCATGCGTAAAAGTGGTGCTGCAGCCCAAACCGTAAAGGGTTGGGACATGCCACTTGCATGGCTTATCCAGGTCCATGGTACGTACGCAGAGGAAAAAATTCAGACATCCCGGCCACTAGGTGGCGCTACAACAAAGGAAAAGGCGTTTTGGGCTATAACTTCCGCACCGAAAGTCCGACAGTCAAAAACTTTATATCCACAGATGCACACAAGTTAGATGCATCTTTTGAGATAGGCCACGCCCATTTGCGTATATATACATTTTTCGCTATATCGCAAAAACTGTGTCAGTCACCAAAACATACTCCTCCTACAGTTTTCGCCCGATTTATACGAAACCAAAAACATTATGCTCTACCAACTCCCACGAGCAAAAGTTGGTCAAATAATTTTTCTACGACCATCGGAAGACCAAACGGTAGCGCTTTAAAGATTTGCGAAAATCCGTAAAAAAAAAAAAAAAGAGGGATTTTCTTGAAACTCAAGGGAGACTATCATGGGGCATACCTGAGTCTATAAAAAAAATATGGGCAAGAAATTCCTATGTATGCCGGACTTATTAAAAAAAAGAGTTTTTCAATTTTTTGGCCTTTTTTCGCCATTTCCTAAGTCTTTCGGCGGGAAAATGGGAAAATTCAAAAAAGTCTCTTTACAATGGAGAGGTTCACAATTTCATTTTGCTCATAACTCCCCAACCAAACATCGCACATTGAAAAATGTAACATCCACTTGTTCGGTACATTGAGCTGCATCTTTCTATCAAACACAGTTTTGCGAATGTCATCCATAGGGGGCACCAAAACCACAAAAAGCAAAGAAAACGCGTTTGGGCCTATAACTCCCACACCGAACATCGCACATTCAAAAACTTTACATCCCCGGATTCCGTGAAGCGAGGGGCCGGCGCCGCGGACGACGACGCCCGATCCCGAGTCGCGTGGGAGGCTTGGCCCCCGTTCACAACTGCTTGCAGTTCTAGTTTGATTTAATTTTCTTGACATACATTTATGAAACGTTTAAGATAACAATGTCAAGTTATTTTTGGGTAATTTTTGCCTTTATTAGTTAGAGAGAGAGATCAGAACCATATGACCCGACAGCAGACCTGGAACTCATATGGAAAACTGCCATCCTGTTTGTCTCACAAAGGCAAGAGGAAGTGATAATGATTTTCTATGCAGCCGTTGTGCACATTATGACAGGGAAGATGCTAGGATTGGATTTGCATTGAAAGAGTCCCTAATTGCCTGATTCTGCCTGATGCACTTGTTGTAACTCCCCATTAGCTGCAAGGATATCCAAAATACTATGATGAAGAGATATCATCAGCAGATGATACCTGCTGGAGATCGTTTATAAAACTCTGGTGTCAATTAAGTTGCTGCAATATATGCAAAACTGATAGACGATGTGTGCAGAGAAGGCGTGCCATTCTGATGTGATTCTCAGAATAAGATGACTTCTCAAATGCAAAACTGAATCCTTAAAATCCATTGGTAGACATATTTTGCAAGGTTCTGAGAATTGGGAAACAATATCAGAAATGCTTCCTTTCATGGCAGTATCAGGGCATAATCTCTACACAAAATCAGCTCACATCTACAGTATGTGCAGACAGGGCCGCCCATAAGGGGTATACAAGTGTGAAAGCTTTCTAGGGCCCAGCCACTTGGGGGGCCCATGGTCTTTGGAAGCCAATAACCTACCTAGATAACATTTATTTTTATATTTTTAGATAATTATGTCAATATCTATTCAAAGTTGGGTGTTTACACAAAGCAGTAGAAAAGCTACTTGTGTCTGGGTGTGGTTGTGAAAAAACAGGTTGGTTACCTTTTGTAGTTCTTCTACATTCTTATAAACAGGACAGGCTAGTTACTCTGTCATTGTCCTGAGTCTACAAACAAAAGGCTTTGACATAAGTCTTCAGGTTGACATGGCCAGCCAGGTCCGACCAGTTTTTCAGAAACCTGGCCAATTGACCAACCAGCCGGGTCATACCACAATGAAGCTGACGAGCAGCATCATCCCGTTTTAATTATTGCCGTAACCACCAAGGTCCTGCTTTCTGTATTGTTTCTAAAAATTAAAAATTAAAATAGACCTTAAAAAGTTCTAAATGCAAAGAAAGATACAAGGCACAAAGAAGTTGGAAATAACCGAAGGAACAGATTTGTGTTCAAAGATTAAGACATTTTTTGTAATGATTTCAGTAATGTTTTCAGTAATTTTGCAGTGATGAGAGCAGAATGAACTAAGCCTAAATGTTGCAACCAAATATAGGCCAACTTTATAGTTTTGAAGGGTAGGTTTAGGTTGGTTTGGTTATTCATGTAGAGAACCGCCTTTTTTTCTTTTTTGTGTGAAGAATTTGTTGTCGATGTTAATTTTTAAGCGTTATTTATTTCAACAATACCACCAAAATATTTCAAATGATTTATTGTCATGTGCAGAAATACAAAAGAGTGCAACATTTGGTGCAGTCAATTAGTGTAAATGTATCTTATACCAGAAACTAGTAGCATAGAAAACGTGCAAATTGTGAAAACACTTTTGTATTTCTGCACATGACAATAAATCATTTGAAATATTTTAATAGTGTATTCTTTATGCATGTGCAATCCAAACTCAGCCTTGTTATGATGACATTTCTTATTGACATATTAGACCTCATACATACTACTACTGTAGTATCCTGAAAAAATAGATAATTTTGCAAACAACCCTTTAAAAATGAAGCAGTCTACTTGCAAGCCATTGTCATGCTAGAATATGTCCAGGTAAAGGGTTTTTACTGGGAGTTTTTTCTCAGCCGAGCTAAGGGTGTAAGGGCAGGGTGTCATATTGTATCGTATTGTATCATATATCATATTGTATGAAATGTAAAGCCCACTGAGACAAATGTATTTGTGATTTTGGGCTATACAAATAAAACTGATTTGATTTGATTTGATTTGATGTCTATACAGGTCAACAACATAGTGAAAAATAATCAACTAATTCACAAAACAGAGAACAGACCCTTTCTCATCCCATCACTATCAGGGGGACTCTGAAAGGTCCTCAAGGTCTCCATCTTATCTTAACAAACGTACACCAGGACCCTTGCAACATAAAGCACACAAAGTATGAAGGACTCTGAAGCCTCCCAGGATAAAAACCATGTCAATGCATCAATCAAACATTCTTTCATATCCTCACATTTATTTTTTTGTTTATATTTGGTACAACATAAATTGTCTTCACAACCTTATAGAAGTGGGGCAATAGACATACCTTAGTTTTGAATGTGTGCCAGCTTATATTTTTTGTTGTTTTAAAAAAGAAAATAAGATAAACAAAAATGTAGTAAGAAATACATATTTATGTGCCTACATATGTTTTTATTAGTTATTTTTTTTAGGATTTTCAGTAAAACAATTTTTATTAATTATTTTCTTAGTAACTACTACATAGTTAGGCATTACCTACTACAAAGGTTTTTTTTTTAGAAACAACTACATTTTTTTTGTATCATGTTTTTTTTTTGTTATTTCAGTGAAACTAAATATATAACTATGTAGTTGTTACTATATATTTTTTTTTTCTTTAGTAACTATTACATAATTATATAGAAAATTCCATCTGCTCATATCCCCTCAAAAAGCTCCTAAAGTGCAGAGATTGGAAAGTAACTCTACAGGCACCAGGACCCAGCATCCCCTGACTGGGCTGCTCAGCTTTCAGGTTATGTCCAGGGCATAGATGGTATATAAAAGGTCCTGGGACATCTCTCCAAACAGGAGTTCATTCTTTAGGTGCAAGAAGTTAACATGGGGAAACACTGGTTGGCAGCTTGTGCACTACATTTAGCACTCTGTGCATTTGTTCACGTAGCTTGTGCTGCAGACGCTGATGGTGAGTTAACTGGTAAAATGGGTTTATTTCTTAATCTGCCAATCTCCTGTTTACTTCTGAAGCAAAGTGTATGTTTGTCTGTTTCATTCCACGACCAAGTTGTTTGGTAACCAGATACCTTTGTTACCTTTCAGTCACCACGGCTGATTCTTTCTCCTTTTCTGCTTCAATGACTCTTGCTCTCAGTGATTCTTCTAAAACCAGGCCAGTGCCTGCGTCTCCTTAATGTTGTCCCATCACACAAGGGCTGTGTGTGTGATGAAGACTGTCCTGCAGAACACAAATGCTGTGTATTTGACTGTGGAGCTGTCTGTGTCCCTCCTGCTTTCAGTACGAGCCATTAAGCTGTTTAGTCTTTTGGTTAGATCGTCTCAGTGAAAGAACTGACGAGGATGGACAGTCCTTATGGGGCAACAGGAAGACCGTTACAATCAAAAGCCATGTTTTCCCAGACACAGTCACATTTTTTGTTTTAGCCCTCTTTGTGTAAGGCCTGTATTCATTTCTCTTGTCCCTCCAGCCAAACCAGGAATCTGTCCTCCTAGTGGCTGGGGCCCAGGCTGTGGTGATGATTTCTGCTCTAACGACAGCGACTGCCCCAATGATGAGAAGTGCTGCAGAACTGGATGTATGCTTCACTGCAAGGCACCATACCAAGGTAAGATATGATGTATAAAGTCCCCCAAACTACTCATACGGTAGTAACTATGTGCCTACATAGGTTTTTATTAGGCTTTTCAGTAAAACAAATTTTTTTCGTAATTGTTTTAGTAACTACTACATAGTTAGGCATTACCTACTACAAAGGTTGTTTTTTAGTAACTAAATTTTTTTAGTAGCATGTTTTTTTTAAAGTTATTTCAGTGAAACTAAATATATAACTATGTATATATATATATATATATATATGTATGTATATATATATATATATATATATATATATATACACACACACACACACACATTTAGCACTCTGTGCATTTGTTCACGTAGCTTGTGCTGCAGACGCTGATGGTGAGTTAACTGGTAAAATGGGTTTATTGCTTAATCTGCCAATCTCCTTTTACTTCTGAAGCAAAGTGTATGTGTGTCTGTTTCATTCCACGACCAAGTTGTTTGGTAACCAGTGTAGCGGGTACAGGTGGTTCAGATTAATTCAGCTATTAGAAATTAATCTGATGATTAATAATACTTTAATAATTTATTAAAGTTCAAAAGGGCACCACCATTCATTCAAGAATGGAAAAGTAATAGCAAATTGTCTCGTTTAATCAAAGAATTTATTCTCAAATGTTGATTAGCCTAATGTTCAGTTAAACAAATCAACATTAGCAAATCCTAGTCTCAATGATCATTTCCATAAAATAATGTAATCAAGTAATTACTATTATAAATTTGGTAATATGATTTTAACACTGAAGGCTACAGAATCTTTCACTTGTTGATTGTTGACACTCCAATAATATCCACACAAATAAATCACAAACACTTCTGGTTACAATATAAGAACATTTATTTTAACCACAATGAAACTTAAGGTAACATCCGTTTTATACACGCATAAAGCAAATTTTAATTTCTATAAAATTTTGTTTATAGAGCCATGTACCAATAGGTGTGTGTGTATGTGGGAGTGAGGGAGTGTGTGGGTATGTGTGTGTGTGTGTGTGGGTGTGGTGTGTGAAACAAAGTAAGAAAAGGAAGGGGGGAGTTCTCACGTGACTTAGGACTCGAGAGGCACAAAATGGCGGCCGAAATAGGCTAGGGCTGTGTCTGAAATCGCGCACTTCTGTACTTACACTTACTTTTTTGAGTGCACTTTGCGCAAAACCGGAGAGTGTGCCAAAATGAAGTGCACTGTAAATTCCTCTGTCGTGCACTCAAAACGGTCTAAAACTTGAGTGTGGAGCGATGGACACTTTCCACACTCAACGGCCGCCATCTTGCCTACGTAACGGAGAGGACGGGACATTCTAATCAAAATAGAGGAGCTTGAAGCAACCGTGGAGACGGACGCGCTCCACAAAAGTTAAATGATATATTGTTTTAGTTTTTCCGCGACTAATGTGCCTGTTTTGGCTATCGGTAACGCAAGCAGAAAAAAATACCACCGAAGAAGAACAGTCAAAATGCAAAGTCATTTCCGGTAGGTGCGCGACGGCAGTTTGGACAGTGCTCTGTAGAAATGAGAGCACTGCGTCTATAAGTAAGTGTACTGTAGGGATAATAAAGTGCACTCAATGTAAGTGCACTTACGTAAGTGCGCGATTTCAGACACAGCCTAGGTTATTAATGCCCCAAAATGGCGTCCCTGGATGGCTAGGCTATTCTACTTCCACCCGATGGGGGAAGTGATTACCACGGATACTCAAAAGGGCGTCTACCTTTGGAACAAAGGACCTGACGAATGGTATTTGAGGCAGGGAATTTCGAACAAACACTGGGGCCCTTTCCCAAATGACTCCCTATGCACTCCCACTCCGTGAGCGAGTGTGACTCGCTGTGGAGTCACCCTCGCGGCTGTGGAGTGCCACTCGATCATTAAGGGGAGGGTATAACAACGGCGCGGCTTTGGCAAGCCCTCGCCTTTGTCAGACGGAAACAGGAAGAAACCTGGAGACACTAGTTAACTGTTAAGTCTTTATTTCTCACCCTAAAATAAAATTCCACCACTTTTATATTTGACCTGAAACGATCTTTACATTCATAAGCTACGCATGTGAGAGTAAATGTAGTATTGAATAAAAACAAACTCACTCCCATGATTTTTTGGCTGCATCATTTATTTTTTGTTAAACATTTTGTAACTGCATATATTCTTAATTTTACCAGCTCAGTCTGTAGTGGAGAAAACGGGTGGGTGATCCGCTGTTTAATTATCCTTTTAGTGTACATGCACAGCAGCATACAAAACCAGGGAAAAGAACAATAGTCTGCTAAAGCATGTATTCCGCTTGTCATGATACGTTAATCTGCCATTTCGACCCGCGAATCGCGGCAGTTAATTAGCGTGCATAAATTATAATGCACTGCAAGGGTGGTCATAAATAAGAAAAGTCATGCGCTCCAGCTGACTGACGTCACCGCCGCTATTACTACCCCTCATTGGCTTTAACAGTAACACAAATCTTACTAACAATTTAAGGAAATAATAATCACTGTCCCTTATTAACTTGTGGGCATTTTCTTCATCTGCTTCGTTTTATCTTTTATCCACGCCTTGAAAATACACTAACGATAGACAAGTGGCATAATCAAATCAACAAGTGTAAAACAACATGTTAATTCCAAAATTGTAGGCTACGCTCTGGTTCCGTCATTTAGGGCTATGCATAAAAATAAACAATCAAATGTCTGTTTGAGGTAAGAGAACGTTTCATTTATAATTCGGGAAACAAACTCCATGGAACTCTCATTTGTAAGTTGGCTCCTCCATTCCGGACTTAATTGATTGGCGGACACCTGTGTCAAACGTAGGGCTGAGCCACTATCGATGCAGACTCGGTGATCGAGGGCTTTATAACCCACTCACACTCGAGGCTCTGTGGTTTGGGACGACACTCAATATGGCGGGCCCTCCCCGCGAACGCGCAAACGGAGGGATAGTGGATAGGGATAGGGTGTAGGGGGTGGATCTAGATTGGGCCTAGCTCTTTAAAAGGGGATTCTATCAAAGATCTTAGCACCAATCCTGATAAAGGCTACCATAAGGGTTATCTAACGTGTGTGTACGTGCGTGCAGGAGAGGAAGAGGAGGAAAGACCACGCTTGAGCGCGGGGAGGGAAAAAGAAAGGTGTGAGGTTTTAAAACATACAGCAGACTTAAAACCACACTGCAGCGTTGAATGAAATGATCAAACTTTCCCGTTCTGGCTCTCCGTGGGGGAAGGACCAACGGAGATTGATCACACAGCTTGTTTCAAAATAGCAAACACAAATTCGAAAATAAACAGTATTGTTCACACTTTAAAAAGTAAGTAATAACTAAACATCTGCCCAGGTAATTATTATGCCAAAATCTCACTTGGGGGAAACTTAGTTTCCACTGCTTCGTCGTCGTTGAGGCGGGTAGGCCAATCCTTCCAGGACGGGCGAAGCTCACAAGACGGCGATCCAATCCAGGCTCCGAGCCTTTGGCGGTCGGGGAGCTGGTCTCTGCGGTCTTCCGATCGCAGGAGAGAGGCAAAAGGGGCACCGCTGATTCTGTGCGGAGGGTGGCGATCGGGGACAACTCGATCGGCTATCCAGTCCGTGGTCCGAGAGGCTGAGTTTCTCGGTAAACCGCCTGCTTCCCGTGTCCTTCTGGTCGTTCCAACGGAACAGCTTTAACTCACCCGGTTGTTTTAGGTATCACCGCGGCCGCAGTGATAGCTTTCGTAAAACACGTGGTGGTTGGTTGTGGGATCGAAGGAGGGCCCGGTAGGTCTACAGACTTGTTGTTTCTATATGTGGTCCAGCCAACAGCCGGCCACCAGAAAGAAAGAGGAAGCCGCGGGGCATCCTTTTAAAGGTCCCGGCTTTCCACCGGGGTGGAGTTTCCGGCTAGCGTTTGGGTACGCCCACCTGAAGAGGTAAAGGTGTACTCAGAGGCGGCCTTAACGATCTGGGGGCCCCATTCAAGACCTAGTGTGGGGCCCCCCACTTTTTTTGTATTTTCTTGAAAAAAAAAATCTTAATTTTTTTATTTTTTTTAATACATATTTCTTGTGCATGCTTGTGCATGCTTCCCGCAAAAAGAAAACAGATTGTAGAGTTTTATGAGATGATGGGCCACTGGGTGCAGACTCTTAAAGCCCCCCCCCCCCCACTCCTACCTATCCAGTCAGGTACACTGACTTTTCAGCACATATACAATTAATGGTAAAAACATATTAATGAAGTCAGTTTTTCTCACAGGATTTAGGGATACTGTGGGAGGGACCCTGGTCCTTGTTGGGGGGTCCGGGGGCATCCCCCTCGGAAGAAAATGTGTGCCTTTTGAATTAAAATGCATCAATCTGGTGCACTTTGAGGGGAAATTTAGAGGCTATATCAAACCCTGAGATGCAGCAGGAACATTATTTTTCAGATTTTTCTTAATGAGGCAGCACTCTTTACTCTGCTACTGTAAAAACAGTAGATTGGTCTGCAGACTCATGTTCTATGATGGAGAGACTCATTTCAACAGATACAGGGTGGATAGCTACTTTTTATGAACAGCATAGAATTTACACATATAAATCATATTCCTGTATGTGTGTGGGGGCCCTAAAGGCTCATCATGAAGCCCCTTAGACAGACCTACTAATGCTGTTTTCTTATGCTTTTGTATTTCTCCCCCTACTAGTTGAGGGGCCCATGATGATTTATTTCCTTATATTTAGGCTTATTCCTTTTTGGACCCTGTTATTGACATGAGTGACTGAGCTCTTTGACAATGCAACATGAAAAGTTACTATGAGGCCTAGGGCCCGGTAGCCTGCTCAAGAATTATTTATCAAAAAAAAAATATTTTTTTTTTTAGGGGGGCTTGGGGGCCCCCCAGAGGGCGGGGCCCCATTCAATTGAATGGGTTGAAACATAGCTAAGGCCGCTACTGGGTGTACTGCAGTGTTTTGGCCGCACGGTGGCGGCACAGAGCTGTCCATAGGTTTGACCCCCTACACCAGATACCTTTGTTACCTTTCAGTCACCACGGCTGATTCTTTCTCCTTTTCTGCTTCAATGACTCTTGCTCTCAGTGATTCTTCTAAAACCAGGCCAGTGCCTGCGTCTCCTTAATGTTGTCCCATCACACAAGGGCTGTGTGTGTGATGAAGACTGTCCTGCAGAACACAAATGCTGTGTATTTGACTGTGGAGCTGTCTGTGTCCCTCCTGCTTTCAGTACGAGCCATTAAGCTGTTTAGTCTTTTGGTTAGATCGTCTCAGTGAAAGAACTGACGAGGATGGACAGTCCTTATGGGGCAACAGGAAGACCGTTACAATCAAAAGCCATGTTTTCCCAGACACAGTCACATTTTTTGTTTTAGCCCTCTTTGTGTAAGGCCTGTATTCATTTCTCTTGTCCCTCCAGCCAAACCAGGAATCTGTCCTCCAAGCGGCATAGGGCCCTGTTTTGACCGCTGTCTTAACGACAACGACTGCCCCAGTGATAAGAAGTGCTGCACCACTGGATGTGGAGGACAGGACTGCACTACACCAAACTAAGGTTAGATATGATGTATAAAGTCCCCCAAACTCATCCGGTAGTGTTTGTGTGATGACAGTATTTTTTGATATGCTTTTGTCTTTGGTTTGACAGTGAAGCCGGGCCGTTATGCTCTGCCCCAGGGAACCCCCATGTGTGCTGAGTACGGCTACCATGACGGCCAGGAAAGCAGAAGTGCTGCAGGACAACCTGCGGCCATGCCTGCAGCGAGCCCTGTTGATTGTGCACCTGTTGGATTTCTTTAATGCAACAATAAAGAAAAAAGTAATGAGCGTTTGATCAAATGTATCATGTTCACTTTTTCAACCTTTTTAACGCCGCAGTAGCACCCTTTGGTAAAACATCTAAGCATTGGTCTGCTCAAAGTTTGATTCTTTGTATAAGAGTTTAGATTAGACTGTTTACAGTTTTTTTCGAATGGTAAACCACAGTGGGCACAACTGGAGCGACATGTGCAAAACTCTAACAACAGTATGCAGAGCAGCGGTTCATTCGGACCAAACTCTAGCTCGTTTTTCATTGCTTAAACACAATTTTCAAAACTCTACACACCTATCTCATGGCTTAACCACAGCCTGCACAACACTGTGGATTTCCAGCCCTTTTTTTCAAACGCTAACACACTGCTGCCACAACTGTAAACCACACATTCAAAACAGAATGAATGCCTAGTGCATTTCAAACACTGCAGATTGCAATTACAACTG
The DNA here is from genome assembly GCF_949987685.1 of Ammodytes marinus. Taxonomy (NCBI): domain Eukaryota; kingdom Metazoa; phylum Chordata; class Actinopteri; order Uranoscopiformes; family Ammodytidae; genus Ammodytes; species Ammodytes marinus. The sequence continues at coordinate 27,774,339 of NC_137215.1, read as the reverse complement.
AAACACTACTCTAAGATGTCTTGTTTTAGACTTGTTAGTGAACATATACACAGTATAAAGGGAAATCTCAAAAATATATATTTTTTGAAAATGGACCAATGAAGACAGGTTGTTGGAGGGAGAAGAGTGGCAGTGAGAGTGTGGATGTGTGGAGGAAGACATATAGCTGTAATGTCTGATTAAATACAGTAAGGGCTACACTGATAGACCCTGTTGTGAATCATGGTCTCTCATTGAGAGAGGCAGGGTTGAGAGTGCAACCCAATCTGCGAATACGAATAGTGCAGCAAACAAACAGCTTAGAGTTGCATCCTTACAGTAAATGACAACATTACAGGATATATTTCTGTATTACAATTATAGAATATTTACACAGATAAATACTACATTTGGAAATGTTTTCAATGAAATATACAAAATGTCTATGTATTGAAGCAAACTTCTGATTTTCATTTATTTTTGTTTTCCTAAAAAAACTGGTATGTTATAAAATAAACAATTTCATGTGAAAGAATTTCACCCTTTCATCAAAGAAAATATTACGTAATTTGTGTGAAATAACTCAAATTATTCAAACTATAAAGATTAAAAGTTTGTAATTTATGTATTGGGGTTTGATGCTAGTGTTTGTACTCAGAGCATATTCTGACTGACAGTGTGTGTTATCTCAGTGAGGACAATTCATAGTGTTTGCTGCACTGAGCCTATTTTGCAGGTGAAGTGAACTGTTCAGCTCCAGTGACTGTTGGTAGTGCAGACTATAGTTAAAGTTTTGCACATTGAGCTACAGTTGTGCCCACTGTGGGTTAGCAATCGAAAAAAAACTGTAATATAGGTAATAATCCAAGTTTATGTGCCAGTACTTTAAGTACATACAAAAATCAGAATTAGAATTCTCTCATTCTAATCTAATAGAATTAGAGCCACAATATGTTTGCATTTGAACTTGATGAGAAAGTATGTAATCTTATTTTGATGTCAACAATTTTTAGTCCAAGTAACAGTATTTCTTTAGGAGTAGTAATTAGTGCTGTCAGTTTAACGCGTTATTAACGGCGTTAACGCAAACCCATTTTAACGGCGTCAATTTTTTTATCGCGCGATTAACGCTCGTCATGGCCTAGGAAATGTTGTGGTTGTTGTTTCACATGCTGTTGTATCAACTAGTAATGTTAGAACAACTGAAACACCACAAACTACACATTTGGCTCGCATTTAAGTTACTGTCAATTCAAACGGAACATGTCCTACAGCGTAATTTCACAATAAAATCATTTAACTGGCAAAACGGCAAAACGTCAAGTCAATTCTGACTTTTATTTTGAAGCAGAAACCGGAACCTAGCACTTCCTAGCTCAGCTACGCGACCTTTACTAGTCTTCCGTGTGTGACTCTGGGACCTCGCGGAAAAGAACAGAAAAGAAAGCCTGTCATTTGCAAAAGTCCTACTTATAACCCTGCGCGCACACCAAAACCTCCATGAATGTTAGTGGCAGCCACCAGTCATTCATTTATTTAGGGTATATTAGTCTAGATCAGGGGTCCCCAAACTTTTTTCACTGAGGGCCACATACAGAAAAATCTACGAAGGGCCGGGCCACTTTGCAAAAATAACACATTTATCAGGACATGTAGCTGCTCTGATGTTTAGTTTCATAGTGTCTTCGTAAATTGTAATCCTTCTTCACGGCAACACTTTCCTTGCACATGAAACAGACACATTTCCCCTCTTGTTTATATGCCAATGATACACCCAGTGTTTTCTGCCTTTGCGTCCAATGTCCAGCAGGGTGAAAATAGTATCCAGCCGAGGTCCCGACCCTCCTAGGGGGGTCCGGGGGTATGCCCCCCCGGGAGATTTTTTAAAGTTTTTAAAGGTAAATGCATGAATCTGGTAGCCTGGCATTCCCAGACCTGCCACTAGGCGCTGGCAAATTAAATTTGCTGCGCGTGTTGGTCTGGACACGCTCCGTTGAAGCTTTATCAAGAAAGCCAGAAATCTGGCTGGTGGTTTCAATTGGTTCTATCTAATATGGGCGCGCCAGAGCCCTTTATATGGTGCTCTGGGGAGGACGTAACCGGATGACGACAGTGACGTGCATGCGACGTCGAAGCCGTGATAGTAAACATCAAATATGGCTGCGGATATGTTGTGTGAGTTTGAGACTGCTTTGGCCTCGACCCTTAACGATTTGGAAGACGGCACTCAAATCTTTCATTAGCAAGTAAGTGGAATGTTCTATTTTGCCGACCGACAACGGCAAACGTTTAATGTAACAGTTTAACAGCTGTTCGCTAAACGAAAGGGGCTTACGTCGCCTTGTGCATCGCTCTGATTGGTTATAGTGCTATCCAACTGCGTGCAGTGGCATTTGAAATGCACGAGTAGGAGTTGAGTTGAGTTGGAAATTACTAATGATCATGGCCAGACCCTCTATCGTTCAAGATATCAGGCTCTGGATTTCCAGGCTATGAATCTGGTGCACTTTGAGAGGGAAATTAAGAGGCTAAATCTGAAGAATTTAGTATGAAAAAAAAATGGAGGCACTGTGTCAGATGAATTAGAAGCTATTGGAGATGGACGCATAGATTTTCCATAATAATATTAATTTAAAATAAAATATTATGCAGGGTCCTCTGGGATGGGCTTGTTGCTCATTTTCTTTTATGGGACATATTTCTCTGTAATATAATGAGTGCATTTAAATTATTTAAAAATTAAAAGCGCCATATTACATTATATTTTTAAAATGTGCCACGGGCCAATCAATCAGTGTTTGACACCCCTGCACTAGTGGGTTAACTAAGAAATGCAAAAAAATAAAAAATAAAATAAAAATTCAAAGGGCCATATTACATTATCTTTTTAAAATCGGCCGCGGGCTAATAAAAAGCGGGCCGCATTTGGCCCGCGGGCCGTAGTTTGGGGACCCCTGGTCTAGATGGACGAATAGGTCCATGCGCATAGGGTGGCTTTTTTTTTGCAACCTGTTTTTTTCTAATCCTTGAAGTGTCTATTTTAAGATTCTGCCAGGTAACAGGCTGAACTAAGGGGTTTTTTGGTTTATTTTTAACAGTTTATTACACATTTACCAATTTCGAAAATGAAAACAGCAAAATTAAAGAAAGCATAACTTTTGAAGAAAAAAAACATACAGAGGCAAATTAACACATTGCCCCATGTTGCAAGGATCTGTACACAATTCTTGGAAGCTGAAAATGTCCCAGTTCTTGCATGGCCAGCATACTCACCGGACATGTCACCCATTGAGCATGTTTGGGATGTGCTTGACCGGCGTATACGACAGCGTGCACCACTTCCCACTAATATCCAGCAACTTCGCACAGCCATTGAAGAGGAGTGGACCAACATTCCACAGGCCACAATTGACAATCTGATAAACTCTATGCGAAGAAGATGTGTTGCACTGCATGAGGCAAATGGTGGTCACACCAGATACTGACTGGTTCTGAGTCCCCAGACCCCCAATAAAGCAAGAAAATGCACATTTCAGAGTGGCCTTTTATTGTGGACAGGCTAAGGCACACCTGTGCACTAATCATGATGTCAGATCAGCATCTTGATGTGGCACACCTGTGAGGTGGGATGGATTATCTCAGCAAAGCAGAAGTGCTCACTATCACACATTTAGACAGATTTGTGAACAATGTTTGAGAGAAATGGTAATATTGTGTATCTGGAATGAATTTTAGATCTTTAAGTCCATCTCATGAAAAATGGGAGCAAAAACAAAAGTGTTGCGTTTATATTTTTGTTGAGTGTAAGTAAGTCAACACATCTTCTGGACTTTGTTGTTAACAGTAGGCCCTACACTGCAGTTTAGAATGGTCTCCTTGAGGGTTTTACTAGTTTAAGTTGTAGGCTCATTTGTTTGTAGAACCTGCCTGGTATATTTTTCAATATTGCTTTATTTGAATGAAATTTCATGTGAATTGTTTCCAGGTTTGGAAAATTATAAAAATGGAAAAACATTTGCACCTTAACCGTTTTTGTTTGAATAATTCTTAATTAAAAAGACCATCAAACAGCAACTTTTTCCTCATGTTTTTGAGAATATAGGCTACTGTAGGGGTAAAAGCTGCAGCTGGCTTCTAGTGTGGACTGAATGTTATTGAAATAATTTCTGTCTGTGGTTCTATACGGTATGTGGCAATTATTTAGAAAAATACAGTTTTTGTCGAATGCTTACACACATGTTGCAGACTTTGGCCCACTGTGTCAAAACTTAACACACAGGCCGAATAGGACAAAGCACATGGAGATAAACTTCTAACTTATACGGCAAAACGAAACTCTTGAAACAAAACCTAATAATCCCATTTCAAAACTGTTTTTAGCATCAAAACAATACACACATGCACTTTTGAATTACTCTTTCCTAGCAGCAACAACACACAGATGTGCTTTATGCAAAACACAGCTGTATTCAGTACTTTGGATGGTTTTTGACTTTAAAAGTCTCATACAGATTTTTTTTGTGAAAGGTTGATCTAGACACATGAAAACAAAATGTAAACGCTTCAGATTTTTATTTTTATTTTGCCATTTCAGGTTTTTGCAAAAGTAAAAAAAGAAATGGTACAACTAGAATATTCTACAAAACATATTGGAAGACATTTAGGCTATGAATCCTGTCTCCTGTTGGCATCTGGCCACATCACCTCATCCACGGCAATGTCCTCCCTTGCCAAGCAACGGGGGAAATATCGCCTTGCGTGCCGTATCCAACCTTTTGCAGAATTTTTTGGAAAGATTGATCCACTATATTTTTAATTAGAAAAGAAAACAAGTTTATATTGCAATTTCATGGTTTTGGCCAACAAAAGAAAAAAACACAACGAATAGGTAAGGCTCCACTGATTGGTATTATATTAGCTTTATTTTTTATTTGTCATGTGTGTGTGAATCAGAGTGCTTTTCCAATTTTAGTTGTGTTTTGTATTTTAAATAGATGTGTTTTCCAAAGGATTGCAGGTGATTTCCTTTTTGACCAATGTGTCTTATGTATGAATGTGAATTTTAGATCTTTAAGTCCATCTCATGAAAAATGGGAGCAAAAACAAAAGTGTTGCGTTTATATTTTTGTTGAGTGCATTAACACAAACACAATCTGAGGTAGGTAACAATCATACGAAGAAGAGGGTATAGCCTGAGGCTAGGTCCATGGTCTGAGTAAGTGCTGCTGCATTCATTTGTTTTTGTTTTTTTCCGCGGTGTTTCGCATTTTGATGACGCAGCGGCGGTGCGACGCTGTGGTGGCATGTGTTGCCAGATTGGGTGTTTTTCAGCTACATATTAAGGGCTGTTTACGCTGTCTTTTAGCTTCTATGGAAATCTGGCACTCGATGAACGATTGAACGACTGTAAGAGCGCCGTTCACAAACGCCAGAATGAGCGCGTTCACAAAAACGTTCATGAGGCAGAAATGCATAGGTTCAGTTCACGTTCGCCCCCAATATGAACGAGTTCATGAACGATCGTTCATTGAACGCGTTCAGGCACAACACTGGAAATTAACATATGAAGCCAATACATTTGACCCATACATGATACCATTCTGAAATCCCCAAGATGTTGGCTAATTAAAAGAGAAGAAATCATTCAGATATCATACTCAGAGAAGTAATGGCACGTATATTAGTGGTCCATGTGCAAAATTGCTCAAGAAAATGTGTTTGCTCTAATCTGGGACAGTGTGTCGCTCTAATCTGGGACAGTCTGTATTATGCAGGAAAAAAACAATATTCCCTTAACTAATTCAAGTCAAATTTATCTGCTCATTAACACTCGTGGTCTTAGGTACATTACTCAGGTTTGATGGTTTCAATTTGAACAATACTTTTTTTTGCCCTGGCTTCATATCCCAACTCTGCGCTTTGCCATTATAGCCTGACCTGTAATACATTGCATTGAGTTAACATAAGACATGATAAAATTACTATTTCCTAGGCACATGATTGAATTAATTTCCATTTGCTTCAGGGAAGCTTTCTTTATAAGAGTATTGGACCTGTAAACCTTGAATAAAATTAATATTGCACATTTGATTTTCCTACATGTGTATTCCCCCACTTTAAATGACTGTCCCAGATTAGGCAAATCATGCTGTCCCACTTTTGGAAACACCTTTCCGAATGTGGGACAGCTAAAGATTGATTGAAGAAGAAAAAAACGTAAACATTTTCCCAATATTATTGCATACTTTGATGCATAATTGTATCATAAACGTAATCTGATAACAAATGGCAACATTGTTTTGTTAATGAAAAATGTACAGCCTTAGCATTGAGTTCCTCTCAAACCTATGTCACTGTCCTTTTTCTGGACTTCACATGGTTTACTTCCTTTTTGACTGTTTCCCCTCCCTTATCTTTATAATCAAAATTGTGAATTGATGTGATTTCAATCACAGGGAACCCCTGCTTGAATTTTACAACAATATTATCTATTTACATGTGTCAGAAATAAGAGGTAAATGCTCTGGACCTACATTGCCACATTGCCACATTAGGGCAACTCACCCTAACATGTAGTAGACTAGCTTTTCATAACTAAACAACATAACGGTGGTTGTCATGTCTGCTTTTTTGTCTTAATCAGTTGCTAAAAAAGAGAGCATCAGTCCTAGCTTATCTTGCCTTATCTGGCTTGGTTTGTTATAGCATCAGACAGTATGGTATTTAACCGAAAATTAGCATACAACTTTCACAGCTTTCCTCACTTAGAGATGGTTGCTATTCCAACGCAATGTGGATATTGTTCTATTGCCAGGGCCAGGGGAGAAACTGGACCAAGTAATCTAAAACATACATGACTGCTTTGGACAAACGTTTGCTTTTATAATCGGCGAATGTTATCGCGGGGCTATAATAATTTTTTTTTTTTTAAATAGTAAAAAAATAAATAAAAATTATCCGGGGCTATTCATAAAACATCCGGGGCTACAGCCCCGGACGCCCAGGGCTAACGACGCCACTGCTCAGGAGGTTACAGAAATATTTATTAGATATGTTGTTTAGTGTCTGATTTATGGGACATTTCCCCTTTAAAATATAGACAGAATACCAGGTTGTAAATATCCTTGAACTATAGCCTACCTGCCCCCTACAACAGTAACTTACAGCACAATAATATGGCTGAGAAAAAAAACCTTCTCACATGTGTATGTAAGAAGTAAAATATACTACAAAATAAATTACAATCAGACACAGTTGAGTTTCATGTTGCCTCCCTTCATATATTAATGTGGTAAATTATTTCTGGAAAATTGAATTATTAGTTGTCTGGTAAAATCAATAGGGTTATGTACAAAAATATAAATAAATAAATAAATAAATACATTTTTTTATTCTTTATCCAGGATTTTGACTAGCACACATACAAATGTTCTTGACTAAATCAATGCATTTTAGTAGTGAAACGGTTGGGTCTGGAGGACACAGGCGTGGAGACAGTATAAGTAAAAGATGATTTATTTAAGGAAAAACCAGCAGGGTGTTAGGACCGGGATCCGGGGAGGGAAACTGGCTGGCATGGGGGTCCAGGGAGAGAGCAACGGGGCAAGTCCAGGGGGCTGAGTGGAAGCAGGCTAGAGCAGGCAGGCAGGAGGGGTCCAAGGAGTAGTGCTGGAGAGCTAGGGCTGGAGCTGGTGGCTGGAGTCAGGCCGGGAGAACTGTGGCAGAGAAACAGGGGTTAACCAGGAAAAAATGCAAAAAGCAAAGCTGAAAACAGGTGAGCAAGGGAGAGAACTAACTGTGTGAAAACAGAGGCTACAATCTGGCAGTGTCTGGAAGGTAGGACCGGGTATATGTAGAGCAGTTGATGATGATAGAAGGCAGCTGTGAATGTTGGTAATTGACTCCAGCACACCTGACTCCAACCCTGCAATTAGACCAGCACACAGACAAGGGTGAAAAGGAAAACACACACAAGGCCAAGGGGCCCAAGCGGGATCATGACAAGTAACCCGGAAAAGTGAATTCTACAGAAAAAGCACTGCAAATTAAAAAGTAATTGTTTATACTTTCAGATAATCAAGAGACCACTCCAAATGTTCAGTGTCTTTCGTTTTACTATTTATAGGCATATGTTTGAGTAGAATGAACATTTTGGTTTTATAATACAAACTTCTGACAACATTTCTACCAAATTCCAATAATTTTTTTTTTGTCATTGAGAGCATTTTCAATAAATTATGTTGAGATGAAGATTTAAGAATAATCCAGAATATTTTTTGTCAAAATCAGTGAATACTCCCTCAGGATCTGCAACCTTCACATACTGTGTGTGCACTGAAACAAAATTCAAGTGTTAACACACAGCATATAGGCTCTGTAAAAAGCGTATGCAAACAAAGGGTATGTAAACAAAGGGGGCCCACCACAGCTAGCAACGTGCCGGTTTACAGAGCCTATACAATATGGACAAAAATAGATTTTGACAAGAAGCGTTCTCCGGAACAGACGAGAGCTGAATATTTTACTGGGGAATGCTGCCCTCTGCTGGTCAATATGGCAGGTGCAAATTAACTTCCTAACCATTTACAACAATCCCAATTTCAGATCCTTCAGCAATAGCATTGATAATCGAAAACCTTTAATTTAGTCTAATGTGATATATAATCTTAAGTGTTGATATATACAGACTACTATTAACTTTTTAACTCAAAATATGTCAAGGTACTCAACAAGTAAAAACTAGTCTGTATAGAAGAACATTTAATTTTATGTAGCAGTTACTTTTAAACATTTTGAACCACACATACACACACAACCATGATGTCATGCAGCTGTATCTATTGTTTATATAGATATATCTTTATTGACAAAAGCAGAAATATGCAAAAATATGATGGATTTTTATTCTTTGGAATTTTATTTTCAGGAAGAGGGGGGTGAGAAAGATAGAGAAAATGGTGGAAAAGAAAGGGATTAGGGAGCTGAAGAAAGGGGAGTGGAATGAGAGAAGGGGTGAGGAGATGGAGGGATGAATAGAATGAGGGTGGAAACTGTTTGAAAAAAAATTTAACCGTTGGTGTGATTTTAAGTGAGTCTCATGTTGTATTTTCTGTTGTTTGAGCCTCAAACTGTGAAAGACATTTTCTGTCACTATATGAGAGGCAATAAAGTTTTTGTGAATTGAATTGAGAGAGGAGGATTCAGGGGTGAGGAGATGGAGGGATGAATAGAATGAGAGTGGAAAGGGGAGGTGAAGAAAGGGTATAAAGAGTGGATAGAGTGAATGAAGGTCTCCAAGGGGTGAGATTGGAGAGGTCTGGTCTGGATTGAAGGGAGCTGTTGTTGAACTACCAGCAGCTTCCTCCACCTTCCAGTCTCCCTCACACTTTTCCTTCTTGCTCCAAAATCCCTTCTTCCACTTGTTCTTCTCTTCCACTTTCTCTCTCTCTTTCTCCACCTTATTCTCCTTCTCTTTCTCTCTTTTCTTCTTTATTTCATCCTTCTATTTTTCCCTATATTTTCATTTCTTTTTTGTCTTTTTTCTTGTCTTTCTCAACCACCTGTGTCTGTCCGGTCGTCACCCTCCTGATGCGAGACCAGAAGCTCCTGTTGTTTTTCACACAGACTTTCTCCTCCAGTTTCTCCTTCTCTTCCTCCAAATAGCGTACACTTGTTTCCAAGCCCTCTACTATCTCCGCCATGTTTGTTTTGGCTTCTTCCATGCTTTTTACTTGAGTCTCCAAGTCCTCTAGTTCGTCTTCCAGTTCATTTTTATGGAACTCCACCTTCATGACTTCCAATTTTTTTGCTCCAGCTGTATGACCTTTGTTTCCAAGCTGTGTGATTTCTCCGCCATTTTCTTCCTGTCTTCTTCTACGGTTTTTACAGAACTCTTCAGGCTCACATTTCTCTCCTCCAGTTCTCTAAACTCCTTCCCCACCTGTTTCCCCATTACCGCAATGCATTTAACCTGGTCCACCATTTTCCTTTTCTCTTCTTTCTGGTGTTGTACGGTTGTTTCCTAGGTGTCTACTCTTTCCTCGAGGGCTTTACTTACTTACTCCCTCCACCTGTACAACTTTTCCAAGCTGTGTACTTTCAGCTCCATTCTCTCCTTTTCTTCTACTAGACTTTTTACAGTAGCCTCCAAGCACAGATTTCTCTCTTCAATTTTCTTCTTCTCTTCTTTTATCTATGTTGATATCTTCTTGGCGCTATTGTCTTTCTCCTCCAGTATGTCCTCCATTTGTTCTTCCATCCATTTCACACTGGTCTGCCAGCTCTGGCCTTGTTCAGCCAAATCCTTGCTGAACTTCTCCTCGCGAGCGTCATACTTGGCCTGCCACGTGGCCTCGCTCTTGATTACTTCAGCTCCTGCGCTCAAGATCCTTTCAGAAAGCGCTTTATTGTCTGCCTCCAGTCTTGCCGCCATGCTATCAAACTCTTGCTTGTTTTGGCTTTTTATAACATCCATTTGGACCTCTTTAAAATTCATAGTTTGCCTTAATCCGGAGATTCTTTCTTCAAACACCTTGGTGGCCTCTTGGTTCTGTTCCCGCTCCCCTTGGAACTGCTTCTCCTTGGTCTCTACAAGCATTTCCATTCGGCTTATTTCCACTTTGTTCCTCTGCAGGTTCTTGCAGAACCGTTCCTTCTGAGCGTCCATCTTGTGTTGGTTCTCCCACATGGCATCTATCTGGCTCTTCAGATGGAGGATCTCAGTTTGAGCTTCACGGAGGGAGTTCTGTAAATCCACGTTCACGTCTTGGCGTCTTGGTCTTCTGCTGCCCTGACCAACACATCCGTCCCTGTGTCTCGGGGTTTGTCTTTGAGTCATGTCTCGTTCTGCTGTTGACTGTTGTTGTCTGTCGTTGCAGACGATTGTCCTGGCAGATTGACCCTTCTGGACTGTGATAAACATGACTTGTATGCAGTTGATACAAGTTGGATGGAAGTTAGTTTAAGTCGCCTTCACCTCGCTGCTTGCTCGCAGAGCTATTTTACTCAAATGGAAAGATCCTGCTCCTCCTTCCCACTCATACTGGATTAAGGATATTATGTCATGTATGAATTTAGAGAAGATACGTTATACGGCCCAGGGATCGGAGATTAAATTTGACGAGATTTGGCGCCCCTTTATGAATTATTTTGATAGACGAACAACAATTTTACAGGAGTAGCAACCCCCTCCCCTCCTTTTTTTTTAATTTATTTATTTATTTTTTATTTTTTTTGTTTCTTGTAGTGTGTATTTTGTCTATGTAGTTTTCTAATATTGTGTATTGTTTTTTTTTTTTAATTATTATATATATATATATATTTTTTTTATGTGCTGCAGGATTGGTTGTGGGTGGGGGTGGGATGTGGGCGGGGTGTGTTCGGGGGGGGGGGGGGAAAGGGGAAAAAAAATAATTAATCATTGTATTGTATTTGCTTTGCAAATTATTTTGATGAATAAAAAAACCTTTGAAAGAAAGTCTATTGGGTCCTAAGGTTTCTATAGTAGACAGTAGTAGTGGCTGTCTGTAGTAGGCCTACACTGTGTATTATCTGCTGTAGACTGTTTGATTGTCTGTAGATGTTTTCCTAGTAGTAGATTCCTTTGAGTTTATTTAAAAACAATTGGAAATGGGGCTGCCCTCAGTTGCCCATGCACTGTGTATAGTCTATAGCCTATTTCAGCCTTGTCTGTGGAAAAAAAGATACAGTAGCTGGACAACAGAGTTCTTCTGCTTAGTTCCTCACACTGCATTTAAATGCATTCACTATATTACAGAGAAATATGTCCCGTACAAGAAAAAGAGCTCCAAGCCCAACCCAGAGGACCCTCCATAATATTTTATTTTATATTGCTCTGGAATGCATTACCCCCCGACATCCGCAACACTGAATCCATAACCCAGTTCAAATCCAAACTCAAAACCCACCTTTTTAAATCTGCATACCCCACCTGAACCTACCTTCCTCATCACCACATCACCCATTGTGTACTTATTTTAAACTGTCTAACAGTTATTATATTTGTGTACCTGCCTTGCTTTTAAATTGTATATGTTTTTGAATTGTATGGCGACCTTGAGAGCTTTGAAAGGCGCCTCCAAATAAAATGCATTATTATTATTATATTAATATTTTTATGGAAAATCCATGTGTCCTTCTTCAATAGCTTCTAATTCATCTGACCCAGTGTCTCCAAATTATTTGTTCACACAAAATTTCTCAGATTTAGCCTCTTAATTTTCCTCTCAAAGTGCACCAGATTCACGCATTTCAATTTAAAAAGGTTAAAAAAAATCTCCCGGGGGGGCATACCCCCGGACCACCCTAGGAGGGTCTGAATCTCGGCTGTCTAATATTTTCGCACAGCCGCACAGTGGAGGCACTAGCGGAAAACACTGGGTGTGTGAATGATATTTAACAAAGATCTATAGTTTCAGCAGCGCTAACATTGGAAAGGGGCCCCCTAATCATATTTCCCTTAGGGTCCCCTGAAGGCATGGGCCGGCTCTGATTGTGGTAATGGGCAAACAGGTGGGGAAGGAGTTTAGAGAACTGGAGGAGAGAAATGTGAGCCTGAAGAGTTCTGTAAAAACCATAGAAGAAGACAGGAAGAAAATGGCGAAGAAATCACACAGCTTGGAAGCAAATGTCATACAGCTGGAGCAAAGAAATTGGAACTTATAGGCCTTTCACACCAAAATGAACCAAGAGTCAGTTCCAGGCTGGTGTTGGAGTCAGTTCAAAACTGGTTACAGCCTTATCCCAGTTATGAACCGGTTGGTTTCACATCGACCGGAGACAGCCATGGAGCCGGCAAGAGAGCAACGTCATGACGTCACTGTAAACGTGTGTGTACGTCACCCGACGCCGCTGCTCTTGTGGCTAACGCTAAAGCTACCGCTAGCTTTAAGCACAACAACAGCGGCGAATACGTCTTATTTTTACACTTGTTGGCTCTCGCTTTGCTTTCTTAAGCAAACAGGACCCATACAGCGTATTCTCGCCGGTCAATTTGATCGCTACGTTCGGTAATTATGTTATGTTTACGTCTCGTAGTAGCGGTGTTTTTAAATATGGCGGGCATGAGGTTTGAGTTGCTCTGGTTGGTCAGGATAATCCCTCCCCCAACCGTTCGCGCAAGCAGTTCTTATCAAACCCTGCTCAATCCTGGGGTATGAGTTCCCCCGGTTTTTACGGCCCGGAGCAGGCTCTCTGGCGGTGTGAAACCAAAACACTGGCTCTAACTCCGAACAAGCCCAGAACTAGCTCCGATTTTGCGGCGGTGTGAAAGGCCTATTAGAGACGGAAGTCGTGAAGGTGGAGTTCCATAAAAATGAACTGGAAGACGAATTAGAGGACTTGGAGACTCAAGTAAAAAGCATGGAAGAAGCCAAAACAAACATGGCGGAGATAGTAGAGGGCTTGGAAACAAGTGTACGCTATTTGGAGGAAGAGAAGGAGAAACTGGAGGAGAAAGTCTGTGTGAAAAACAACAGGAGCTTCTGGTCTCGCATCAGGAGGGTGACGACCGGACAGACACAGGTGGTTGAGGAAGACAAGAAAAAAGACAAAAAATAAATGAAAATATAGGGAAAAATAGAAGGATGAAATAAAGAAGAAAAGAGAGAAAGAGAAGGAGAATAAGGTGGAGAAAGAGAGAGAGAAAGTGGCAGAGAAGAACAAGTGGAAGAAGGGATTTTGGAGCAAGAAGGAAAAGTGTGAGGGAGACTGGAAGGTGGAGGAGGCTGCTGGTAGTTCAACAACAGCTCCCTCCAATCCAGACCAGACCTCTCCAATCTCACCCCTTGGAGACCTTCATTCACTCTATCCACTCTGTATACCCTTTCTTCACCTCCCCTTTCCACTCTCATTCTATTCATCCCTCCATCTCCTTACCCCTGAATCCTCCTCTCTCAATTCAATTCACAACAACTTTATTGTTTCCCACATAGTGACAGAACATTTCCTTCAGTTTGAGACTCAAAACAACAAAAATACAACATGAGACTCACTTAAAATCACACCAACCGTTACATTTTTCTTCAGACAGTTTCCACCCTCATTCTATTCATTCATCCCTCCATCTCCTCACCCCTTCTCTCTAGCTCCCTCATCCCTTTGTTTTCCACCATTTTCTTTATCTTTCTCACCTCTCTCTTCCTGAAAAATAAAATAAAATAATCCATCATATTTTTGCATATGTCTGCCTCTGTGATATATAATAAATACAACTGCATGACATTATTGTTTCGGGTGGCCAAGGTGGGACACAGACCTAGGGTGGGGTAGCCATCCAAAACTGGAATGATATGCTTTATAACCAATGCAAAGGTGATTTATAATCCCAAATCCCTCAATCATGTTAGTATCCATTGTAATGTTTGTTTCAAGAACGGCTTAAACAACCCAGAAGGATGCTGCTAACATGAAGTTACCATACTATCGGGGGTGTAATTGCATGACAAGAGAAGGGACCATGGGGTCAGAAAACTAAACCCCTGTAGGGGGGTCGGGTGGCATCCCCCCTAGAATATATATTTTTTTGTGTTTTAACATGTACTCAAAGCATTCTGGTGAAAAGAATAAAGGAAAAAGTCAACATTTATTTCAGTTCAGAATAATAGTGAAATTAGCAAAACAAAATGTTTGCTAGCAGCCAGAACCATAAACCTTTATTTATTTAATAATTCTGCCATTTATAAGAACATGTTACAGTTATAATAAAGATAATTAAAATTAACCTACACAAAATAAAATAAATCTCAGCCCCCTCGCCCTCTAAAATTGCCACTGCTGTGGTCATACAATGTAGGCCACTTAATCTTATTCTGTGTCTAATGGCAACCAATCTCCAGGGATTTTGGAAAGGAGCATATCAGTATGTTTTTACTCGCCTTTTCAGAGGACCTGTAACAATTTCCCAGCCATGACACGTGATGTGAAAGTTAATGCAGAGTTTGTTTTCGTTCCTTGCCATCGCTGTGGTGGGAAGGAGGCAATGGCATCAAGCTAGATCAGATAGAAGAATAAAACACCGGAAATAGCTCGGCTTTACCTTTATAATAAAAGCATGGATGAAATGTAAATGTATAGGGTAATATCGCTTTGTTATGCAGATAGGCAACTGTTACTCTCTCTATTCAGGAAGTTGTTCAACTGTAGGCCTACTGTAGGCTAGTTCATGGTCAGGTAGCCTAAGCTAAAAAAAAATGGACTGGTTAAAAGATGGAGTCAGCGATTCTGGAGACAGTTTAAGGTTCAAATCACCTTAGGTCTATATCATTGAATATTTCCTCACCGTAAACCTGTAGGCTAAAAAGCCTATGCCTACTGCGTGTGTGCGCGCTGAAAAAAAATCTGGTGTTAATTGGAATTTTTAAAGTTTAGATTTAGGCTAGTTAGTTTTCCAAAAATCAAAGCCGACTTTTTGGGTAGGCCTATAATTTTGTTTTTATTTTAAGTTATTGACAATCGGTTAAAACAGTACGAATCTTAATATTGCCAGAAGGTATATTTGTATTAGTTTTATTTAGCCTACCAATCGAGCTAGCCTACTTGGATTCACCTTCTATACGGCATTTGCGTATTTTATTTTGGAAATTGTAAACGGAAGTCTCTTGTTGTCAGGGCTGGCTTGACACGAAGAGAACAACCCGAACGCAACCATGCAGAAGTCCTCCGAAGAGTTTAGGAGGACCATGCCGGCTCAGGACATATTCTGTTCACTGGTTTCCCTCTCCCGAAAAGAAACGAAAATCTGCTTCATTTTCACACTTTATAACAAGCACGAGAACGCCACATTGGAACTATAATGGTTTTTGCTTTCCCCGGCAACAAGTCGTCGGAGCAGCGCAGCTTTCTTTTGCCCAGCTGGATTATCGCTCACTCCGTAGTAGGTAAGGTACCGTTAAAGTTAGCTGTTCTTTGTTTTGAAACTGTGCTCTGCTCAACATAGGCTACCGTGTTTTTGGTTGTCTGTTTGGCAGCGTCTAAAGGTCTAAACTCAACTCTTGCTCTGATTCTTAAGAAAGCTGAGCTACTCAGTCATCGATAGGAGCATTATGTATTGTTGCAGCAGCGTCAATAGTAATGCGCAAATAAATTATGTTTGAGGAATCCCGTGGGACGTGTTGTACAAGTTATCACGCCACCTGTTGTGATACGTCAGTGTGTACGTAAACAGCTTGGAATACGGTCTACTAAAAAATCAACACAACATACAAAACATGCAGATTTAAAAAAAAATGTAGCCTATAAGAAAAAGGACATATCTGAAGATCTCGGATAGGCTAGGTAGCTATCAATTAGCGTTAACTTATTAGGCTAAATGGACAGATTTGTGTATTGAGTTTGTTGTAGGTTATAGACCAGTGCTAGTATGTGTAATTAGTCATCAATAGCGGCTAGCATCGTTGACAGCCTTTGAACACATCTCGGCCCACACACATCAATTATTTTCTAGATTGAGAAGAATAACACAAATCGTCAAACAGAGCCGCGTTGAGTTTTCCATTAAAGATGTGATTAAAAGGTGGAGTCAGTGATTCTGGAGAATGGCCTTTTTTGGTCAAAATCAGTAAGATCTCCCTCACGATCTGCTACCTGTCTGTGGGCTTTTAACAAATAAAGTCCAGTGTTAAAGGTGGAGTCAGCGATTTTGGAGAATGGCCTACTTGTCAGAATACAACTTCTGTCAAAATCAGTCAAAATCTGCCACCTGTCCATACTGTGTGAGTGTACTGGAAGGAAATCTGGTGTTAATGCACAGCCTAGTCTCAGTTTACAGAGCCTAGGCTGTGCCTTAACACAGATTTTTTTTATAGCCTAATAATTACTGGGTGTTGTAGTTGTAGTAACGGGTGTTGAATCTTCATGTCAAGAAAACACATTTAAAACCTGTTAAGTAGAGTACGCCATGTTAGTTGTTTATTGTGTCTTGTTTATGTGTTCACTTTGTGTGTTTGTGTTCATAAAAAAAAGATATCCAATAAAAGTAAAAAAAAAAATAATAATAAAAAAAATAACAGTCCGACAGCCCGAAGCATCTGGTGATATGTGACGGTGTGATGTTAAGTTAAGTTACTTTTTTAGTCAATGGTTGGTTACATTGAAACTTGTCTTTTTGCATATCCCCTCTCAAGTTACCACACTTCGGAGGGGGTCAGAGCGCAGGGTCAGCCGCTGTACAGCGCCCCTGGAGCTGTATTACAGCTCAGACTAGTAGAAAATCCGCTGGTCTGCTGTGCTGGTGTTTTGTAGCATGGTGACTCAAGAAGACTCGGCTTTCTTTCTATTGTTTGCCTGGTAATTAGACAGCTGCGGAACAGTTGCTGCCAGGCATTTAGCTGTGTGTTCCTCGGACTGGAACCTTTTATTATCTCATGTCCTATCATCCCCTTCTTTCTTTTTTTCATTTTGGTCTGTCATACAAGAAGCGTGAAAGGAGCCCAAAGTATTTCACTGGCTGTGACCAAGAGCCTGGGTTTTTCCAAGTCTCACAAATCTGCTTTTGTGCTCACTGTGTGGGGATCAAACTGCTGTAGACTAATGCCTCCAACCTGAGTCACAGGTCAGGAATTCAACAGGAGTGCATTGGTCTGTTGTTTGATCGTCTCCTATTGAAGCTCGGTCTCTTTGCTCAGGTTGAGTGACAGGGTTGTTGTAGTATAGCCTATGTTGTAGTCCCAGATATAAGCCCTTCTAGTTAGTGTTTCAAACACATTCAAAAGCTAATATTGTTTCACTTTGGACAAACAAGCTGATTTAAAACTCACTCACTAAAGCAACTCAGAAGTAAGGTACAGTCTGGTTCTGTAGTGCATAGTCAGACACTGAGGGACTCATAGCTGTGGGTCAAATGGAATAGTTGGTCAAAGTTGTGTGTGTGTGTGTGTGTGTGTGTGTGTGTGTGTGTGTGTGTGTGTGTGTGTGTGTGTGTGTGTGTGTGTGTGTGTGTGTATGTGTGTTTGTATGTGTGTGTGTGTGTGTGTGTGTGTGTGTGTGTGTGTGTGTGTGTGTGTGTGTGTGTGTGTGTGTGTGTGTGTGTGTGTGTGTGTGTGTGTGTGTAACAGAAGTAGCATTTGACATTCTTGAAAACAGTTACAGTGCTGTCAAAGTAATTGTGACATGGGGTACCATCAACAAATGAGTATTGTTAGTGCTTGTGAAATACATGTCCCATAAACCCCTTTTGGCCTCCTGACCCCCTGAAGCACAGACATGGGTAATTACAGGTTATTTGAGCCGAGTGTGCGGCCTTGCTTGTTACCAGGGTTTTAACAGGGGCAGACACTGACAAGAGTGAACACCGGTTACTGTAGTAACTGAAGCTAATTGTGGTGCTGCTGGCCTTTGAGTGGGGGGACTTTTCCAACTTCTGATGACCCTTTCAGACCAGCACAGTGTTGCCGGTTCCAAACCGTGTTGACTGTCAATCTAAATGGGTCAACACACATCAGTGGCCCCTCCGACAGGGTTGAATGCAGGCCGGCGAGCATTGCCCAACTTTTTGCGTTTCTATTAAGAGAGACACAGAGAGAGAGAGAGAGAGAGATATGAGAGAAGTGAAACTGAAGAGTAACCCTTACTTGACAGTTCTGTAATGTGATTCAGTGTTCATTCTAGGGTTGAGCAGTGAAGTGTCTGGAACGTCATTGCAGACTGGAGTTTTTGCTATTGTTCAAATCTGGTTAAAATGTTCTAAGTATAGTGCTGTGTCATACTGTATACATTTTCCAGGCAGGACGTGGAAAACCTAGACGTAGAACAGTGCCATGGTTGATGTTATCAGCAACACTTTTCCTGCAATAACCATTGGAGTCAGCGATTTTGCAGAATTGCATGTTGTCAAAATCACTGAATATGTCCTCACAATCCACCACCTGTGTGTGTGCTGAAAAATATCTAGTGTTAATGCACAGACTACGAAAACAAAGGGGGCCCGACCCACATAGTAATGTACCAGATTACAGAGCCTAGGCTGTGTGTATTTTCAGCACACAGTGCTACAGTACACTGGTACAACAGACAGGTAATGTTGGATTGTGAGGAGATATTCACTGGTTTTGGCAAACAGTGATTTTGACAACTGCATTCTCCAGAATCGCTGACTCCACTTTTCTTACCAAAGAATTTCCACTGTAAATGTACATCTCAAATAGTGAAGCCCTATAAAGCTTTAGTGTGTAACAGTTTAGTATTTAAGGCATAAGTGCACCTGAACGGTCAAATAAAGGTTCACATCCTAGTGTTTCTAAGAAAAATACCGGACAAGTCTTCGGAAGAAGTACACTATTGACAGCACAGAATGCTTTAAACTATACTACGTCCTTTACTTTACCCTGATCCAAATGTGGCTTCAATGGGAGAGATACGTGTATGTGTCATCATTATTTTACATTTCTACCAGCAACCCATCTGCAATTTATGAGTTTCAGTGCTTTCACTAATGTAACTGTCCTATACAAAATACCATAGCAAAGAGAGTAGTTTGAATATATTCAATGTATGAACTTAAGTAAAGGAAAAAAAATTGTAAAAATTCAGTTTTTTCCACACTAATACTCATGTAATACACTTGTATACTCATAATGCCTTTCTAACATTACCATTAGGATAGGATTACTTTTATTTAGTGGTAATCTCATTGAGACACAGGTTCCCAAGAGAGCAACATTCTTCTGTAAATGTTTTGTACCAATACATTATTGTCCATGTCAATAATGCCTGTTGAGTGAATTGAAGGAGAGTTAAAGAGACAGTTGGTTGTCCTGCTTGACAACAGATCAAAGGTATGACTACTTTCACTGGCCTTTTTGACCGTATACGCTTGACAGCTGTGGGACAGGTGTGCAAACATCCATGTTGAAAGCTTCCTTTGCCATCTTGTTTTTTATAATAATAACCTAAAATACGTTATTATTGACTCATACACCGGTTCTTTATCAGCGGTTAAGGACGGTACAGTTGAAGCGAACTGGTCACTACTCAGAGGTTAAGCGGTTAATAGTATTAAATGTGTTGTTTGAGTTTCCATCACGTGAAGTTAAGCCCTTTTTATTGAGGCGGCGTGGTGTAGACTTTGGCTTGAAGTACAGGGGTGTGAGTCTGGGTGTAACGTCCCGGGCGAAAGCTTTGATAGCTGCAGTGGCTAGAAAGTCCTCTCGTCAATCAAGATTTGAGTGTGTGTGTGTGTGTGTGTGTGTGTGTGTGCGCGTGTTTGAATTCACTGATGTCTGGTTGGTTTTTCATGTAATAAAGCTGTCCCTGCAAAGCAGACACACCCAGCCAGCCAATGTAAGAGGAAATGGAATGCATTCGACACACTTTTAGGAGCTAAACGTAGGATTTGTCTGTGGAAGAGGCTGCCTAGATATCCCCCCAGCTTTAAACCACGACCCACAAGGAAATGCCATCAGACGGCAGAGAAGCGTCAGGAATGGTGGATGTTGCCAAGTCCATTTTTTCAATCCTGTCTGGACTCTTGATGTAAAGGTGAAGTCAGCGATTCTTCTGGAGAATGCCTATTGTCAGAATCACTTTTTGTTAAAATCGGTGAATATCTCCTCACAATCCGTACTGTGCACTGAAGAAGAAAAAAATAATCCAGTGTTCATTCACAGCCTAGGCTCTGTAAACGGGCATGTTGCTAGCTACAGTGGGCCCCCTTTGATTACCATTTTACAGAGCCAAGGCTGTGCAATAACAACAGATTTGTTTTCAGCACGTACGTCACATTTCGGACAGGCAAGCGGATTGTGAGGAGATAGTCACTGATTTGTTCTCCAGAATTGCTGACTACACCTGTAAGGCAACAGTGCCCTCTGTCAGAAGTGCTAATCAGATTCACAATACCAGGTAGAAAAGGTGAAACGTTCCTTTAAAACGTGTTACTATGTCAGTAGGTCAAATAGTATCAAATACACTTGAACTCTGGCTATTTATTGTATCACTGAAGACCATACACCATCAAGCACAACTGGCACTCCACTGTCTACTTGTCCATGACTGACGACCACAGGGCCCTTCCTGTTTACTAGGCCTGGACTGTGATTCACACACAAGCTTGCAGTTGCACACACACGCACGCACGCACACACACACACACACACACACACACACACACACACACACACACACACACACACACACACACACACACATACTCTAGCACACACTCTAGCACACACAAACACACACTCCAACCAAAACAACCTCAAAAGCCCAATTTACTAGTTTGTTTTTACAAGAGGGGTTGTCCCACTAGAGCTGTGTAGAGGAAAGGGGGATGAGGAAGACAGGAGATGGAAAAAAACTGCAAGGTCGTGCCCATCTGTCACTCTGAGAGACTTCCAGAGAATAAAACCTGTTTCCCCCTCTGTTTCTCAACTTTGCCAGTAAAAACAATCGGTAACACTTTATAATAACTATCCGTTGTAACTCGTTAATAGATCATTAGTAAACTCTTAATTAATGATTATTAATGAATTTTTAAGTGTTTGTTAGCAGTTTGTTAAGGATTTATAACAATGGTAGATAGTTAATAGCTTAATAATTGAATCAGTTCATCTGGGAGGTAATCCGAGATTAACTGATCACGTCACGTTCAAGTCCATGGCATGCACAGTGTGTATTGAGTTTATTTAAAAATATTTGAAAATGGGGCTGCCCTCAGTTGCCCATGCACTGTGTATAGTCTATAGCCTATTTCAGCCTCGTCGGTATCTCGGATTACCTCCCAGATGAACTGATTCAATTATTAAGCTATTAACTATCTACCATTGTTATAAATCCTTAACAAACTGCTAACAAACACTTAACAAATCATTAATAATCATTAATTAAGAGTTTACTAATGATCTATTAACAAGTTACAACGGATAGTTATTATAAAGTGTTACCAAACAATCCAATTGTTGTCCAATCCAGTCTTCTACAGAATGTTTTTATCTTATCAGTCTAAAAGCTTGAGGCTTTATAGCCACACACATTGCCACACATTTTCAATTATGTGTGTAATCTGTTCAGTCAACTCCATTTTCAAGGATACTCATTTCATTTGCCCTGGATGTCAATTTACCTTTATACCACGGCTGAACTATTTGGGAATAATATCGGATTGTGATTCTTGTGTTTTTTCCATGCCAATAAAGCCCCACTGAATTAAGAGTTGGTTGTGGCTGGTAGTGTATTATGGTGTTCACAATACATGATTGAGGTGCCAACATGAGCACCTTTTCATACAGTCGCAAAAACTTTTTCTTTTGGTTTCACAAGGAGGATGGGGATGATTTTTTTTTTAAAACAGCGATACGTAGTGTAAACCCTATAGGTCTGACATGCCCCATGATGTAGATCCTCATAACAGTAAGGCAATTTCTTTCATATTGCTATTTTGATTGGAAATCATTAATCGTTCACTTCTACAGGGAAATGTTAATGATGATGGCTCATGACTTCTAATTGACTTCCAGGATGTGTTGTAACTGCAATAACTGTGTTGTATTCATGTTACTTTGATTTTGATAGCACACTTGGATTCACTTCACATTTTTACGACAGGATTGATTTTCCCATTATTGGTTGCAGGGAGCCAGAGAACTAAGGATCGCATTGTCAGTGACTGCTTAACTTGAATTATTTTAGTAGTAGCGCCATACAAGCCAAGGTTTATTACGCCTACCCTCTGAAGATTTATTTTAAATATCAATACAAGAATGGTTGCAAAATTGGATTTCTCAAAACAATAGTTGATTAAACATGAGAAATATGAAGAATTTGAACTCTTTTCTCTCACAAGGGTCACTGATGGAACTTTCAGCAAACGGGCGTCCACTACAGAGCCACATACATCTTTTACAATAACAAAGTGGCCAGGGCCCCTCCCCCCACTTGCAACTTCATTGCTCACCCTCATTCAACCCAACACTACAGGCAGATGGATCAAAATGTAAAGTTAATTAAAAGCAACAAGTTACACAAACAGTCAATATTAGGTCACACCTTTTAAGTAAACATTGCGAATATGTTAGCAAACAGTTTCTTAATAACACATCCGGCAGTAACATAGCAAAAATAATCATTCTATGGAGTTGGGTTTCTGTCACCTTAATGAATGTAAGTCCAATACCAGACTATTTCAGCTTTTGGTTTCTGCAAATTCCTGAAAATGAATAACCGTCTCTTTGGCTGCTAAATGCTCCACTGTGTTTACCAGAGTCTTTTACTCTGTTTGTCCACCCTTGAGGCTAAGCAGGAAGTGTACAGGTTTTTAGATTTTGGTTGAAAACAGCTGCCTGCTGCATTCATAAATGGGGTTGGGCCGATTGCAGATGGATCAACGACCATGGTCATGTGATTTAAAAGGCGCCTGGGAGGCATACCCTGCGTTCCAAATCACATTTTCTTTTTACTACACTACTAAAGTACAGAAGAGTTTAAGGGCCACGGGAGAGAAAAAAAATCAGATAGGGCAGATTTTTTTTCATTATGTCGAGAAATGTCAAGAATAAAGACGAATACTCCAAAATGCTATTGGAATTAGTGGGGCATTTATGTATTTTCAGCATACTACAAATGACCTGAATGTATTGGGACATCCTAAATCTTTTTCTGGCATACTCAATTGTATGGAAGTATAGGGATTGGAACGCAGGGAGAGTTTCCATTCTGAGTTATTTAGGTTGTTGGTTACATCTTGTGCCTGAACCATGGCTTCCTTAAAAATATAATGGCAAAATGCATTTTTGCAGGTCTACAAAACATTATTATTTACCTACCTGTTTTGCAGCTGCTTAGGCAAATCGAGGGCAAGTCTTTTTTGTATCTTAAAAAAAATCCAGCAGTGAAGATTTACTGAAGTACTTTTAGAAGTGGCTTTTTTAAACGACCCATGTATACATTTGTATTAATTTTTATTATGAAAATCACACTGTAGTATCCATGTGCTAACTTTGGCAAGTCCGACGCAGTTTGAGACTTGATTATTACAGAATGCGGGTTGCTTGCATAGCCTGAACATATCCAGGTTAGACTTGTCTGATGAAAATCCTAAAAGATGACACTTGAAAGTCGCTCACTGTGCCTATTCGGCTCCAGTTTCGCGGACAAAGACAATCATATGTGACTGGGAAACAGAGTTGCAATAACCTTTATTTCAAACCACTTTTGTCTTAATTTTGTCTCCTTTGAGACTGAGCTTAAATATCTCCTATTATACTACTTTTCTGGTCTTAATGTCTTGTTAAAAACTGCTATAGAGCAACCTGACACGAATCACATCACAAAAAACCATGTAGATTTTCGGGACACTCTTCCTCTCACCCTAGCGCGCACAGCAGTCTCTCTCTACACTCGGCTTTGTGCTTCTCCGCCCCCTCTCTTCTCCTGCAAACCCCACTCCGTTGTGATTGGTTACCTTCCTTCCGGAACAGTTTCAGCAGCGCACGGGGAGATTTGAGAGCAGGAAGGTGGGGGCATGGCCGGAGACACGATGGCAGGAAATTTTAACCGATTTGAACACGTGACTTCTCGACCGGCTGCCCTAGTGTTTAGCGCTCTGCACAGCCACCCCAGACGGTCAGCAGGGAATACGTCTAAATGCATGTACCTCATTATTTGATAAGCTAGTATGGTTAAACATGACTATAAATCATTATAACAACGTTTATAGGTCATAAAAGTCATAGGTCCTCTTTAAGTGGACCAAACTTTTGCGTTTACTCCAATATCCTCTGTTAAGGACATTTCTTAAATTTTTCCCTGACAAAATTAAGAGGATTAATCTTAAATTTTTTTCAAGTATTCTATTCAACAGGATAGAACAAACAGAGTCACAGTAAAACTATTCGGCTAAGAAGGGTTAGACTTCAGTCACCAAAGCTGTTGCGGAAGTGTGACACGTACTGTACAGTATATTCTACTCTAAAGCAGAGAACTTACTGAATACATGAGCTGGCACTCTCTGGCAGCAAAGATAAGGAGCTTTACCAAGGTGGGGCTGCACGAAGAGTTGTTGATAGTGGTTTTCTTGAATGTGACTTGCTGAACATATGCATAGTGGACTATGTTTACTGTAGCAAAGATATTCTCCAAGCAAAATGAGAACAACACGTCATCACTAACAAGTGGTCTCGCCTTTCATCAGAGCTCTGTTTTCAGAAACATTAAATTCATCATACAGTTTGCACTCTCTGGACTTTACAAGCACCTCAGTCCCGAGAACTCGTACTGAGTTTGGGAAGAGGGCTTTCATGTACTCTGCTCCCTCCGCCTGGAACACTATTCAAAAAACATTTAAATTGCAGGAACTCATCACTCTGAATGATTTTAAAACTCGACTCACATGTTTTCTCATGGCAAGTTCTGGAGTGTGTCAATCTTTCACTGAGTAGCATTTTATCATTGTCTCAAAACTGTTCTTCTTCTTCACCCACTGAAACTTATTTGTCTCTTTTTCTCATGTCTGTGCTTTCTTCTTATGTTTGTCTTATTTTTCATTCATTTTAACTGCTGCCATTTTGGCCAGGCCTTGCTCAGAAAAGAGGTACTTTGACCTCAAGCTATTTTGCCTGGTAAAATAAAGGTAAAATAAAAAATTGATGAGAGTAACACGGTAAAAAGTTAATAGAACACCATTAACAAACATTTGCCATCACATCTCTTTTCTTCACAGAAAGCTGAGCAGACGGGGAGACAGAGAGAGCAGGCTCTAACAGTCACCATGTCAACCAGTAACATGGGTCAACCCTGCAAGCAGGAGAGGAAAGGCAGCTTCTTCAAGGTATACACATGTGTGCCAATCAAATCAACTTGGTTTGGGCCAAATCACACACACACACACACACACACACACACACACACACACACACACACACACACACACACACACAAACAAAAGGTCCTGGGCAAGGCTGTTAACACTGCAGGTGGGCAGATGTGGGTGTGGAGCAGCTTTGCCCTCAGTTACAGGCTAAATCCTGGAGCAGATTACAGAGGAGAGGAGAGGTGGAGCCGGCCTTAGTCTGGCTCTGTTATTTATCTCTCAGGCTTCTTAACTCAGTCTGCTCCGATGAAGGTCATTTTCTACCACATTGCTCCACAGAGATTTGATTTTGGAAGGTGTTGTAGTGACCAAGAGATTCACCAGACAATGGGGAATTATACTTGCCTGGCTCCGCCCGCCTACCTACTTCCGCTCAAATTTCATTTTCCCTTCAGTAGTCAGTCTGGGGCTGCGGTGAATTTATAATTTTTAGTTCAGGAAAATCTCCGGCCGTCCAATCAGCGAACAGAGCGAGTGGCTGAGAACGATGACGTCGAAGTCGCGCTCCAGTTTCAGTTGAATGCTGCGTTCCTTTATACTCGGAACTCTGAGATTTCCGACTTGGTAGTTCCGAGTTCCGACCTGTCTGTGTTCCAGTGCATCTGCTCGGGAAAGAATGGACGCCTACAACCTTTCTCATCCAAATAACTAAACGTTAGGCTCAAGCACGTTACCGTTGCCAGGTACCGGTAGATCCATAGACTACAATATGTAGTGAAGTCGGAAATTTCCGAGTTCCCAGTACAACTGGAACGCACCGTCAAAAGCCGGCTCATGACATACGTCACAACCAAACGTTATGCGATTGGTTGGCTAATCCAGAGTGACACTGGGCAGATCCAATAGTTTTAAACTTCAACAGACACCCGCCTCCAAGTGAGTGAACGTTTGCCAAATAGAGCAGTTCCAGATCTTCTGTACTTAGAAGTACGATGGTCTGGTTGGACCAGGCTAAATGAAGTACGATGGTCTGGTTGGACCAGGCTAAATGAAGTACGATGGTCTGGTTGGACCAGGCTAGAATTATACGGCTCTCGTCAATTATTCCCACCTTAACTAACTCAAGCAATTCGGAATATGGCGGAAAAGGAAACAAATATTGCGTGTTAAAATTGTGTTTAATATTTCCTTGAAATGCTTCCACGTATTGTGGAATTCCTGATAGGCCTTTGCTCATTGGCGATCATATCGTCCAATTCATATTTAAGGAGGTGCTTGCAGATTGCTGACGTTACCGGCTGATTTTAAGATGATATTATTTTTTTCAGTTGACATTTATTGCTTGTATGTATTGATGCATTGTATAAAAATCCAAATAACCAAGAATTTTTGAATTTTACATTTAGAATTATGAAAAAATATCAAACAGCATTACTCTCTGCAGTGTATTTGCTCTGCATTGGTGCCAGGGATTTATCATCATATCGTATTATCTATAATACAGATATTAGATAAAAATGTTTTGCCAAATCACAATATTATGGCAGTGGGATATGTACTATACACTACTGCAACACTCATGGCTGAGAGCAAAAGGAAATGTCGCTGCTGGCTCCGTTGTGGCGGAGTCAACTTCAACAAGAGAACAATTTGTTTCAAAGTGGTTTGATAAACATGAGACCTTCAGAGATAAAGACTAGAGGCGCTACAACACAGGACATACTCTGTCATCTAGTCACCACACTGGCTGTGAAAAGAGCTGATTCAGGATCTGATTTAGTTCATTTCACACAGACAGATTGATTTATGACACTGTACGTTCGATTTCCAAATAGCAATCCGCCTAATGGTTAAGTTATGTTATTAAAAAGATTGACATTCTACTGACAGAAGCTTTGCGCTGTGTATTTTGACTAGGCCTAACCAGATCTGCCATCATGTACACTAGTTAAAAACACTCCCTGTGTTCAAATCCCCATACATCCCTACTATTTAGTAGTATGCCAGAAAAAGATTTAGGATGTCCCAAATACATGCATGTCAATTGTAGTATGCTGAAAATACCTAGATGCCCCACTAACTCCAATAGCATTTTGCAGTATTCATCTTTATTCTTGACATTTTTCGACATGATGAAAAAAAAACTTCCTTATTTGATTTTTTTTTCTCTCCTGTGGCCCTAAAACTATTCTGGACTTTAGTATGTAGTGTAGGAAAAAGAAAAAGTATGTGATTTTGAACGCAGGAAGTGTTTTCTCATACTTTGAGGAGCTGATGTCCGCTGCCGGCTGCATTTTGGAGTACCACTGCACAGCTGAACCTTTCTATCCTCTGATCATATCGGTTAAACATGATCAAACACATGAAGTCTCCTCTAGAACTATATGGGTCAAAGACGTGACGCCTTCATTTTCTGTACTCCTGCATTCATTTGAAATTGAAAAATTATTCAAATACATAAATATATACCATAAATTTGTGGCATATTGACCATATATGTGCTCACTTAAACTTTTCAAAAAACATTAGTCATTTGCAATTTTCTGTTATCCAAAGTGTCAAAAAATCATGTGGTGCGACCGTCCACAATGATTTTCTGTTTTTAAAACTTCTTTGACATTACTCTGAATGTATTTAATTATTAGTTTGCCCTATTTGGCATGACCTCCTACATGTGTTGTAGTTCTGTGCAAAATTGCAAAGCATTTGCATTTCCATTTCCATCATTATATACAAACAAACTTTGTACCAAATTGTCCATTTCATGAAATATCATGTGGTGCGACCATCAAGAACAACCACTTTTAGTACTTTTATGTTGAAATCCATTCAAAGACAGGAAGTTGCATCATATGCCAATTTACCAAGGACCCATGGAAGCTTCAAACAGGTTTGTACCTCACTCTTAAATTTGGAAAAAATCAACCTTCATAACGGCTGGTATGATGTGTCGACTTTTGGATGTCATGTGGTACGACCGCAAAAAAACAATAAATATGAAGTTATTTCTACAAATACATACTTTTATTATAAATGTCTTGGTGCCCTATTGTTAAAAGCTAGCTTGTTTTCTTTAGGTGGCCCATTCTGTGCCTGTAAATTCTGATTGAACTTGAAAATATCATGCGGCGCGACCAAATATCATGTGGTGCGACCATTGTTAAGTGCTTTCCATGATAGAAATATGTCCTAGATTGGCAGTTTTTGTGTTTATATATATAGTTGATGATTCACATGCATTAAGGACTTTTTTTTATAATATTATTAAAATACTTTTATGCAATCTGAGATCTATTTTCTACCATTTCAGAAAAAATGGCTTATGTCTAATAATATGAGAACAAAAATGTAAAGATTATTTTGGAGAATGTCATTTCACTTTCATAATTATGCATTTATTATTAACATATGTATTTCTATTACAGTTTTAATCTTTTTTTACCAGATGCCACTGCCAAACAAAGTGAAATCTGTCAACAGGCAGCATGTTAAAGGTGGATGTCAGTGACTCTGGTGAAAGCTTGTTGTAAAAATCCCATTTTGACCAAATCAGTGAATATCTCCTCATGATCTGCTGCTACCTGTGTTTCCTGTGTGTGTTCACTGAAAAAAAATACACAGCCTAGGCTCAGTAAACGGGCAACTTTGTTTACATACCAGTTTACAGAGTCTAGGCTGTACATTAACACCAGATTTTATTTTCAGCACACACACAGTATGGACAGGTAGTGTGAGGAGATATTCACTGATTCTGACAAAAAAGTGATTTTGACAAGCGTTCTCCGGAATCGCTGACTTCTCCTTTATCTACAGAGTCGAGTACCTTGCGAGGAGGAGAAGGACGTTCCATAAACCCATCATCGACATGATTACTGTCAAGTTAAATTACTTGTTTATTCATGAATGTGTACTGCAATTAAAGGTGGGAGTCAGCAATTCTGGAGAAGGCTTGTTGTCAATACCCCTTTTTGACAAAATCAGTGAATACCTCCTCACCATCCACTACCTGTCTGTACTGTGTGTGCATTGGAAAAAACATCTGGTGTTAATTCACATCCTAGGCTGTTATGTAAACAAAGGGGTTCCGACCAAACCCCCGTAACTAGGGGTTGCATGTGTTTTTGTAGTAGTCTCCTAGCTAATGTGACAATAAGCATATCAACACTTAATTTGGTGTTGAAGCCACGCACTTGTCAAAGCTAAAGTATAAGCCGATCAGCTTAGCCTATATCGATAGCATTGCTGCTGGTTACAATGGGTTGGAAAAAGCCCCTTTTGTTAACATACCAGTTTACGGAGCCTAGGCTGTTTATTAACACCAGATTTATTTTCAGTGGACACACAGTAGGGACAGGTAGTGGCTCGTGAGGAGATATTCACTGACTTTGAAACTAAAGGGACTTGACAAGCATTCTCGAGAGTTGCCGAAGCACCTTTAAATGTTTGTTTTGTTGTTTCAAATTTTTATGAAAATGTGATGTTTATGAAATATTTCTTCATGAAAATTCTGTGGAAGTTTAATAAAATCTGGTTTGAATCAATGTTTTTGTATGAAATGTATTGTTTATTGACCTATTTTATATATTTTCAACCATATAAGGTATTTATGTCATTTGGTGCGACCAATAGTCATCCGGTGCGACCAGTAATAGTAATAATTGTATTCAATTAAAAATAAAATATGCCATTTTTGTGGGTGAAATGGTAATCACTTATACAGTATGCTCAAGTGTATGGTATTCATTAAACATTTATATCAGTTGTATGCAATATACAGGAAAATCAAGTCTGCTGACTGCATTTACGTAGGCAGCTTGGATATTATAGAAAATAATTATGGTATAATTTGTTACAAAATCTAAAAAAAAATGCAATTACATTATTTCTAAAATTGTTTATTTCTAATCAACTGGTAAAATAAATATGAAGCATGTTTTGTAAATTCATTATTTTAAGTTAAATCACGGTCGCACCACATAACACTTTTGAAGGCCATGACCCAATCATATACATGAAAAAGCACTAAAATAACTTAATCTAAAAAAATTATATGAATTTATCAGTACGCAACATTCTTATTGTTTGAACAATTGCAAAATATGTTCTTATTTTTTGTATTTTTAAATTAGCTTGTTGAAAACCCTTATACGTCAATGACCCATATACAAAAACAAAAATAAAGTGCCACATGTACCATTGAGTTGAATCAACACTTTCTACAGCAAAAATGAGTTTCACAAAGGTATTAAATTGGCTTAAACTTTTACGGTGTATCTGTAGTTCACGTATTTAAACAAAGGGTATGTGAACAAAGGGGGGGGGGGGAATCGTAGCTAGCAACTTGCCCTTTTACAGAGCCTAGGCTGTGTATCACTGGATTGTCTTTCAGCACACACACACAGTACAGACAGGTAGCGGATCGTGTGGAGATATTCACTGATGGTGAAATAGTGAATTTGACAACGAGCGTTTAAGGGTCACAGCGAAGAAGCACCCGAATCACTGAAGGAAAACATCTCTGCAGAAAGTCAAACTGTAGTGCACAACACAAATTGATTGACGGAGAGACAGTATAAGATCCTAAAATGTTTGACGTTGTTAAGCTCATATCCAATGAGTCAGAATTTGTAATTTCCTCGGAAACAGCTGAGCTAATAGTTTTCTCTGCCTTTGCTCAGGCAGCTGATGTGAGGTTACCCAACAGACACATTGCCCAACCAGACGGATAACTGGGAAATGAAACAAATGACGCCAGTGTCACCGTGAACAAATCAGGGTCAATCTAAATGTATGACACTGTGGTGGATATTTTAAGCACAAATCCGGGATTTATCAATGTGTTCCTAATGATACCGGTTCGTACAATGCAAACAGATTAAAGACCTGCTTCACCAGTTGGAATATGAAGGTGTATTGAACTCTGAGATCATATTTAGTATAAATGTGCAAAAAAAATTGAAATAGGATCATCCTAGCCTGAGAAAAGGCAGAGAGAGTGTTTTATGGTCTCACTGTCTAACCCTACATTTTTCTTACTGTGACATCACAGTAAGAAAAATGTAGGGTTAGGATTAACAGGACAGCTGGGCCAAGGGAAGACTGAGGGAAGACTCAGGGAAGAAAAACCTAATTCATTATATTATAATGGTGATTTTATAATTATAGAACGCCGGTTCCGTATGGGTGAAGAAGTATTCCTTTAAGAACTGAGTTGGACACGAAAGCACAAAGATGAAGGCCCGACTGTCTTATTGAATAACACCTTTCAATGTAATGAACAGCATAATAAAACAACATTCATTTAAAAAGGCTTCAATACACAACAATATTTAAACTACTGTATCTTGATTTAAATAACCATGAAAATGACTCCTTCACATCCTTGTAAACTGTTTCCTCAAAGCAACTCCATTACTGTCATACCTGTAAGGCAACCAACCGTATGTCCTTATGTAGGGAAATTATTGCGCTAAAGTATTGAAAAAGGATGATTCTGACTAACACACAGTTGGTAGTTAAAACAACTTGGGTTGGTCACACACACACACAAACACAACCTTTTAAAAGTGAGCCAGTTTGTACTTTGTAATACAACAGTTGAAACACCTGAACATACTTGTTGAGGTTCAAAATGACTCCATAGATATATGC
This sequence comes from Ammodytes marinus, assembly GCF_949987685.1. Taxonomy (NCBI): domain Eukaryota; kingdom Metazoa; phylum Chordata; class Actinopteri; order Uranoscopiformes; family Ammodytidae; genus Ammodytes; species Ammodytes marinus. Next base: position 27,741,947 of record NC_137215.1, on the reverse strand, counting down.
ATGATTTCATTTTTTAACTTTTTTTTATCTTAAACCTGCAGTGTGTAGACTTTTGGGTTTTATTTCCTAGCAGATTTTGTAGAAAGTAATTATAATATCCATAAGTACATTTAATTTAGTGCGTAATAGCTGACATTTTTTTTTTTAATTATTATTTTTTCCCTTAGAAAGGGTCTCATATATGTCCATATTTCTGCATATCTTGGACCAAGGCCTAGTGCAGCCATCTTGAAAGTGTCATAGTTGGAATGTCATCAGGTGCATTGTTTAAAAATTTGAATTGTTCTTGTCCTTGAAGGCCACTGTAGCTCCTGTTATTATTCAAAAGGGGTGGGGTTACCCAGGGAGTGTTGCATTCTAGAACTTTGTAGAACTTTCTTGATGATGTCATATTACACACTGCACCTTTAAAATAAACATGTTGTTTGGTTTGTGTCTCTGCAGCTGATTGACTCTTTTGCCTGGGAGATCGGCACATTGAAGAAGGAAATGGGGAAAAAGCCTGAACCTGCAGAAGTAGACCACAATACCAACACACTCCTTGGGTGAGCTCACAGTGTGTCTGTCTGCATACAAGACAGCTCTGTGTGTGTGTGTGTGTGTGTGTGTGTGTGTGTGTGTGTGTGTGTGTGTGTGTGTGTGTGTGTGTGTGTGTGTGTGTGTGTGTACATTTGTCCCACCCAGGATTGCCTTTTGTCTTAGTGTGGTACAGTGCTGCCAGCAGAGATCACACTTACAATACTTTAATGTTGTGTTAAGGGAAATGCTGATGCTGTGATGACCAGCTGCCATCAAGCTATGACAGGAATCAGCAGATAGAAAAATAGAATAACACACTGATAAGCTGTCCGGGAACTGTTATTTAGTATGTGTGTGTGCACTTCTTCCTGTTAGTCCCTAGAACATGGATAATATCTTAAAACGGTGTACAAAAGCTAGATCCCAGACAAAGTTGAATTCAGATTATGCTGAATAAACAGCCCGGAATTTTTTTAAAAAGAGACCAGTCTGGATTTTTCTTCAATCTTCATCTCTACATTACTTAATCAAAATGTTCATTCTACTCAAACATATGCCTATAAATAGTAAAACGAGAGACAATGAACATTTGGAGTGGTCTCTTAATTATTTTCCAGAGCTGTAGTTTGCTAGAATTTTTCCTGTTCATTTTTGTTGATTAATTCCTCTTCAACACATCAAACGTTTCTGTAGAAATCAGAAAGTACCTAAAGTGTTGAGGAAGTGGGTAAAAGGCAGCAGTATGAAAGACAACAATTCACTTCAGTTTATTTTTTCATTGTTACAGAATGACAACCAAATGTTGTTAGAGCAAAACACAGACAGGCATATAGTTTTAGTTTTTTTAGTCACCTGTTAATTCATTAGTTTTAGGATATTAATGCAATTTCTCAATAGAAACGGACTTCTAATTGCGTGGATCAGGACTTCAGACATCATTATATTATTGCTGCCTACACATTTTGATGTAAGTGCATGCAAATTCTAACATTCATGCATGTTATAATGTGTGTGTTAGCGTGTGCATAATGTTTATGTAAGGAAATAAGTGGTTAAAGGAGAGGTAAGTGATATTTATGTTAATACACGTGTTTAATCACTATGTTCACACAGCAAACGGTATGCACAGTTCATAACACAGGTCTCCCAGTCATTCAACTTAGCCGTAATTGCCAGGTAACATTTTTGAGTATCCCGCTCAATTTTATACAATCAGGAGACAGAGCGCTATAAAGAGGCGGGTCTCTGTGCCCGTGAACGATGACTCGCTGCTCTCCATCGCGGCACTATCTCATGAAGACGGCTGCGTGTTCATGTGGTGGTGATGTAGTGACGAGGGAGGGGACTGCTAACTGCTAGTCACTGACAGGAAGTTAGCTAAAAGGACCATATCTCTTACTTCTCCTTTAAGTCTAAGTGATATTTCTATTTCTACTAAATGAAAGCATCTCTATTACTTAATGTCCTTGAAGGGAAACACAGGAGAAGGGTAGGGCATATGATTGACGTTATAGCTCAGACCCACCCTGCGTTCCAATCCCCATACTTCCCTACTATTGAGTATACCAGAAAAAGATTTAGGATGTCCCAATACATGCAAGTCAATTGTAGTATGCTGAAAATACATAAATGCCCAACTAACTCCAATAGCATTTTGGAGTATTCGTCTTTATTCTCGACATTTCTGGACATAATGAAAATAAATCTTCCTTATCTGATTTTTATTTCTCTCCCGTGGCCCTAAAACTCTTCTGTACTTTAGTATGTAGTGTAGGAAATAGAAAAAGTATGTGATATGCTTGCAGTAGAATCTTGAAGCCCTGGTAATTTGTGCCTCAAGTTAAAACAATATTAACTTGGCCAGACACGTCTTTGCCTTTTATTTGCGTCACTTAACCACAACTATTTGCTTCCACTTTTGCCCCTAAAATTCACTTCACATTGAGTCCGAACACACCTATAAACATCATGTAAACAAGGAGCAAAGCTTTTTTTTATTTCAAATAAGTGTTATAGAGAAATGTGGTTAATACAGCTCAAACTCGGATGGAGAAGAATTGATTGGCCGTGTGTACGCTGAATTTAGTTATAAATGGAGATTGGTATAAAAAAGTAAAATACGTAAATAATGATAATCTGCTATGCCAATAGTGCAGAGGATTAAAAAAAAAGAGAATTACTGGGTTGCTGTGGCTAAGCAGGTAGAACAGTTGTCCACTGGATTGCAGGGTTGGGGGTTCGATTCCCGCCTCCTGCCACATGTGCAAAGAGACACTGAACACCAAGTTGCTCCCGATAGCTGCTGCCAATGGTGTGTGGGTGTGTGGGTGTGTGTGAATTGGTTAATTAGAGGCAAACCATTGTAGTTAGATCAGAGCCTCTGAATTTCTGACTGGCAGCTTCCTGTGCCATGTGTGTGTGTGTGTGTGTGTGTGTGTGTGTGTGTGTGTGTGTGTGTGTGTGTGTGTGTGTGTGTGTGTGTGTGTGTGTGTGTGTGTGTGTGTGTGTGTGTGTGTGTGTGTGTGTGTGTGTGAATGTGAAGGCAGTGTTACGCTCTTTGAGTGATCAAGTATGACAATAAACAACAATAATCCCTATAAACAGTACCGTAGATAGAGCCATTTAACTTACTGCGAGTTCTATCTTATATGCATACCCTATAATGTGATTTCTTCTTTGTATTTTTGTTGGTGTGTGTGCAGGCTGGGTGAAGAGGTGGGCGGTCTCTTCCTGCAGACTTCCCCCTGTGTGAGGATGAGCGTGGGGCCGGCCGGAGCCAGAGACTCGGGTTACGACTCTCTCCACCGCCGGCTCAGTGTGTTGGACCGACTGCTTCATACCCACACCGTGTGGCTACAGCTGGGCCTCAGCCACCAGGAGGCCACAGGCATACTGCACAGCCAGCACGCCGGGGTCAGCAAAACTCAGGCTTCCTTTATACGACACTGCTGATTTAAAGGCATACTAAGTGATCTCCGGCTAATAAAGTATTAAGTTACTTTATTAGTCAATGGTTGGTTACATTGAAATTTGTCTTTTCGCATATCCCCTCTCAAGTTACCACACTTCGGAGGGGGTCAGAGCGCAGGGTCAGCCGCAGTACAGCGCCCCTGAAGCAGTTTTGGGGTTAAGTGTCTTGCTCAAGGACACAATGGTAGAGATGGTGTGCACCGTAGACGTAATACCAGCCTCTGCTAGTTTTACAACTAACACCCTCCTGTCCGGTGCCAGGGATCGAACCAGCGACCTCACAGTTTTTTTTTTTAACCTTTATTTATACAGGTATATCCCATTGAGACCGAAGACTCTTTTTCAAGGGAGACCTGTTTTCCTTTCCCACGTTACCGTTCACACACACATTCATACACCGATAGCAAAAAGTTACTGGTCGGCCACCTTTCCTCTAGGCCATCCTACATCCCACATCCTACCATAATGTTTCCCTCAACCCTGACAATCTCCTGCCACTTCTTGGTACTGTAGACAGCTGCCAGTGTGTTTATTCACTGCTAGCTGTTGGAACGTCTATATTAAATAAAATAAGGCCATGTATTAAAAAAAAAACTATTTTAAACTATGAAAGGAAACTGGGATTAGATTAAAAGACATTTCCAAATTTCATCAAACTGAACTAAAGTATGTTCTGATGTCGACCGTCTTTGACGCATCACAAATCCTTCATAAAAGACAGTTCATAGATTGTATAATCTCTTTCTTTGACATGACTCCAATGCAAACAATGTTTATGATATATCATATAATCCAAATGTGTGTTGATGTAGCCCATATACAGCCCTGGAAAAAAAAATTAAGAGACCAGTATGGATTATTCTTAAATCCTTATCTCTACATAACTTTCTGTCTTAATGACAATATTTTTTATTGTGAATTTGGTAGAAATGTTGTCAGTAGTTTATATTATAAAATCAATATGTTCATTCTACTCAAACATATGCCTATTAATAGTAAAACGAGAGACACTGAACATTTGGAGTGGTCTCTTTTTTCCAGAGCTGTACATTAGTACTCTGTTGTAATTTGGCAAGTTCTCTGCTGTCTGGTTCTTTTTTTGTTAGTGAAAAATACAAAAAAAACTCCATAAGGCACGATGCAGTTTTGCAGTATTAAACCCTGACTATATACTGTACTGTATGTTCTGACTGCAGACATTCGTGGTGAGGAAGTCTTCCAGCCTGCAGAGGAAAGTCATATCTCTACGGATGGACAAAGACTCTGCACTTCCAGTCAAAGACTTCCCTGTCAAGGAGAGCCAGTACAGTAAGCATCTGAGGGTTGTTTTTTTTCTTTTCTGTTTTGTTTCTGTTGAACTGCATGACGCAGGCAATCTAGGTTGATAAGCCCCTTTCTCCAGCAACACAAACTATCCCTGCGTTCTAATCCCCATACTTCCCTACTATTAAGTATGCCAGAAAAAGATTTAGGATGTCCCAAATACATGCACGTCAATTGATGCTAAACAAAAAATACATAAATGCCCCACTAACTCAAATAGCATTTTAGGAGAATTCGTCTTTATTCTTCACATTTCTCGACATAATGAAAAAAAATCTTCCTTATCTGATTTTTTGTTTCTCTGCTGTGGCCCTAAAACTCTTCTGTACTTTAGTATGTAGTGTAGTAAAAAGAAAAAGTATGTGATTTGGAACGCAGGGGTTGAGAAAGTGGAGTGTGGAGTGAAGTGAACATGTTATCACAGGAAATACCCGTACTGGCTGGTTCAAAATGTGTGTGTGTGTGTGTGTGTGTGTGTGTGTGTGTGTGTGTGTGTGTGTGTGTGTGTGTGTGTGTGTGTGTGTGTGTGTGTGTGTGTGTGTGTGTGTGTGTGTGTGTGTGTGTGTGTGTGTGTGTGTGTGTGTGTGTGTGTGTGTGTGTGTGTGTGTGTGTGTGTGTGTGTGTGTGTGTGTGTGTGTGTGCGTGCGTGCGTGTGTGTGTGTCCAGCCCTCAGGGGGTTGCTTTGATGTTAGGCAACAAAAAAAAAGTTCCTCACCTGGATTTGCTAAACTGCTGTTATTATGCAGCTTAGATTTTGCACAAAGTACTTGTGGTGTTCATGTTTATGTTTCCAGAAATCCGCATATCATCATAGTGGTAAATGTGGGTCATCTTCACACTATGACCCACATCCAGTATGGATACATATATTTAGCTGTCGGTTTTTCAAGGCAAGTTTATTTGTACAGCACATTTCAGACCCAGGGCCACTCAAGGTTAGCCTGGCTGCGCCCGCCTACCTACTTCCGGCCAAATTTCATTTTCCCTTCAGTAGTCAGTCTGGTGACGGGGCGTATTAGTGGGATTCTGCTCGAACAAATTTCTGTGTCCAATCAGCGAAGAGAGCGAGCGAGTGGCTGAGAACGATGACGTCGAAGTCGCGCTCCAGTTTCAGTTGCCAGAAGCCGGCTCATGACACACGTGACGACCAAACGTTATGCGATTGGTTGGCTAATCCAGAGTGGCACTGGGCAGATCCAATAGTTTTAAACTTTAACAGACACCCGCCTCCAAGTGAGTGAACGTTTGCCAATTACAGCACTGCCAGACCTTCTGTACAAATGAAATGAAGTACGATGGTCTGGTACCAGGCTAACTCAAGGTGCTCTACAGGAGCAATATTAAAATACATCAAGTACAGAGTACACATTAGAAAAGTGAGTGAAAAACATGAATAGAAATAAAACATTTAAATAAAAGCAATAAAACTTAAAATAAAAAAAATAAATAATAAAAATGCCATGTTAAAAGGGAAACGGAAAAGTCTTCAGACTTGATTTAAAAGATATTTTTATCAATGCAATTAATACATTTTTGAAGGAGATGAATGGAAAGTCTTTCAAACCCAGGTTTTTTCTCCTACTTTTTGTTTTGCCATTCAATGTCCCTTTATTAGTTTCAAATTGTTTTCTCAGAGCGACCAGAACTGTTAGATAAAGGAAAAGCAATACAGTAGACATTAATAAATGCATTTTAGGTTTATGATTATGATGAGGTTTATTCGGTTATTATGTAAACATTTTAGATTCACCAAGAAAAATTGTTCCAAAATAATTTTCTTTTTCTAAATTATGAAAGAGAGAAAGGGTGTGATTGTGCTGAACAAAAGTAACTCATTTGTTTTTACTCCAGTCAGACCATTCAGAATGTGAATACAAATAGCGTCATGACCAGTTAATAACATATTCAGGCAAACATTCAGTAAATGAAAGCTTTAAAACACCTAAAGAGGGGCTGCTACCAGGTTTGGCATCTCATTATGACTGTAAGAAACTGAGCTTTCGATATATTGATGTGCAATCTGCTTTTTCATCAACCTTGTTAGAATGTTTTCCACATTGTTTTCATTGGTTTGAGAATTGACTGGAACTCCTTTTAATTGTGTCATATCATTTTTAATTTTTTCTGCAATGTTAAAAAGGCACAGAAGAATTAGTGTGCCAACCGACTGTTTATCTCCAAGCACACAACTCCTGATCCAGTAGTGGATGGAAACGTGCTTTAACTGACTGTGGACAGTAAACAGTAAAATAAGGCTGGTGTCTGAAAGTGTGTGAACAGGAACATAGGACAGAAACTCAAAACCACAAAGATTTAGTTGGAAGCAGGTAAAGTACTGAGAGAATTGTACCAGCTAAGCGATGCGTGGTTAGGGCCACACAAGACACTGCTTATTTGAGGAAGGGAGACTCACGTTGGCCTCAGGTTAACCACTCGCCAGGGCAGGAGATGTTTTTTTATGTTAAATCAGGCCAGGGGTTTTTGTTCTGTGCTTAGAACTTTTTACTGAGCAAGTATCATGTCCCGGAGTCGGACATTATCTGTGTGACAGGGAATTTGTCGGCTGTTGCTGTTACTGTTTGAAGTTCTTGGTGTTGAGAACTCACCTCAAACTTGGAAGTTACATTACATGTGAATGATAAGTTATCTCAACAAAAGATAATTAGTTGGCTCGAATGTAGAACAGTTGTCTTTAAAACTTCAGAGTTTTAGCCTCAAAAATCTAGTGAAGACTGTTGCCTTGGAAATTTGAGTTTAACCTACACTTTGTCGGAGTCTTCGATATACTGTATCTCTATCTGAGATGTTTGAGGACCTAACAGACTTGTTCGTCTTCCATCTTTGTCATAAATTCCATAGTAAAAAATATTCCAATGACCTGAAAAAAAAAACAGGGATTTTCCTGCAGATTCAACCAAACATCTCACCCCTCTGAATGTGTCTAGTCTTCTTCTTGTACCTGTGTGTGTGTGCTGACATACATCTGTCTCTCTGTCTGCACTTGGCTGGAATTTCCAACTGCTTACCTAGAGAGAGTATGTGCTGTGTGTGTTTAGTCACCGCCCCACTGCTGCCTTCGGCCTTTCTTTGCTGACGTCTCTACTTTCAGCTGAAGAGAAAACAACACACAAGAACACAGCAGTCAATACTGTGGTCGGTTCATTGAGGGAGAGGCTTCATCCGAAAGATTACCTGTCTCCTCCATAAGTCATCATCACTTCAAACACATAATGTCGTCCTCAGTGCATTGACTGACAACACAATGTTGTAACTTTGTGATACAAAGGTTTGAGGAGATTCTGCACAGTCCATGTATGTTAACAGTATTGCATGGAAGGCTTATGTATTGACATTTCATTCTATTTTGGATGGTATAGGGTTAATATATATATATTTTTTTTTGCATTTTTGTTTTTATTAGACAGTTCGGAGAGACAGAGATTAGATGGGGTAGAGAGGGGGATGACATGCAGAGAACGACCCGGGCCATATTCTAACCCACTGCGATGAGGACTGAGCCTCTAAGGAGGGAGGGGGTGGGGCTCTAACCACTACACCACAAGCGCCCCCCTGGGTACAGGGTTAATCCTATCACAGATCTAATCGGCCTTCAGTCTGTCCTTCCGCTCAGTATTACAAACTACTGTGCAGGGTTTTGGCACCTACTAAGCCTTTAGTTTTTCCAGATAAAACCGGTTTTCTTGAATTGTATTTCGGCATCTCACATTTTATTTGTTTTTTTTCATTCAGATCAGTCAGTAAGACTTACACAACTCATGCAAAGGCATTATATTAGTAGTGAGGAGTTGTTCAGGTAGCCTCCATTAACCTGAGTGCTACAGCTAATCTGTGGATTATTGAAGAAAGGCAGAGAGGAGGAGCGCTCCTTTTTAATGGTGGGTGAGAAAAAAAAAGTGAAAAAGCCTTTAATGATACGGCTAATGGATTGCAAAAGGTTAAACATATACACATGCCTACTCCAAGGGGAATGTGGATTACTTTGAACAAGACTAAGATGTCAACTCTGCCTTGAATACGTTTCCGGAGACTTGGATGTCTTTAAACAGTATATTTATTGAAGCTTGGCCCGAGGAGCACAGGACAGCAGCGGTAACCTCTAATCAAGATTTCCAGCGTGATATAAATATGATGATCCCTGATTACTAGTTCATGAAGATAGTTCATGAGAACATTCCCTGGCACTAATCTTTCAATCTGTGCCATTTAACGATTGCAGAAAACGGACACAATGATATGACATCATTAAAAAAGGCTTCCAGCTCAAATGAAGGAGTATTGATGACGACCCAAACGGATTGCATTGCTGAGTGTGAAGCTGTTAGCGAAGCAAAAACCTGGTCGAGCCAACAGGACTATGTAGCAGTGTCCAGTACAACGCGTCCCAAATGGGTATTGCCCATTCAAGTTAATTGTTGAGATTGGCTTTACAACTTGACTCAGGCTATTGTGATTGTTTCTCAGCTATGTTCTCTTTGATCTTTGCCAGTGAAAAACATGAATACATGCTGTATGGTTGTAGAGTCAGTATGCCTTCATATCTTAGGAGTTTTTAAATATTTTGCTCAAGTTCACAGAGGATTATTAATTTTTTTAATGCTTTTTTTCCTCTGAAAGTGACTTGCTGTGTGTTGATGGGCTCCGCTCTGTGCTCCTACAGCTTTCTCTTTGGAGGGTTCAGGCTTGAGCTTTGCAGACCTTTTCCGCCTGGTGGCTTTCTGCTGTATCAGCAGGTGAGTTTATCACAAAGAATCCCTGCGTTCCAAATCACATACTCTTTATTTTTACTACACTACAGTACATACTAAAGTACAGAAGAGTTTAAGGGCCACAGGGGAGAAAAGGGGAGCATACTAAGTAGTAGGGAAGTATGGGAATTGGAACGCAGGGAATGACTCGTGTTTACAGGAGGACCATACTCATGAATGTTTAATACACACGACATATCCCACCATTACTTACTTTGGCGTAGAGGTTTGATTGGGACATGCTAAGAATTTAACTAACAAGCTCTTTAGTGTCAAAGAAATCCAGTAATATACTCTATGGGTACAATACTAACATAAATACTATTAGCTCTTTCTGCTTGGTAAATGTTTTGTACCACATATTGTGTTCTTTGGTATAAAATAAAATCGAACTAAATAATAATCGTATTCAAAATACTCACATTGTAAGTAAGGTTAACTAATTCACAAATCATAACAAAGCCAAAGAAGGAATTGTCAACACAAACAAAATGTGTAGATCCATAGTAATAATAATAGAAATACATTTACACTATTGTGTAATAGTTCCATTGCACATAGTGCCACTGGTGCAAAGAAGTCAGATTTGTCTCACCTTTACTCATTGTTGTGTTATTTAAGCAGGACAGACAATGAGACTTTCTTTTTGGTTTTGGAAGTATGTACATTGCCCCTGTAAAGCACTTTGAGTGGCCTTGTGTCTGAATTGTGCTATATAAATAAACTTGCCTTGCCTTGCCTTGCTCGTCATCATGTTTGGATTGGGCTCTGTGCTGCTATAAGTGACCTGAGTCCATGGGTCTGAGAGCCTTGCACAGATTGTATACCTTTAGCATATCACACACGTGTTTTGTGGACTGAAACCAATAAATGATTTACACATCTACACCAGAAGCAGTTCATTCAAACCTATTCTAGAGCTAACTGGAAGCGAGTTTAGAACTGGATTATTATTATTTATTTTTTTATCTTTATTTATACAGGTAAATCCCATTGAGACTCAAGACTCTTTTACAAGGGAGACCTGTTTTCCTTTCCCACGTTACCATTCACACACACATTCATACACCGATAGCAGGCTAACTATCGACATTCACACAAGGCAAGGTGGGTGAAGTGTCTTGCCCAAGGACACAACAACCATGACACAGGTGGCAGGGCGGGGATCGAACCTCCAACCTTTTGATCATCAGCCGACCCGCTCTACCAACTGAGCCACAGTCGCCCCGTTGTTGTGAGATATGTGCTCTGTTCTCTTGGTCCTGTATAAAACTGTTGCTGCTGCATCCTGAATGAGCTGTTTAAAGTTTTTTTCTGTAGAGACCAGTTAACAGACCATTACACTATAATTCAATCCTTACAGTTCAGACCATGTTCTCAAATTGTTTCAGTTTTCACTGACTTTAGAAATCTGCTGGTATGATTTTCAGCTTCTGGAGGGGGAGCTCCTGTAAAAGGCCCCAGGGGGAGGAGAGAGCAGTGGGCACATTTTACCTACCAGCCCCTGTGGTTGAATAGATGGTTCACTTTACACAGCACACTCCAGGGCCAAGCCACACTCCCCTATTAAAATGCTGTGACTCACACTTATATAGGCAAAGTCCCACCCACTTTCACTGGCTTTTCCTTTCCTTCGTCTTTCTCTCAACCCTTTTTCTTCTTTGTCACAGGGATGTGTTGCCCTTCACGCTGAAGCTTCCTGAGGCCATCGCGTGTGCCCGGACGTCTGCTGATCTGGAGGAGGTTGCTAAACTTGGAGCAGGTTTGTTCTCTCCTTTCAATATACTGTACAGTATGTCTGGGAGACAAAAAGGGCAACTGGGGAAATCTGTGAGGCTGAGGTTAAGATGTGACGTTAACTGATTCCATTGCAGAAGAAAACAATTTAATATACCCCCTGAAACCCTAAATTGGCTAATAACATTGCAGTTTACATATCGTTAGCCTCATAGCATAATTGCCTAAATCATATTTACTCTACTTTTATTCTACATCTACTCTATTCTACATCTATTATACTCTACATCTACTCTATTCTACATCTACTCTACTCTACATCTACTTTTCATTAGCCTAATAGCATAATTGCCTAAGTCATATTTTAAGGGTTAGAGAGTAGGGTAAAATAGATGTAGAGTAGATGTAGAATAGAGTAGAGTAGAGTAAATATGATTTAGGCAATTATGCTATGAGGCGAACGCTATGTACAAATTGACCGAATGGAAACACAAAGTCGTAGTATGTTTTGATGTTGGCTAATTGTTGTGGAAAGTTACATGAAGTGTTCCCCTGATCGTATTATTTAGTGAAAATAAAGTGTATTAGGTCAGGTAGACAGGTTAAAATCCTAAGAGGCTAAATGAAAAGCTGGTAGAATGAAGTAGGTCATGTGTGTTCAGAGATTAAGTATCACTGTATCACACATTCTATACTTTTGAGTGGTCAAGTCGATCACATCATCTTCTATGGGTAATATGCAGCTATACATGATTGGATTTTTCGCAGCCAAATTGATTTGTGCACTTCTCTCAGCCTGTCTTGTAGATTGAGAAAAGTATATTTCATTATCCATTCCACATCTGTTGTGTGTAAAGAAAAAAACTAACTTATTTTTTCCCCCCTGAGGCGCGACACTCGTAAAGTCCATCTCAACCACATTCCCCACTGTTCAGGGGATTAACTGGCATGCCAGTGCTAACTGACTCACCCCCAAAGGGACAAAAGCCTCTTCTAGGCCCCAGATCACTGCTGCTCAGCTGGGCCTGGGCATACACTCTGTGCCTCTGGAGCTTATCTTTTTTCTCCTCTCCCAGCTGTAGAAGGTCTATGCCAAATTCTTGCAGCCTTCACCACAAAAGTTGTTCATACGATCTGAATCATCTATCTCAAAAAAAGTGTTCGGTATTTTTTACTGTAACGAAATACCATGGTTCTTAAATCAACGTATTATTTAATGTATTTTATTTTATAACTGCAGGAACTCATATTTACTTAATTGGCACTTAATGTTTTCGTCTACGAGCCACTTTGGCTGGTACGCCAAAAAGTTACGCTTCTGGGATTTTCTGAACTCCTGCACCAGTGTCAGTGGGGGCTAAAGCATTTTGTTAACGCTGCCATAATGAGAAATACAGAGAGAGTTTAGTGGAGCTGATCTTGGGCTTAATCAACTTTGTGTCAACTCGTTTGGTGATGGCTCGAGGGTAACCGACATTCATTCATAGGAAAAAGTTACGCGCTATAGCTTTAACTTAGCTGAGGCAAAAATAGCAGTATAAAAGTGTTTAGGTGTTTTTGGGTTTCCACACCAGCTCCCTTTTCAGCACCCCTTAGACTCTAAGGGTTAGAGTGACCTTTCTGTCCATTCAGGCTCCGTGACTCAGCTATGTGTAACTGTAGTGACTCTGCCAGACTTCCAGTGTCCCTCTGCCTAACAGCCTCCTAAAGATATCCAGATGACACATAATGATTTGAGGCCCCCCCCCCCCTCTCCCACCCTTTAATGTGGTCTAAAGGGATCCACAGACGTACATTTTTCCTCTCTTGTATTCAATGTGTCTCTATCATTTCATTCATAAGAGGGTTCCTGTTTAGTGATGTGGTGACACAATGGCGGGTTTTGTGTCTTATGAAGGTAACTGAGCTGCAGTGAATAGTTGATCTAAAAAGACTGTTGTGACGTACATTCAATCTTACATGGCTTGGGAAAGATGAGAAAAGAGCACTGTTGACTCTGACGTGGTCCGGTGTCATATTACCTGTGATGTGGCTCTGCACCTGTAATGCCAGTTTGGTTCAGGCGACAGTCTTGCATCTTTTCATGCCTTTTGAAAATACTTTCACTGCTCATTGTATAGTTATCAAGAACATTTAAAAGACCTTCTTAGCGTGTCAGTTCGTCATAATTTCAGTTAACCCAAATGAACAGAAATATAAGGCATTTAAACTTGATTTTGCCACATTCTGGAGCCCTTTGCATTGTGCTCTGATGGGCTGTTTTTACAAGTGATACACTGATCCAAATCTCAGGTTTGGTACTATTTAGTTAATCAGGTATTAGCCAGATGTGACATATCCATATTAAATACATTCTAGTGGTCAATGTTCTTATACAATGTGTTGGAGCGATCCTTCACTTAGTCATGACAGGTTGCCAACTCAGTTTTAAGTGTCATAGCGATCCTTGGTTCATGTTACCTTGCATATAAGTTATTCAAACACGTTGCATGCATAGCAGATTTAAAGATCTAGTTTAGGTGACTGAATTATTGTTGGAAGAGAAGAAGTTAGATAAGTGCACATATTTGTAACCAAGTTTCCAAAGCGTTATTGACCTCTAGCATCAATCATTTGTATTTAAGTTTTGCTCCAGCTCACCTTGCCCCAGACTTAACCTTAGGGTGTATTCACACTGGGAAAGTCCGCTAGTGCACTTGCTTTGGTCCAGACCAAATAGAGTTTTGATTTTTTTTGTTTGGTGTGGTCCACTTTCATATTGCCCCTTTTGCAAGTGAACCAGCATTACGAAGCAAAACCACACGTGATCTGAGGTCATTCATTCATTGGACAGACATTCTGGGGTGGAGAGAAACAGGAAGCACGAAGTTTAAACTGCGAAATATATATCATTGATATAATATGGGGCTAAAAATAATAAAAGGGCCTACATCTAACCTATAAATAAAGAGGAAAAACATCAAATTATTGTTGTTTCATATGGTCATAATGTGTAGCCTTATGTCAATGCCACGTTACGTGGCTTGTAGCCTACGATGTGAAACATAATTTTTACTGTATTTTTGGTGCTGGATGCGCGTCACGCGAGAAGAATAGGCTCAAGCTGACACTCAGCTGATTAAGCTGTGTATCAGCTGGGTCGGCGCAGTTCAGCTCCAAACTGACACGGGGATAGTATTGACGGTCCCGTACATGGGAAGCAAAATAAAAACACACACTTCTTGCGCAGCGTGAACCTGTTGGCACTGTGCGAGAGACGCTCCCCTCTCCTTCATCTGATCGCTGAACACATTCAGCATTTATATTGTTCTGGGCTCCCGGTCAAACCACAACTAATCTTCCTAATAATGGTGACAACAACACTTTCCCATAATGTGAAGCTGACGGCTATTTATTAAAAAAGAAAAGAAAGAAAAGGCACAGTGCCTCCTGCATTTGGGTCGGATCGAGTCCGAACAAATTCACACCACAAACGAACTGCAGCAGAGTGCGTTTGGAAACGCATCGAGACTACCTCTTCAGCTGGGTCTCGGAGCGTTTGTTTGGTCCGCACCCGAGTGCGATTGCTGTATTCACACCTGCCTGAAAGATGCGCACCGAAGGCAGAAGTGCATCTGAGTTCGTTTCAACCGAACTAAACACGGCATGTGTGAATACACCCTTACTTTCCCAGTTCTTACATCAACCGTGCAAAACCACATTCCTCTCTCAGCCCCAGGTGTACAGTATGTGTGTGCGTGTTTGAACACTGTATACAGCAGCGTTTTGCTGTGCTTTGCATTTATTTGTGTGAACATGCATGTATGTATAGCTGAGTAATCAAAAATAATTCCACTGAATTATAAGTGTAAAGTTAAAACGTACTTATAGTGGAGTAAAGAGTACCTTAAAACCATATTTAAGTATTAAGAGTATTTAGCTCGTATGTAATAGAACCAAAGATGCAGCAGCATTAAACACTAAACTCTGGTACAAGTAAAAGTCAGTGCATTGAAATGTTAAGTAAAACTATCTAAGTATAATCAGGAACATGTCACGAAGTATAAAAAGTAAAGGTGACTGTCCTGCTATTATACAGTATCAGAGATTATTATTTCTCATGCATTAATGTAAAAGAAAGTTTGTAGCTGAATGAGGCGGCGCTCATTTTGTACGGCACCGCAAATACACTTGATTTTCATTGTGGATTTAAGGATTTTTTTTATTTATTCATAGATTTATTGTTTACATAAAAAATGACATAAAAATGATTCAAAGAAAAAGCAGCAGATCCTCAAATTTGAGAATTTTGAACACTGGCATTTTTGGCATATTTGCATTAAAAATGAATACTGTCAAAATAGCCTATTCATTTTTGTCCGGCAAAAATCTTAATTGGTAAAGTAACTAGTAACTTAAGTTTTCGGATAAATGTAGTGTAGATAAAAGTAGAATATCTCCCAGTGATTTGTAGTGGAGTTGAAGATTAATTTAATAGTAGCAGGAAAAGAAAACATTAAAGTAAAGGACAAGTGCCTCAAACGTTTACTTTAGTACAGCACTTGAGTAAATATAGTTAGTTACATTACACTTCTGATTATAACAAACTGAATAATCCAAACTTTGTCTAATTATGTAATATCAACAAACGTGAGCTAGTAACAGACAAACAAGCCATTCATAAAAGGGAGAGTAAACAGAAGTTGGGTTGGAGGAAAATAGAAAAAAAAGCCTTAGTATCTGTGTGTCAGAGAAAGAGAACAACAGAGGGAGAGAAAGACCACGCAACTTCAATGGAAAGGGAGGGAGAGAGGGAGGGAGGCGGGAATACTGTGGAAACAGCCCGCCCACTCACGTTGACACAAGTGAGTCATAACACAGGCTGAGAGTGAGTGAGCCCGAGAAGTCAGTCCAGTTTCAGCTTGTGTGGATATACAGTGCTGTGTCCTCTCTGCCACAGCATCAGAAGTGTACAGAGTTAGTTAGAATGATATCAACAGTTCTTGTGTGTCACTGAGCCATTGGGATCACAGTGAGTATTGTTGCCCTCTCTCTTCTCTGCTCTGTAGCTGTGTGAAGGAGCTGCTCTGTGTCTGGCACTAGAAATCCCTCATGTGGTATTGTCCCCACTGGTGTGTGTGTGTGTGTGTGTGTGTGTGTGTGTGTGTGTGTGTGTGTGTGTGTGTGTGTGTGTGTGTGTGTGTGTGTGTGTGTGTGTGTGTGTGTGTGTGTGTGTGTGTGTGTGTGTGTGTGTGTGTGTGTGTGTGTGTGTGTGTGTGTGTGTGTGTGTATGTTGTCTTGTTTTGTTTTGCTCTGTCTGGTACAGCTGGAGTCTTAAAGAGTTCGACAAATTGGTGCGTTACAGTAGTTCACTTACATTTTTCGTCTTTTCCTCGTTTACTGTGCAAAAAAAAACCCATCCCTGATAGGCTGAGCCTCCCAGACTGCAAAAGTAAACGGCAGTGCTTTTTACACCGGGCAGCATTTAAAGATTTCTTTTTAAACAGGTTTTAATTGCAGGACCTGTATTGATTCATTGGGAGTGGATACTTTTAAGTCAATCCTTTTTAATTGTTCAGCCACCAATGTCAACACAGCACACACATAGCGTCATTCTCGGCAGGGCTGTGGCGGTACACAAACATGGTTCAATATGTACAAGAGTTTGGAGCTGTGTAATGGAAATAAAAAAATAAAAATAGAGTTTGCTAACACAAAAACACTAAGCAGTCACCTTTTGGCTATAATTCTTAGCAATATTGCTCCAACTCAATTTTGAAACTGTGTATCTGAAAGCAAATCATTTCCACTGCATGTATTATCGTTTTGGCCGTGTCTGAATCTGCAGTGATGCGATGCTTGAGAAGAATGTGCTCTTCAGTCTTATTTTAGTCGAGTTTGAGTAATAAACAAACCGAGGCGATGCCTGTTCAAACAACTAATTATATTCTGTGACGTTTTTTTTTTTTTTTTTGTCAACAATGTTGGAATCCTTTTATGACTGATGCATTCCCTTTGTCTGGTGTTGGTGTAATGTGCTAGAAAACCACAAGGGTTCCCAAATAAGGGTATTTATCATACCAATCATACCAGTCCAATTAGCATAGTTTTGGTAAAATTATGCAATCAGAGTGTACTAGAGTAATGAGACTGTAATTATTTAGTTCGTGCAGCTTACCAAACCAAAACAAGATGTGTGAGGAACTGAATGTGCAGAAAATTGCAGTTAATGATGAATATGTGGTGAATGTACCTTTAATTGTTGGCCCCTAATAGCAATGAAAATGTTAATGTTCCAAAGTGTTACTTGGCTTATTAAAAATAATTGGGATTGGTGTTTATTGAAGCAAAAGTAAATAAATTATACACATCAACGTCTGTGTTCAGGTCTTTGGGGCATACTAATGATGTCAACTTTTGGAAACTAAAATGCTTACTGCTTGTGGCTAGTCGCTCAAGGCTACATAAGCTGATTCTAGCATAACACACCCACACCTCTATGTAAGCACCTGGTTTTGACTTCGTAAGAGGAATGCATTAAATAACAAAGACAATATCTCTGGCTCTTTTGCTTTGATTTTGATCCTTTGAAAATGTGTCAAAATCAGTGAATATCTCCTAACTAGTCCCACTACCTGTACGTGTGTGTGCTGTAAAATAAAAAAAAGTCTTAATACACAGCCTAGGCTCTGTAAACTTGCATCTTGCTAGCTACACTGGGCCCCCTTTGTTTACATAGTCTCTGTTTAACCCGTTTACAGATCCTAGGCTGTGTATCAACACCAGATTTTATTTAAGCCAACTCACAGTGTACGCAAGCAATCTCCAGAATCGCTGACTCCACCTTTCAATGTTATATCACCATCTTGCACACCTCATATAGATTGAATATTTCTGTCATTGTCTCACACAGGCTTCTGGGACACTGAGTTGTGCCACAGGAGGAATGCCTCAGTCTCCTCGGTGGGAATAGCTGCTCCAGACAGACCACCTCCCCCCGCCTCCATATCAACCTCCACAGGGCCTTCTCTGTTCAGAACGCGCACGCCGTCTGAGCTCGAGTGTTGCCAGTCTAACGGAGCGCTTTGCTTCATCAACCCTCTCTTCCTAAAGGTCCACCACCCAGACAACGCTCCAAATCCCTCTGGTACAGCAGAGCCAGGCCTGGGGGAGGAACCTTCAAGCAACAAGGACACTCACTCACACCCTTCTACAGACAGACCTCAGGTCCAGAGCTCGGAACACAGTGACGGCAATCAGTCAGGTCCAAGCAGCCAGCAGAGCCTTGGTGGAAACCAGGAGCTCCAGGGCGATAACAGTGAAGGCAGAGTTTGCATTCAAGAGCCCAGTGCTGCAGAGAGTGCTGTGTCCCGGTCCCCACCGCCTCGTCCACCTCCACCTCAGTTTGCCAAGCGGATCTCCGGCCCTTTCCTCCGACAGCGCAGCATGCCGGAGAAGATCTCCTGGATAAATGTCCCCAAGGAGAAGGGGGAGGAGAGGGAGAGGGGCAGCAGCTTGCTCTCTCGCCTGGGCTCCTCGCTAAGCATCAGCCCCTCGTCCTCCCCGCCCAAGAGACTGCTCAGCATCAGCTCGCCCATATCCATCCCCAGGCCCTCACTGCCCCTCTCTCTGTCTCCACGCCGGGCTAAGGCCTCACCGTGCTCCAGCCAGGAGGACGCCCAGTGCCACCTGGCCCTGGACGACCAGACCATCGAGAAGGCCCTCATCATGGCCAAACTGTCCAGAGCCAACGCCAGCCAGGACTCCAGCACACACAGTCCAGGCCCTCTGCTCACCACGGCCAGCAAGCAGACAGAGGTATAGTTGGAGTCTAGAATATGAGATGGAATGATATGGTAATATTGTGATATATGATATGTGGTATTTAACCGTCTAGTAAGTATAATGTATGCTATGTTATAGTTATATTCATAATCCAAACTTCTATAATTTATGGAACTTCCTGAACTTTTTATTGTTTCAAGCTATAGTGCGTCCATTTTGAATATAAATGAATGCCGGTTACATTCAAGCCATCGTCAAACGAGTTGATGGAAAGTTGATTAAGCCTATCACCTCCACAAAACTCTCTGTATTGCTCAGTATGGCAGCGTTTACAAACTGTTGTCGCCCCTCAAACACTGGTGCAGGAGCTCAAGAAGCGCCCACTAAATGTTTCAGTTGTTGATTCTACTGCTAAAGAAAAAACCTGGACGTACAGCAGAAGGTATAACATCCATGTGGTATCGCCCCAAAGCTTACCTCATGTAGATATGCTGACAGTGTTGTTGTGATTCCTCAGAATTCCTCATGGGGGCGAAAGAAGAAATGCCCTATAGCTTTAATTTAGATGTTAAAAGGGTATAAGGCATTATAATCCTCATCTTCATCCTACAATTTTTCGGCCAATGTTCTATTCAACATCCTATAATGTATGTACTCTGCTTTGCTATCATGGACTGATATAAATGACTTTCTTACTTATTACCCACTTAGGTGCCAGGAGGAGGAGAAGAAGAAGTAGGCCAGAAATGCGTGGGTGGTGGCCAGCGGCTGAGCGACATGAGCCTTTCCACGGATTCCTCGGACTCTCTGGATTTCTCCCAGTCCTCAGCCTTCTTCCTGCCTCCCCTGCACGACCCCAGCCCCCCCACCATCGCTGACTTTAACACCCACCTGCCCCTCTCCATCCCGCCAGCCCACCTGCCCTACTGCAGCATGGACGAAGACGAAGACGATGACGATGAGGACGAGGACGAAGAGGAGCAGGACTATGGAGTCAGTCTGGAGAGCGACCAGGACCAGGACCAGGACCTGACCCTGGTGCCCCCAGGACACCGCTCAAAGCGCCGGCCCAGTGCCAGCGCTCTGGTGCTGCAGAAGGCCCTGCGCGGCCACCTGCGCAAGATGAGCGGCGTCTTCAACTCGCTGCTCACGCCCGAGAAGAGGGCCATCCGCAAGGTGATGGAGCTGTCCAGGGATAAGTCCTCGTACTTCGGCAGCCTGGTGCAGGACTACCTGAGCTACATGCGCGAGGGTGCCGGCACCCAGGCCTGGCAGGGCTACGCCTCTGGACTGGAGCTGCTGCAGACCCTCCGCCAGTTTATCACCCAGATGAAGAGCTACCTGCGACAGAGCTCCGAGCTGGAGCCGCCCATCGAGAGCCTCATTCCTGAAGACCAGATCAGTAAGTACCAAAAAAAATTGTTACTACTTATTTATTTTGCTCCGGCTCCTAGCTCTGTTTTGTCACCCTGATCATGTCGTTCTTTGTGTGTGTTTGCAAATCATTTTGTGATTATTTTTAGGAAGTGTGAGTGAGTGGAAAATGAAGAAATCTTTTTTTATTTACGGAAACACTATGTCACCGAAAGGGTGTTTAATGCAGATGTAGCAGTTTCACTTCAGCAGCTGGATGTGCGCACATGTGTTTATGAGGGGTGTCACGTTTTTCCAAACCCTCGATTCAACTTGATTTTGGATGTTAAGCTCAGACAGCGCACACCTGACCTTTGTTTGCAATATGAATTAAACAGTTGTTTCGGCCGCAGATGCACAATGGATATAAAACTGGTGATTTTGGAGAAGCAGGAGTGGGTTCAACTTCTGTTGGCGTTTCAGAAGTTGCCATGGTGACTTTCTTCCCTCGCAGTGGCTAAAACATGCTGTTAGTTTTTTTTCCCCTTGGCATGGCTGCTGAACAGGACCCTGGGGGGCTAAGCTAAATAGTCGATTCCGCCTTAAATTTCGAGATTGTGGGGTCATTTTGATCGATATGAAACTTACAATCCAGATCATGATACCCCTCGTGTTTATGTTGATACACACATTCCTGGTAAGGATGCGGCCATCAGGCTCATTTTAGTTGACTGTATGTTGCCATGCATTCCTTTAAGAAGGTTTACATTTGAAAAAACAAAGTAAGTACAAGTGAAACATGTGTCAGTTTGACCATTTGAAACTAAGTGCAAATCTTCTGTAATACAACACTAATGTATTTCCCTCTTATGACCATTTATTATATCCATCCTTTATTGTATGGCACAAATACCATGACAGCAACAATATGAAAGGGAAACTTCAAAACCCCATAGACACACAAGAGAGCCGACACACACCTGCCGGAAGAGCAGTCTGAATCATTTAGCCAAGATTCAGAGGCTGCACTAGACCTTTGACGGAGTAACTTCTAAACAGAGAGCACAAAGAGGGCTTTATCTCAGGAGGAAGGGGGCGGCTGGGCCAACCTGTTTATACTGGCGTAAAAAAGATCAGGTTATTGAAAATGTAAGGAGTTTAGGTGTCAAAACAACTAAAATGTCTGTATGTTGTTGCCTCTTCTCCTGCCTGTTCTTAGAATGGCCTATTTTTCCCAGGACACGCTAGGAGCTGTCTGAGGTCTTGTTTCTTGGAAAAAATTGCGCAATATTTTGTTGTGGCAGCTCCACAGAGTGTTTTCTGTTCGACTCGAAGGCGGGCCGGTCCCAGATTCATTCGGTTGTCCTCCTTCTCCAACTCTTGTTCTTTTTAAACCAACTCTACAATCTGAGTGAGGGGATTGAAAGTGAGCCCCCCTCCACTGTCTGTGCTGCTCTGTCCTCCTGATGCAGTGTTTAATGTAAAATTAGGTCTGGGTGATTGGAACTCATGACAACTTCACACATATTAATGTCGCTTAGCAGAAATACTGCCTGAAATACCTGGAAGACTAATGCTAAAACCATTACCTATACATCTGCATAAATGAAGGGAAGCACATAAGTCAAGGCATTCGCTTTGGAAGGAAATCTGTGAATAATATAATTAACTTTAAGAAGAGACAGTTGGGATTATTAAATGCAGGAGATAGTGTTGCTGTTGTTGTTGTTGTTGTTGTTGTTGTTGTTGTTGTTGTGGTAGTTTGGTCTAGTGCTCACTCAGCAACCCAGCCATGTGTGTGTTTGGGTTCAGGATGTTGAGGCAGGGTGAGCTGGGTGGAGGGGGTGGGGGGGCAGAATAGAGTTCCTTGTATTCCTCTCAACCCACACTGAGAGGCCCTTCTACATCAGCTATAGCCTCAGACAGCCAGACAGCATCAAGCTCTGTTTGTGTCTCTCCACAAAGTGTTTATGTGTTGGAATAACACTCATACTTGCAGAAATATTCAATTTCTTCTTTGTAATTTGCCAAAAGCTGATAACTTCAATATTCTTACTATTCATTCATTCTTCATTCTACACACTTCATTCCAACTCCAAAAATGCTCAGCAACTTTTCATACATTCATTGTATCATTTCAAGCAGTCTGGCACATACTGTAAACCCTTTTTTTACACAAACGCTAAAAACAAAAACAATTGAAAGTTCCTCCTAGCTACTTTGATAACTTTTCCAAAACAATATTACACCTTACATATACTACAATATTATTTGATATTTACAAGATATTATGTTAGCGTGATAGTAATAAATGACAAACTGTGATGGGGGATTTGTGTTTAACCCACTTTGCAGATTAATCAAAACGGGGACCTGTATGTCTCCGCCTGCTTGTTGTTGTATGACCCGAGGAAAGGGAAACATGCTATTTTTGAGGTGTGTATCCAGGACATCAAGTAGAGTTCCTTGGTTAAGTGACAGGACAGATAAACACATCTCCCCTCCCGATCGCACCAGGCTATTTTTACTACAAGGTGACAGACTCATTGTCTACATGTCTTTGCCATTTGTTTTCATTCAGTTTGGAGTGTTACTGGAGTATGCAACAAGGAAGTTCACTGTATACAGTAGTACTGTTCTTTATATATGGTTTTCATTGGGTAAAACCCCCCTCTGACAAGCAGGAAATAAAAAGAATGTTGTGTTTGCAGCTTGTTTTAAACCATTGGGTTGAATGAGCAGTAAATGCCAGTAAAAGGTCTCCACCATAAATTCCACAGCAGTGACGGCAACAAGGGACAAAAAGTAAAGAGTATAATGTGTCTGAGGATTATCAGTTTAATGTTGAAATTCCCTTCCATGTGTCAAGGACAAGCTGCTGGGTTAAAGGCTATGAGAGGACATGTTGGTGTGAGAGGATGTTTATCACAAACGGGAAGAGGCCTTGGGTTTCCTGGCAATGAGTGCGTGTGTGTTTGTGTCTGATTGCTTCTTTGGTCTGTCCTTGGCTGATAAGTTGCCCCTTTTGTCTATCTGCAGTGGAAGCTCTTAAAGGAATACTTCACCCATACGGAACCAGCGTTCTATCATTATAAAATCACTATTATAATATAATGAATGAGGTTTTTCTTCCCTCAGTCTTCCCTCAGTCTTCCCTTGGCCCAGCTGTCCTGTTAATCCTAACCCTTACTGTGATGTCACAGTAAGGAAAATGTAGGGTTAGACAGTGAGACCATAAAACACTCTTTCTGCCTTTTCTCAGGCTAAGATGATCCGATTGCATTTTTTTTTTTGCATAGTTATACTAATTAGGATCTCCGAGTTCAATACACCTTCATATTCCAACCGGTGAAGTAGGCCTTTAAGATTAAAGTGCATTAATTCTCTCCTTGTGAAGCCAGAGACAGAGAGGTCAGCATTCAGTCGTGGGCGTTCCCGTGAAACGTAGAAAAAACCTATCGCAAAAGGGAAAATATACACACACACACTCAAGCCTGTAAAGACACACAACTTAACTTAAGAGCAGTTCATTTGTAGGTCTGTACATCTCTTGCCTATCCCTCCCCCCCCCCCCCTTTTAGGATGACATGAACACAGCCCTTAACGTTTTATCCAGCTATGAGGAATGTTGGCACAGAGGTCACTGTTTTTAATCACTTGAACAGACATGTGGGGAGACCAGGGATTATTATTGAGCTCTAGGAAAAGAAAGTGCTACTCGAAGTCATTTGAGATCAACTGGAGGACAATGGAATTCTTAGAATCCTTTTATAGAAACAGTAATGCAGATGGATAACAGTGTGAAGAAGGAAATGGTTATTATATTGCAGCATTAGTAGATTCAGGCAGGATTAGCACCGCGAGATTTACCGTAAAACAATGTGTTTTCCTCGTACCTGTCACAGGTTGTGCTCGGAATCATACCACAAAAATAACCTTGTGTAGGTAAACATTTGTCCAAGAGTTTCTGTCTCTCTGGGAAATTTGTGAAGTTTTAGTTTGACTTGGATTCCCACACAGGTCGGTTTCAGTAAGACTTTCAGGACGTTGTTCCTCATAAGACAGGTCACCTTGTTCATTTAGAATAACTTGAAATCTTGAAGTTAAAGCTGGGTTGGGTAACTTCTTCACTGTAATATTTGGCAAAAATGTCATATTAGCCATTTAGCTATGTGTAGGTGAAGTGGTCTGTGAATATCTACTCATCACTTTGCTCTCCCCTGCCTCTGTGTGCCGGCCCCAAAAAATTGCCACCGCTCATGTACACTTTGACCAATCAGAGTGAGGCTCCGATTCTCCGTTCTTATTGGCTGTTGGGACAGTCCATTCACTTTTGCACCGACGTTTTTTGGTGTAGAGCGTGTCAGGGAGGGACCAGAAAGAACACTTAGAGCGGTTGAGGTATTTGGATTCGAATCTCTATCCCAACTGCTATTTTCTCCCAAATCATATACCCCAGTTTTAAAGCCTAATCCAGTCCCAAACCAATCAACTCAGTCCTCCTCCCTCACGGCTGATATAAAGCAACACAACATTCATTGTCCTGATGCTGCTTAAACACGCTTGGTGTCCTACATAGTGGCAACTCTCAATCGGTATGAGGTTGTTGAATGAGGACGTGGGTATGTGCTGGTAGCATTTATGTGGCTGTGGAGAAGCTTTCTATTGAGAGCAGTGAGCGAGGTGGAATTCAACATCTCATAATAACACGACTGACAGAGACCGGCTGGATGTGAATGGCAGATGCTGCTGGAAGTCATCCCACTGTGGCCGAAAAGTAAAACCTGTGTCTGCTAAATGTGCTCAGCTGAGAAAAATGCTGACTTCACCCCCTTTTCTGGAGGAAAGTCAGCAACACACACACACACACACACACACACACACACACACACACACACACACACACACACACACACACACACACACACACACACACACACAGGACCCTCACACATGGTCCTTATTCAGCAGTGCTGTGGTTTGGCGTCCCTCTCTGCATCCATCCTGTCTGTATTATGATCTCATGGTTTTTGTTAGTCAGACTGAGCTGAGCTTGTAAAAGCTGATGTTGACACTGTCACAGCCACCCATCTGCACTCTTTATTATTCTGATCCAGCAGTAACACTTCACTGTCTTGGACGTGATATAAAGTATGCATTATTGAAGTGAAAACATGGACAATGTTAAAGGTGCACTATGTAGTTTCAAGGGAGGGGTATTTGTTTACATTTACAGAGCCTGCAGTTAGTTTTTTTTCAAAGTTTTCTCTACAATTCTTAGTATTGAATAATTCTATCACCATAAATCAAAACACACCTTGTGTTTCAATACGCATACTAGGCTACTTTCTGCTATTTAGTATGGTATAGAAACAGATGTAGGATGTCCCAATTCTTGTGGTCAGATTTAGTATACTTAAAAATACCCGGATGTCTACTACATCCGGCCGAGATTTTTTGTGTTGAAAAATCAGCATTTGGGCGATTCTGACCCACAATCCAGTGCGCACCGTAAGTGACGTCACATCAACGGAGCCTCCGTACGAAAACAAACAGGGATGCGACGAATATAAAAGCAAGATCAAGGCGCAATGTTATGATGAAATAAATAAATTAAAGTATGTCCCAATTGTATGTCTACTGCGTGCTAACTAGATCCTTTTTATGGTCAAATGTAGTATGTAGAATAGAGAAAAGAAAAATCATAATTTTGATGTGTACACAGATGGTGAACCGGTAAGAGCTGGGGTTTGGCACATGACTGTATGCAAGTAACACAGTGAGGCGACCTTGAGAGTCTCGTACCCTGCGTTCCAATTCCCATACTTCCACACTATTTATAGTAGGCCAGAAAAAGATTTAGGATGTCCCAATACATGCACGTCAATTTTAGTATGCTGAAAATACATAAATGCCCCACTAGCTCCAATAGCATTTTGGAGTTCGTCTTTATTCTTTACATTTCTCGACATAATGAAAAATAAGTCTTCCTTATCTAATTTTTTTTATGCTCTCTTGGGGCCCTAAAACTCTTCTGTACTTAAGTATGTAGTGTAGTAAAAAGAAAGAGTATGTGATTTGGAACGCAGGGCTGATATATTATAGGTCCTGACTCATTTAGTGTGGGCTCCACACTGAGACTGATAAGGAAACAGACGTTAACCTTGAAGTGTTGTTTGCTCTAAAAGGACGTGATCTCAAAATAGACAGTAGACAGAGAGTCCAACAGCCTACTGGATTCTGACACATCAACAAACATAAAGAGAATTTACGGCCAATAATTACATAGTCTAAAGTGCATGTCTTCAGAGTAGGGAATATACAAATACATATTTTCCACTTGGAGTGATCCATGCATATTTTTTCACAGTTCCATGCTTTTTCTTACAGTTAAAGTTCAAATAAATCTTCCCTATTTTGGACTCTTTTTTTGCTGGAAAAAATGCATGCTTGTGTGTCTCAAATATAATGGTACAACATGAAACAAACTGGAAATACTGCTGTCCTACATCAAAACTCTTCTATTGAGATGAGAATCATGGTTGAGTATGATTTGGTTTTGGCTTCAATGTTTAAATGAATTTCCTGTTCTTTCGACAATCTAATGAAAACCCGGACAATGTTAGAGATGCACTATATACAGTTTCAGGGGGATTTTCAGAGCCTGCAGTTAGTTTACAAAACATATTAACTCTACATGTAATTCTTAGTAGTGAATAATTATATCATCATAAATCAGTACTAAATTATTTTGAGGCGCCTGGAACCAAACGTAAGACTCGAAAATGTTTGTAAACCAAACAGTGGGCCACTGCTGCTGTAAACAACAACAAAAAAAGTGAAACCGTAACTTTTTCAGGAAGCTTTTCTAACTTCCATCACATTTTCTTGTGAGGAAAGTTTGTTTATTCAGCTTCTGATATACCTTAGAAAATGTTCACTTCTCTGAACGTTGCATGAAAAAAGTGCACATTTACATTTTTTCGGATGTAAATCCATGTGACAAATCTCTGCCCCCCCTCCAACAGACAGCGTCCTGGAGAAGGCTTTGCACAAATGCGTGCTGAAGCCCCTGAAGCCGGTGGTGTGTGTGGCGCTGCAGGAGTTCCAGGTGCGCAGCGGGGCGTGGCAGGAGCTGAAGGAGAACCTGTCATTGGCCAGGGCCCGGCAGCCGCAGGAGATGGGCGTGGCCGACACGCTGCCCCCCGACCCTGTGGCCATAGACAAGATCAAGCACAAGTTCCACACCATGAGCAAACTGTATTCTCCTGAGAAGAAGGTCACCATGCTGCTCAGGGTCTGCAAACTCATATACACCATCATGGAGGACAATTCAGGTGAAAGATTGTAAAAATCGAAATCAATGAATACATTTTAAGATCTGTAAAAAAAAAATGATATCAAGTCAGAATTAGAATCAGAATCACTTTTATTACATCTTATTGTACAGTCCACAAGAGTGAAATTCTTAGGCTTGGTTCCTCAACATTCACATAGCAACAACAGTACAAGATAAATTAAATAAAGATAAGAACCCATAAGAAAAACTAAGTCAAAATATAAAATAATTAGCAGCATCAATAATAAGAATAAGAATCCATATCCAGCGATGAACTTGACAACAATGACAACTGTGGATCAAGGGGTTGGGCATGGTGGTAGTGATGATGCTCCTCTAATAGGGATTACATTTTAATATTTGAATGTTAATCGCATCACTCTGGTGCACTTTAAAACTATCTAAGAGCTTGTATTCATGAAACACTGTGTGAACTTTTTACTATTTTCTTAGAAAATGAAGCCATTAAGCGGGAGGTCCTCCTCCCCCAGAAATGATTGTGTGTCAAACACTTAATTTCCTGCATTCATTTATGGTGGAAATGTCTTTATTTATGTGACAGAAAAGACAACATTCAGGTAGCATGTGACACAAATATAATGGAATGTAATGCAGTAAGGCTCTCAGGTATTCTGTACTGTTTTCAAGTATGGTTAAAACCTTTCTTAAAACATAGGCCTGTGGTCAAGCTCACAGTGCAGGATCTCATCACCGTGGTGTGTCTGTGTGTCCCTTCAGGTCGGCTGTATGGTGCTGATGACTTCCTGCCCATGCTGACCTATGTGTTGGCCCAGTGCGACATGCCCCAGCTGGACAATGAGATACTTTATATGATGGAGCTGCTGGACCCCTCACTGCTCCATGGAGAAGGTATGTCTGTTGGTTTGAATTGGACAGCTTTGTAAAGCCTCTTTTTTCCACTAGGCCAACATGTAATAAGGTGTTACATTATGGGCAAACAGCCTTTTTTTTTTTTTTTTTTTTTTTTTACATTATACACCAGTTATTACATAATAGTTTTATTAAATTAGACTTTTACTGTTTGTGAACACGTTGTTTAATGTCTGCCTCGGCGTGTTCATGTCCAGGTGGGTACTACCTGACCAGCGCCTATGGAGCCATGTCGCTGATCAGAAACTTCCAGGAGGAGCAGGCAGCCCGCGTGCTGAGCTCTGAAACCAGGGACACACTCCACCAGTGGCACCGCCGACGCACCACCCTGCGCTCTGCCCCCTCCATCGACGACTTCCAGGTAAAGTTCTGTCATAACCACACATGTGTAGTTCTTTACCGTCTACCGTAAGAGAGAGGGGTTGGTTTGGTCTAATACTCTCGGAGTCTCTAGTCACACCATGGACCCATATCAATGTTGACCATGAAAAAGTGCATTTTGCACAATAGCTGACCTCTTATCTATTTACTAAACAATAGTAAACCGGAAAGCTACCACTCTATTTGACAACAATGCTGCATATTTCAGATGGGCTTTATCATACCCGCTCAACTGAAATGCTCATGTTATATGTTCCATACGCCCGGTCTGACCTTGGTAAAACTGCTTTTAGCCACAGTGCCCCTAACTCCTGGAACAGCCTACAACATCAAATTAAAATAAATACACTCATAACTGTTAACCAATTTAAAGTTATTATTTTGAATCAGCCCCACTCCAATTGTAACTGTTTTAATTAGGCTATTGTTCTGTTTTATTCAACTGATCTGAATGTTTTAATTGTTGTTGTCTCTTTGTAAGCTTGTTGTGTATTCTCATTGTATATTGTGTGTAATTCTCGACGTCATTGTAAAAGAGGGTAACCCTCAATTGATCTTTCGAGAATAAATAAAGGAAATGTGTGTGTGTAATAGCTATGTTTTTTCCTCCCATAGAACTACCTGCGGGTGGCGCTGCAGGAGCTGGACAGCGGCTGCACGGCAAAGACCCTGCAGGTGCGACCGTATGCCACGGTGGAGGAGGTGTGCCAGCTGTGCGCCCACAAGTTCAAGGTGTCCGACCCCGAGCACTACGGCCTGTTCCTGCTGACGGAGGGCAGCAGTCAGCAGCTGGCGCCGGACACCCACCCTCAGAAGATCAAGGCGGAGCTCCTGTCGCGCACAGAAGCCACTCCCTTCCACTTTGTGTTCCGCCGCCTGGCCAAGACAGACGCCGCCTCGCCATCGGCTCCCCTGGATCCTACGCTCAACCTCAACCAGCTCACCCCTGACCCCCAGGCCAACCTCAACCAGCTCAACATGGAGCTCTCAGCCCCCTCCCGACAGGCTAACCTCAGCCCCACACTGAGCCTTAGCCTGCCGCCCAGCCAACTCAATGGCAACTCCCTATCTGTATGACTGTAGCAGGGGATGTGCTGTCTCCTATAGCTGTGACAGTATCGGCCAGTATTTCGGCGCAAAAATATGGTTCCATTTTGACCTAAAATGGCCAGTATGTTGACAGGGTTCAACCAGCCAAAAAACAATGTGTCGTGCCAGCCTCACTTCTCCTTTCTGGAGGCTACGTCTGTCTCAGTCAACATGCCCCTCGTGGAAAGTTCTGTCTGTCAGACACGAGCGAAAGAGGAAAAGAAGAAAGGAGGGAAGGAAGTGAGAAAGATGGGAGTTGTGTTTATATTTTTACTTCCTTAGCTCCAGATTTGGCATCAGAGCAACACTTTGCTAAACACAGCTCCTGTTGTTAGCGGGGAATCACAACTGAGATGTGAGACTAATCTTTGATCAATCACTTTAAATACACAACACGTAGTTTATTTAGGTGATAGTTATAGATTGACTATGATTTACTTGTTACAGTTGCTGGTAAACTGTGTTTTTAATGTTGTGTGTGTTTTTAAAACAGTTTTTTAATCCTTCATATTGTAGATTTGTTTGTGTGTGTGTTTGGCGACACCCAGTGGTGGCTGGTGCACATAGCAAGGTAAAAAAAAAAAAAAAAAATCCTTATGCCAGCATCAGTGACGTTACAATATGAAGCATTACTTTCATGTATTGAATTGCTCTTGGTGGGGTATTTTAAATTATTTTCCAAGAGTTCTGTTGGAAACAGAAATTGTATGGCTTGCGCGGGGAGGGAGTATACCTAGCAGCTACTAACCTGCAACCATTAAAAGAGCTCTCCAGTGATTAAGCATTACACTCCTATATGGAAGTTGATGCAGCACTACCAGAGATTTTTTTACTCAACAAATGTTTCTTTCTTTAAAACTAGGCATTACATAACCAAAATGCAACTCCACCCCAGACAGGTATGTTTTGCTGGTTGCAGCTGTAAGCAGTCCACCTCCCCAAGATTCTATTCAATTTTCAAATCTGTAATCCTAGACCCAGTCACATCACTCTGACATCTCCTTCAAATAAGGTTTTTCACATCTCGTTAGCCTCATAGCATAATTGCCTAAATCATATTTACTCTACTTTTACTCTACATCTACTCTATTCTACATCTACTCTACTCTACATCCTGAATATTTTAAATTCAATTCAAATTCAAAGAACTTTATTTTTCCCGTGAGGGAACTTCATTTGTGGTCAGGCACATACAAACAAGACATACTTCAACAATAAATAGTCAGTATCATGTACGAGAATGAATAAATTCTTAAAAGCTAAAAGTTAAAAACCCTGTGGGTAGGGAGAAGGCTTCAATAGATTGAAGCCTGGAGTAATGGGGTTGGGTTTGGCGGGCTGGGGGGCCTACTGTTTATTCAACAGCCTGATGGATGCTGGAACAAAGGTGGACATGGCTCGTTTGGTTCTTAGGGGCAGGGAACGTAGTCTCCTTCCTGAAGGTAGCAGGTGGTACTGGTTGTTGAGGTTATGGGTATATGATCCTTCTACTTTTCCTGATTGCCTGTTTTTCAAATATGGCTGTGAGGGTGGTCTGTGGCTGTCCAATGATCTTCCCACTCATCTTTATGATCCTGTTGAGGGGACCTTTGTTCAGGGTTATACAGTAGGGTTAAATAGATGTAGAGTAGCGTAGATGTAGAATGGAGTAGATGTAGAGTAAAAGTAGGGTAGAGTTAATATGATTTAGGCAATTATGCTATGAGGCTAACGATATGTAATACTATTTGCACCGGGGAACACATGTTGATGTTTAAAACTGGTCTCTAGGGGTTTTGCAGAAGCAGAACTATTGTGAAACCGAAAGAAAATAGTTCCATGATGTCAATAAATAACATTGTCAAGTGTGTGTGTGTGTGTCAAGAAAATAGTGAGTCAGAGCCAAACATTCTTTTTTGGTTTATACTTGACATTGTGCGATGATTTCATGGCAGTGTACATCTTTTCCCTAATCTATACCGGCTAAAAAGTAGCATTTCCTGTGCATACAGCTGTATATTTGCAGGTAGATCCCAGTGTAATATATATAATATGGCATTTGTTTATCATAAAGATTAACATTTTAAAAGCTGTAAAGATTTTTTCTTGCATGTAGTTTGTGTTTAAGTGTAGTGTTAGAAACAGGCAGGTCCGCCAGTGTTTAAGGCATTTAACATTCATTTATCATTTACTGATTATCCTGGTGATATGAAAGATACTGTATCATACCTGATACTGCGTGTTTAAGGGGATTCTATTCATTCAAATTGACAATATATGGCAGTGACTGCCATATTATAACTATATGCAATATCTATAGGCTACTACTACTGACAAATGTTAAAGTTTTTTTATCCTGGTGAGAAAAAAATAATGTGGTCAGTTATATATTTAAAAAAAAGGGTATTTGGACTTCAAAGCTGGTCTGAGGTCACATACAGTGAGACACGTATGGCTCTTGATGGTATTTGGAAAGACAGTGGTATGTGAGGATACAGTGGACAGGGCAGAGAATGTTACTGAAATGGGCTCACTATGAAATACACACATCAATGTAGAGTTGGATACTGCCAGTCAAAATAAAAATACTTGACATTTTTCTTGGGAATTTTAAAAGTTTCAGTAGTTTAGGAAAACACATTGATATGCTGTTTAATTGCTGTGTGTATTCAAGTGTATTACTCCATTCATTCCTGTTTCACTTTGTTACATGAGCGTCAATGGGTAGAGAGGAAACCTGAGAGCTTTTGGAGATAGTTAAGTAGCATTAATGATAAGCATCCTCTGTGTGCAACCTGCTCGTAGCTCATTGTGTATATCTCTGGGTTCAAATCAAGTGTTCAAACTTTGAATGGACTCATACTGCCTTGACATAATCTAACTTTCTCAGATTAAACAAAGTGAGTATTTATGTGTCTCTGTGCAGGGATTTTTCACATACGTCTGTCATATTCTTTATGGTGTCAAAGTGTCATTTGCATCCAGGACACATCTTCCCGTTTGTTCTTTGTCATGAATGATATTGTAAATATTATTTTGCACTTAATAAATGTTGGAAGTAGAATGAAGCCGTGTGGTACCTGTACTTCACCAGCAGAGGGTGCTCAAACCTACAGTGTGATACAGCACTTGTTTCATCTGTCGTACAGTAAATCAGATGCTGCTATGAAATAAAAGGTTCCTGACACAACATAAAGCACTTTGTATTACATTTATGGTACATGTATTAACATGAGGTCAGTTAAGTTAAAATGTCTCAAAAGTGAAAATACATACAAGAACACAAGTATTACAACTAGGATTTTAAATGCATAGGGAACATCTCTTATATATAGTGGAGGTCCTGGGAAAGTTTTGTATGCACTTCATTTAGCGGAGAATATCTCAACTGTTATAGACTAATATGACCCCAGTGAACAACGTGGGATGTGTGACAAAATCTCTACCCGGGACGAAAGTCCTGAAAATGACCACAGGTGACACTAGTATCACACTACATGGTGAATGGGACTTTTTTTTCCCTTTATAGATATCCTCATGCTTTTTTACCGGATTAATCTTCATATTAAGAGTAGTTCTTTTTGTATTACACTTTGTCTAAAACATTTAATAAAATATGCAAATGAGGCAATATCTCATTAAATATGCATATAAACCCTTTAGTAAGAAGTCCTTGATACGATTTATATGCACTTCATTTAGCGCAGAATATCTCAACTGTTATAGACTAATATGACCCCAGTGAACAACATGGGATGTGTGACAAAATCTCTACCCGGGACAAAAGTACTGAAAATGACCACAACAGGTTACACTAGTATCACACTACGTGGTGAATGGGACTTTTTTTTTCCTTTATAGATATCCTCATACTTTTTTTTACCAGATTAATCTTCATATTAAGAGAAATACTTTTTGTATTACACTTTGTCTAAAAATATTAATAAAATAAGCAAATGAGGTAATATCTCATTCAATATGCATAGCCTATATAAACCCTTTAGTAGAGGTCCTGGATACGATTTATATGCACTTCATTTAGCGAAGAATATCTCAACTGGCATAAACTAATATGATCCCATTGAACAACATGGGATGTGTGGCAATATCTGTACCCGGGACGAAAGTCCTGAAAATGACCACAACAGGTTACACTAGTATCACACTACATGGTGAATGGGACTTTTTTTTTTTCTTTATAGATATCCTCATACTTTTTTACCAGATTAATCTTCATATTAAGAGAAATACTTTTTGTATTACACTTTAAATTAGGGCTGTCAAGCGATTAAAAAAAATAATATAATTAATTACAGGCTCTGTGATTAATTAATCTAAATTAATCGCATACTTATATGACACTTTTATACCTGTTTATAAACAGCTGTATAGCCTACTACAGTTTGTTTCTCTCTCTCTCGCGCGCGCTCGCTCTCCGTCTCTCGTAACTTCTGTCTCCTCCCCTCAGCCAGCTTTATACATGAACTAGCGCCGAATTTTCTCAAAAAAACAAGCAGACTAAATGACGACTTTCCATCTCCCACAACAGACAGCGCTGCACTGCCACCATTTCGTAGCCTACTCATAGGCAAACATATTGAGACACACGCACACACACACACACACACACACACACACACACACACACACACACACACACACACACACACACACACACACACACACACACACAGGGCGGGTGGTTTATGCGAGACAGCTAGCAAACAAAATGTGAGGAA
Organism: Ammodytes marinus; assembly: GCF_949987685.1. Taxonomy (NCBI): domain Eukaryota; kingdom Metazoa; phylum Chordata; class Actinopteri; order Uranoscopiformes; family Ammodytidae; genus Ammodytes; species Ammodytes marinus. The sequence goes on along the minus strand of NC_137215.1, from coordinate 27,707,097 downwards.
GATTGAGAGATAGGCCTACTGTTTTGAACCTAGCCTACATTGTTACACCCACTAAATCAATAATGCACAGACACTGCGGAGAATTAAGTAAGATGTCTTCCTACCTTCATGCTTATTTGCCGAAGCATCCCATAAACCGTCCATAGAGCCCTCGAGTCGGCCCCTTTCCCCTGCTTCTCTCTTTATTCTCCCATTCACCAGCTATAGGTGCAGCTCCGCACCACTTTTGCACCGGGTCAAAGGGCATTATAGAAGTGCGATTAATCTGCGTTAATTTTTTTAATCGCGTGAATTTTTCTGTGATTAATTAATCGAAATTAACGCGTTAATTTGACAGTCCTACTAAAAATATTAATAAAATATGCAAATGAGGTAATATCTCATTCAATATGCGTAGCCTATATAAACCCTTTAGTAGAAGTCCTGGATATGATTTTTATGCACTTCATTTAGCGAAGAATATCTCAACTGGCATAAACTAATATACGTGGTGAATGGGACTTTTTTTTCCTTTATAGATATCCTCATACTTTTTTACCAGAGTAATCTTTATATTATGAGAAATACGTATTACCCTTAGTCTAAAACATTTAATAAAATATGCAAATTAGGCAATATCTCATTCAATATAATCACACATAGTAAATCATTTATTTACTATGAGTATAGGGCCCGTCACAGACCTGGGAAGAACTCCAGAGGTCAACAGTTACATTCTGAAGTAACCTAGCTTGATGGAAAAAAAACTGTCAATTACCTTAACTGGAAAATAACTACATTAACGCATACATTCATTTTATCATAATTAGGGCTGTCAAACGATTAACATTTTTAATCAGATTAATCACAGGATTCTGTGGATTAATCACGATTAATCACGATTAATTTTACCATTCGAAATATGCTTGAAAAATTCTAATTTTCTCTATATATTGTTGTATGAACGGAAAGATAAAGGACAGGAGGTGGATATGTACATTTAAAATTAGTATTGTTATTAATTAAAAATCCAAATGATGGTTTTAATACTGAAAATAAATTTAAATCAAATAAATCATAATTCAATTGGTCTGTCTCTTTACTATGTCTTTGGGCAAATATAGGCTATATAATGGCATTTATTTTGTGAATCTATAGGTTGTGCATTCTTGAATACAACTTGATTACAGTCCGCGGTGTGTGTGTGTGTGTGTGTTTGTGTGTGTGTGTGTGTGTGTGTGTGTGTGTGTACGTACGTTTGTACGCGCGGCGCGAACACGTCCTAGGGGACTGTTCATTTGTACCAGGAAGCCGACGTTATGTTGTCTACTCACACACACCTCTGAAAACTGCAGACGTTTGTGTCCTCGCACGCTCTGAACAGAGCGGACAATGTTTCTCCTCCTGTTGCTCCCGACATCAACTGTCACCCGCGGCAGTTGATTTTATAAAAACTATCTATGCCCCCGACACAGACGTGACCGTTAGCAGTTTAAAACACGGCATGGGCTAGCGTGCTGTTATGTTTGGCTGCGCGCAGCTACTGATCCTGGGTCAGCCACAACTTAGAGTGACTGTAGTACAGAGCCGGTGGGATGCACGGGGCGGATCATTCTGCACATGCGTTAATTGCGATTAAAAAAATGAACGCGTTAATTCCAGAAATTAATCACTCTGCGTTAACGCGATCATTTTGACAGCCCTAATCATAATATTAATGGTTTATTTTCAGTAGCTGTTGTGTTTTTATTCCTGTTTAAATGTAGGCAATACAATTTAGTTATTTGATACAACTGGAATTCTTGACTAACAACGGCCAATTTCCCAGCAAAGAAAAAGTGTAGTATAAACTCTGGTCTGTATACATTTACTCATTCACCGTTATATGATGAATAAAAGTTTCTGAATGCTTGTGTGAGTTTGTAGGTGCAATGAAAAACGTAATACATGACCATGCTTGTACCTTCAGCAAAGACAACTTTATTAATGCTCAGGTAGCAAAATGATCTCTTAAATAACATTAGAAACATCGAAACACAAAGTCAACCATTCTGTTTGAAAAAGTTTCTAGTGCGGGAAGAGTTCCAGCTTGGATACGTAGAGAAACGTATCGTCTGCAAACACTATCACTCTCCAGCTCTTATATCCTCTACTAGCAACAGCATGCAGTCATTTAGGACATCCAGTTCAAACTAAATCCAGTGGCATCTAAACACTCCTTGGACTCTCATCCCAAAGTACATTTAGGATTTACCATAAATAATTTATTATATTGAAATATCTCCATGCGAGTAAACAAAAGGACAATAACTGCAGAGGTCCGAAATACACCAAAACAAAGGGTAGTACAAGGGAGACCTATTATCTATGAAAATATATCCAACAGATATACATATTGATATACATATTGAGACAAAAAATATATACCTACATTTACACCTATCTATATACATATGTACATTAGCAATATCACCCATGTGAATATCACAAATCAATTAGAAATCTCATCAAGGCGCCTCTTTTTGAAATTTGAGCGCCTTTCTGGTAGTTTGGTTAGTTTTAAAGACATAGTACCCTATATATTGATATTAGGTACATGCAGTGAATAGCAGCACAGACTGTATTGAACCAAATCATCTGTAAAAATCTGTTGTTGAATGATAAAGTGCATGATATGTATGATATATTCAACTGAAAAAAATGCCCTGGGTCATAGAGACACTGATAATACTTCAAAACAATTAATAGATAATATACGCCTGTTCTTCAATAGCCGGTATATTGTATGACGTAGAATAAATATCTGTATCTAATTATCCAAAAATAAGTCATAGTGATAGATACTGATTGTAGGCAATTATGCTAGAATATATACGTACTTAACGTTTCCCTTCTTAATTATTATTATTATTATTATTATTATTATTATTATTATTAAGAAAACCAACTGTTGTTGTTTTGAAACCAAACTTTGAAGATTGTATATTTTATCATCTGCTTTTTGGGATTTTGGAGAGATAAAAATAATTAGTTAACACTTTATTTCATTGGTCCCATAACTTCCTAACAACTAACTAGAAAGAAAATTTGTGAGCGTAAATTCTAAGGGAGGGTCCTGAAAACTATATAACTTGGAATACATATAATTGATAGCTTTAAAATAATAAATATATATTTCCTTTTTTTTTTTTTTATCTTTGTCAGGTTTTCCATTAAGTTATTAGCAGGTTTTCAGACAGTGTATGGGAGTCCATTTCTGACATAAAAAGAAAGCAAGGTAAAGAACGAAAAATATAAATGAACCCTTATTTGATACTACAGTATATCAACATGATGTAAAAAGTTAAAATCAGCAATTTGAAAAATCACATATATTTATGTAATTGCAATAAAAGTGTGTGATTTGACTTCATCCAAATGATGAGATACTCAAGTCATAAATAACAGTCTGGTAATTATGACCTGGCATTTCGTGATTTTGAATAACAACCTCAAAACGAGGACATTTTTAAAGTCAAACTTTTGGCCATGATTATATTTATTTTTGTCACTCATAATAACATATTTAAAATATTTTTGTCTGGAAGAATTAGGCTGCCATAGGTTTCCTCCGGAATTCATAAACCACACAACTTTCTGGTTCTTTCAAATAAAATATTTGCTCTGTATACTAACTATTCTCTGTGTTTTACCCACACTTATTCCAATTGATCAGGAAATGATGGGACCTATAAATAAACCTGTTAAAACTCTGATGGGATGTATCAAGGTGAAGACATTATAAACAGAACTTGCACTTTTGATAATGATTGGAAAAGTGATAATATTCATAATGCTGCGTGGCAAAACTGGCCAAGAAGATGTCCACAGATTAGAGCTCTGTATGGTGATAACAGTCCAGTTTGAATTTTTTTTGAATTTTTTTTTTTAACCTTTATTTATACAGGTAAAATCTCATTGAGACCCAGGGTCTCGTTTACAAGAGAGACCTGTTTTCTATAGCCATTAATAAATACGTTTTATAAAGAATGACAAGCTGTTTCATATATGGACAGACATCATTTACAAATCGAATACATCCTTTTAAACTCTATTATAAAGTATTTGATCGTTAAAGCGGCATATTTACATATTTGTAAGCTCATAGTTATTGCGTTACATAATATTTAAAACACATTTTTAAAACCCTGTTTTCCGGTCATAGCACAGAGAGTGCTCTGCCTGTGTCTCTGAAATAAATAAATAAATATGTATGATATATCAACAAAAGAAACAACATTAATTTTTTGTACATTCAAAAGACTACATTTCTCAGCTTTGATATTTTATGTTACTGATCTAATAAAAAAAAATAAAAAATAAAAAATGAAACAAATCAGACTTAAGTTCTATCGTAGCAATCGTCTTTCCTCAATGAGAAAGATGAGCCGAGTAGTATTTGTTACCCATAGTTGAATAAAAAAAATTCCCCCAAAAATCCCCCCAGGGTTCACAAACCACATTGTACATGCTCTAAAAACTAGTAGGATTATTTTATGTACCACAAACCTACCATATCTGGACACAAATGTAGACATTAGGCATTACAAAATACAAAGAACTCCTGGATAGAAAATTAAAGTTACAATACCAGCCTTTAAAGTATCAGAGCTGGGCTAAAAAAAAGTCCTGATGCTTTATATTGCATCTTTACTCCTACTCTTACGATACTACCACTTTAAACACCTCACTTCCTCTTTGGGAGCACGGAGGAGTGAAGCAGGACGTCCATCCATCCACCACAGAGGAATACCTCGTCCAACTTGCTTGGTTTTTAAACAATGCAAACATTTTTCTGAGTCTATTTGGTCGGTTTCTTTGAGAAGAGAAAAAAAAGCAGCAGTCCACCCCCCCACCCCCCCCCCACCCCCCAAAAAAATACATTACATTTGCATCTTCAAAACCCTTGATATTATCATTTCATACACACACGTATCATTTTACAAGGATGCTCTCCTTATAATCAGCGTGCATTAAGGTGGAGGAGGAACAGTTCCCCGGCTTCCCAAGTGAGGCTAAAGGAGACTGGTATAATCTTCAGTGCAAGTTTGAATTTAGTTTCACGTCACTAAATATAGTCATTCATTAAAATCAACTTTTAAGAAGGAAATTGTGCTCGTCTGTACATGAGTGGTCCATCGGAAAAAAAGATCTTAGGTTGTTGAGTCTCGTAAAATCCCGGGTCCATAAATAAAACACCTGCCAGAGAGTTCTGTGACCCTTCCCGGAGGAGTAATGTGCGTATGATAGGAATAAATAATAAATATGACATCTGGGGGTATCTACAGAGGAGTGCTATTAACGAAAAAGAAAATAAACTCTCCGTTAAGCTGATTACCTTTTTCCGGACACACCAGACAAATGCTACAGCTTTGAACCTAAGCAAAATGTATAAAAAGGACAATGCCTTGACGAAGATGCCTTTCTGTGTAGCTCTGGTCTGAACGTTTTCTTAACAATCTGAAAAAATTCGGGAGAAAATAATGGAGAAATGCATACTCCTAAAATATCCTAAGAAATATTGTGTCCATCCGCACAACACACAGATCAGACCTCGACCCATGGCCTCTATCTTCAGACAATTTGACAAAATCTGCAACCCATCGCTTAGCTTAAACCTCCAACCTCCAACCCATGCACATCATTGCTTATATCGTTATTACTCTCATCTAATAGCTTTTAAAAAGACGGGGGAAAAGGTTAGCAGCTCGTAAACATTAAAACTTCCACACAACCGGAGTTTAAAAACGGAGGTCCTCACATCAGAATCAAGAAATAGTCTGACAAAAAAGTGATGTTGTTGTTGTCCTCCTCAGTGCAGTCCTGTGTGAGGACCTCTAGCCAGTCAGCCATTTTCCATCTCCGCTCCTGTAATTAATCCGACACTGGTCCTGAGCAAACCACCAGAGCAGCTCGTTATTGCGCTGAGCCAGAAAAGAACGGGCCTTAAAAAAAAAGGGTCTCTTCTCACAAAAGAGACAGAGTGCGAATCAGACCCAGTGTCAAGTGGTATTTTGCTAAATGATTCTTCTTGCTGCCGATTCAATTTAGAATGATACTTTCTGGTTTTCATTCCCATCATCAGGCTTACTATTTAATACGAATTCTTCAAACACAACTTCTACTTGGAGTGTGTGAGCACATATGTTCATCGATGTGTTTGTGTTTGTGTGTGTGTGTGTGTGTGTGTGTGTGTGTGTGTGTGTGTGTGTGTGTGTGTGTGCGTGTGTGTGTGTTTGCGTTTGCGGTGTGTTTGAGTGTTGCGTCTCAGTTGTCCCGGCAGGTGGGCAGGTTGACAAAGGTGAAGACGTTGTATTCGATGAGGCAGGAGATACACAGGAAGACCGAGTAGAGGAGGAGACACGTGAAGCCCAGACGCTTGTCCAACGTCCACTTGTTTAGGTGAACTCCCAGGACCTGGACACACACACGCACGCACACACAAAGATGGGCGGATAGAGACAAACACATGGAGACACATGCACACACACACACACACACACACACACGCACACACACACACACACACACACACACAAAGATGGGCGGATAGAGACAAACACATGGAGAGAAGACAGAAATCTGTCAGAGGCACAGAGTGTTCTGCTTTGAACGTGTGCAACATGCTGTTGTATACTCACAGTGAGAAACACTGAGCCAAGCAGCAGTCCCACAGAGAAGATCAGCCCTTTGCTGTTCAGTTTGATCTGCAACAGGAATATATATGTGACACATTAGGAATGGTATATCACTACGAAGAAGTATAAGAAGAACAACAATACTTTTAGGAAATCCTTAGCCAGAGTCGACTACCGACCATCGCCCGAAAATGGAGTTGGCCGGGTTAGTCAGCTCCAATTTAGGAGACGCGGTCAAAAAGTGAGAAGAACACACCGAGCCGACTACAAACTCGCTGTACGCTCTGCGCTTGCGCGAGATGTAATGTCTCCATAACAGCAGGTGGCGCTAATCTGTATTGTGGCCCAAAGGAAAACGAAAACCAGAAATGACAGGACAGCTCTCTAGACCAAAACACAGAGCACAGTCATTGTTGTAGTGATACGATACTGTTGTCAGCTCTCGGGCTTTTTCTTGTGGAAGAAGAAAGATGTCGCAGGCAAAAAAGAAGGAGAAATCGCCTTTTATCTGGTTTGTGTACCATCCTCACTTCCGGGCTTCACTGATTCGCTAGCCCTCCACCAATCACTGACGGGAGACAGGCAAGTTTTTTAAAATCCTTTTTAATAGCCTACAACTGTAGTCAAGGTTGGAGGTGTGCGTTGTCTGGGCGATGTCTGATGAAGCCTAATAGGCCTACCACCCAATAGAAACGCAGATAGGAGACGCACGTCAATCTACAAACCAATCAATGTCCAGTACTGGGAGACACGCAGCCCATGTAGGTGATAAACACAGGACGTAGGTATGTCATGGAAAGTTCTTTAGTGTGCTCGCATGAAATACAATGTGAAACCAAACCTTAGCAGATCAATTCCATACAGTGGACCAATGACCTTGGTGGGGACATTTAGGTGTGAAAACGCCCTTAAATAGAGGAAGCTTTACGCCTCGCTTCCACATACGTATGTCACTCGTGTCAGTTTTACGGATGGTTTTTCCAGTGTCCGACGGAAGAAAGTGTGGGGGTCCGTGTCTGCAGCGATCGCAGGCACTCTCACTTGTGTCTTTAAACTAATAAATCTGCCTGTATTTCATATCAAGTACTTTTAAATCATCTAACTGACTTGACAATCAACAAAAACTGAGTGGAAATACATCAAATGTAAACTAACCTAGCAAAACCTCCAAGCGGTCTCTCCGTAATCCACGTAAAAAGTTACATTTTTTGAACTTTTAGTACTTTTAGTACGGACATACCGGATAGAAATATTACGGAGGGGATGAGTTTTGGCGGCAAACGGACATTACAGAGAATCACATAGGAATGAATGGACTTTCAGTCGGATCCGGTTGGATCGCATACGAGAATGTACGTATGTGGAAACAAGGCGTTATTAGTAGTCACACAAGTTATTTTCCAAGAGAACACAGAGACCAGTGGGTTCTGGAGTGATACTGAGAAGAAGGGCTTGTGAAGAACACCAATGAGTGCGCTATACTTACATCTGAACCATAGCTGATGGCCAGAGTCTTCAGAGTCCAGGGGAGACCAAGGCCCACTAAGATGTCAAACACGTTACTGCCGATGGAGTTGGACACCGCCATGTCTCCCATTCCTGGAAAAAAAGAGAGACAGAGTTGTGTCACCAATCATATTTTCCAATTGTGTATTCTACAAGGTGTGTGGTATTCACAAAATGCAAAGCAAAAGCAATTCAGCGATACGAAAGAAGTAAAATAATGTATTCTTTATATATACAGACACAGGAGACTCATGGACTTGTGACAGTGGGAGAGCCCCTAAGTCCTCACAGACTTAACGGACATTGGGATATTGGCCACAGCATGAAAGGAAAAGTGAGTGGTCAACGAAACAAACGTCCCACAGAAACAACAGAGCCATGAAGGGACAGCAGCTACAAAGCCAGGGGTGGACAGCGGTGGCCAGGGTGAGTCCGTACAAAGACAGACACAGACGTTTAAATATTTGATGACAGGAGCAAGAATAAACACAGATGAAAGGATGGAGGGAGGGACCCCTCACTCCACTCCACCCAGTCTCTGTCATCATCTCCCTGTGTGTGTGTGTGTGTGTGTGTGTGTGTGTGTGTGTGTGTGTGTGTGTGTGTGTGTGTGTGTGTGTGTGTGTGTGTGTGTGTGTGTGTGTGTGTGTGTGTGTGTGTGTGTGTGTGTTAAATGACAGCTCAGGGATGGTCTTGACTGATCGATTCCTCGAGTAGCGCTCGTTTCAAATGATTTCGAGTGGTGAAAGAGGAAAACCATTTTTTGTGTGTGTGCTTGTGTTTTTGTGTGGCCTTTATTTTTTCCCTTCAACAAAATAAAATATTTCGAATCAATATAAATGTCCAATCATTTCAAAGCAGTTTATAAGGTACACGTAGATAACAGGTGGGAGATGAAACCAGTCGCTCTCAGTCACTGAAGAGACTCCAGGTGAATGCCAGGTGCTCTATCCACTTGGAATGTCACACACAGGGGAATAACTAGGCCTACTTCAGGCACACTTGCACCAAGCCAAGGATGGTTAAAATCACAAAAAGCCGACCGGTTTGTAATGTTCAAATAATGAGTAGGCCTAATTAGTTACGAGTTCTGCTGCTTTGAGCCATTTATAAACATTATTATTATTTTATTATTATTCATTTAAATGGTATCATTTATATTATTTGCTTCTTTAACAATGGTGACATCATTATTTGGTTTGTTACTACAGATGCCATGCTTCTTTTTATTCTTTATTCTTTTTCCTCAACGCCGACCTACACCCTCATGCTCAAGTAAATTGTGACCTGCCTATTTCTAAAAAAAAATCTAAGGAAAAGGTGTTTGAACTTGTGGAAAATAAATCCTTATAATCATTATGTAAACTGTGTGTGACTGTTTGACAAAAAGTATTAAGCGTTGGGTAAAGGCTTTGTTGCTGTGTATCAGATTGCCGTTCTTACAGTAGATAATAGATTAGCAAGTAATGGATTGATCCTTGAGGAATGCGTGCCCATCCCTACTCAGTAAACAGTCATTTTGTTTATGTGTGTGTGTGTGTGTGTGTGTGTGTGTGTGTGTGTGTGTGTGTGTGTGTGTGTGTGTGTGTGTGTGTGTGTGTGTGTGTGTGTGTGTGTGTGTTCTTACCTTGCCGTGCCACTATTAGACTGGCCATACAGTCAGGGACGCTGGTGCCAGCTGCCAGGAAGGTGATGCCCATGATGACATCTGGGATCCCGAGAGTGAAGCCAATGATTGTAACCTGACACACACACACACACACACACACACACACACACACACACACACACACACACACACACACACACACACACACACACACACACACACACACACACACACACACACACACACACACACACACAAGACACAGACAGCCTATTACTGCTTGTATTTTGCCAGAGCTTTAGTGTCCTAATAATAAAAACACTTAGCATTACTTTTAAGCATTAAAGTTTGCTGACTTTTTTGCCATATTAACTTTATCAAGTTGTTCTATTTAAATGTTGTACCTACAGTTTGTTCCACTATTCCCAAAATAATTTAACGACAGCATTCACCCGCTAATGGTAATGATGCTAATGTGTCTGCTTGCTGTCTAAACAACTAACTTGTTAGCTGTGTCCATTTGAATATATAGAGAAGTTCAAAGCAAAATGGGTCTATGTGTAATGTTGATCTCTCACCATCCAGACCATGATGTAGGAGAAGCCAGCGATCCACACTGTGGAGGCAGCGAAGGACAGCATGAAGCAGTTGTCCCAGCGCGGCTTGTTGCAGTTGGGGACGGTGAAGTAGAGCAGCAGGCACAGAGGCCAGGCCAGCAGCCACTTCAGCTTGTTACACACACCCGCTGCAGACACACACACACACACACACACACACACACACACACACACACACACACACACACACACACACACACACACAGGGCAACGCACACACTGTCAAATCTCTCATACACTGACTTTGTGAAGAGACAGATTATTACTTCCTCTCATATTATTATAATAATAATAATAATAATAATAATAATAATAATAATAATAATAATAATAATAATAATAATAATAATAATAATAATAATAATAATAATACATTTATTATATATAACGCTTTATTAAGGTACTCAAAGACACTTTACAGTAAAATGAGAACATAAGGTGTCACAATAAAGCCAACACACAATAAACAAAAGCAAAGACAAGTATAATGAAAATAAATGTAACTGAAACATTTAAATAAGCATATAAAATCAGGTGCAATGTAAATATGTAAAATAATTATGTAATGTAAATACGTCAAACTAAATGTTTATTATCATTGGCTGAAGGCTCTTCTGAAGTGTATTTTGATTAGTGATTTGAATGTGTCCAGGTCGGTACAATCTCCAATGTGCATGGGTAGGGAGTTCCAGAGGAATTATTAAAAATTTAAACATAATTTCCTTACAAAACTGTTAAAAAACATTTTATTTTTATTTTTTAAATGAAGATTCCTGTGATTTTACTTCTGTCTGTTTAGCTTTGAAATGTGAAGTTGTATACCACAATGAATCGTTTATTCTAAGTTATGAAAAGCATACTGCACACATGATGGCGTGTGAGAGGAACCCTACCATGTTGAACTATTTAAGGTCCAAAATAAATCATGATCGCATACTCTTTCTTTTTTCTATTCTACATACTACATCTGACCATAAAAAAAAATCTAGTTTCCGTGCAGTAGGCATAAACTTGAAACATATACTTTTACTTATTTATTTCATCATAGCATTGCGCCTTGATCTTGCCTCTTGCTTTTATATCCATCGCATCCCTGTTTGTTTTCAAAATCGCCCAAATAGGATGCTGTTTTCAACACAAAAAATCTCGTCCGGTAGTAGGATGTAGTAGACATTCAGGTAATTCCAACCATACTAAATCTTGCCACAAGAATCGGGACATCCCAAATAGTTTTTTTCTACCATACTAAATAGTAGATAGTATGGTAGATTGGAATGCAGCCCATGTTTGAAAAGTAAAAACGCTTGGTACCTGGGCACTGGAAGGGCACAAAGGGTCCCTCTCCCTCCTCCTCCTCCTCTTCCTCCTCGTCGTTCTCGTTGTTCTCGTTGTCCTCGTTCTCCGTCTCGTTGCCGTTCTCTCTGCCGTTCTCATGGCGACCACCGTCATGGCGGCCGCTGCCTGCCCTCTCAGCCCCGTTCTCCACGCCGCGCCTAGTCACTCCTTTGACCGACACCTCCGAGTCACCGTTGGTCAATGTCCGCGTGTTGATAAGACGCTGTCTCTGTTTCAAACACACACAAGCACACACGCACACACGCACGCACACACACACACACACACACACACACACACACACACACACACACACACACGTTAAACCAAAATACTGAGGCCTGATCATGTAAACCACCAACAAAGCTTCAAAGTTAGCTGTACATTTAGGAATGTAACAGTTTTATAAAAAGCTGTGGCTAGATAAAGTTAAAGCCAGTGAGAGTTTTTTTTTTTTTTTGCCGAAACAGACAAAATAAGTAATCAGTCGGAATTCGATTTTTCCCTGAAATGGTTCCAAACCCTATGAGTAGGTCTGAGGGATAATGCAGCAGTAGATTGGCTTTAAAGTGTTTTTTGTAAAAGAGTGAAAACTTTTGTAAAATGAGATTGACCCTGCGTTCCAATCCCCATACTTTCCAACTATTCAGTATGCCAGAAAAAGATTTAGGATGTCCCAATACATGCACGTCAATTGCGGTATGCTAAAAATACCTAGATGCCCCATGAACTCTAATAGCTTTATTCTTTACATTTCTCAAAATAAATCTTCCTTATCTGATTTGTTTTTCCTCCTGTGGCCCTTACACTCTTCTGTACTTTAGTATGTAGTGTAGTACAAAGAAGAACTATGTGAATTGGAACACAGGGAATGTTTTGGACAGAATGGAAAAAAGCACTTATTTTTTTCCCCACTCAGAAGTGAATGTAGACTTGTTGCGCCTGTGTGTCCCCTAACCTCTGTGATGATCATGCGTGAAGCCATGGTGAGCCTGGTCCTGGGGGAGAAGTGGCTGGTGATCATGATCCTCATGCCGGCCTCGGAGAAGGACAGCTGGTGGGGGTACGCCGACAGCAGCTCATCCACCATCAGCACCGACGGATTCCTGTGGTGGTTCGCTGTATGAAAACACATGAAATATCAACTATTATATTCCAACACTTATGTAATATAGCTGCTACAGTAGAACGTATAGTTCAGTACACACACATTCAAATCCTACAGGACTGATGGAATCGCTCAATAAACACATTTAGCGACACATTCTAAAGCTGAGTAAATAACATGTATTTCTTTCAGTACTGCACACTGTATCAAACTCAACAAAGTGGAAACACTAAGGTTATAGCTAAGGAGGCTAACGCTAAAAAGGTATCAAATGTCCAGGAATAAGGAGATAAAAGGCTTTGTATTGTCTAATATTTGTCATACTGTTTACACGCACAGCATATACACTCACCGGCCACTTTATTAGGTACAGCAGTTCATTTTCTTGTTAACACATATAACGTATCAGCCAATCACATGGCAGAAACTCAATGCACTTAGGCATGTAGACCTGGACAGGACAACTTATTGAAGTTAAAACCGAGCAACAGAATGGGGACGAAAGGGGGTTTAAGTGACTTTGAACATGGCAATGTTGATGGTGCAAGGCAGGATGGATCCATGCTTTCATGTTGTTTTACGAGTTGGAAGATAGCCTTTTGTTTTTATGAGCAATTGAACAGGTGTACCTAATAAAGTGGCCGGTGAGTGTATATACTACATATATATATATATAGTATATACACTCACCGGCCACTATATATATATATTTTGACCATATAGTGAAATGATTTAAGGTGTGTATTTGGACAGTGCGTCCAGCTTGTACCTTTCTTCAGTAGGACAGCAGTAGCGTCACAGCCGTCGTCTAGCTCTCTGTTATTGGCCGCTCCGTTCCTCAGACTGGAGGAGGACTTCTGCCGCCTCTCCAGAAAACGCACAATGTAGGAGTTCATCCTGGAACATACGTCAGGTCAACTCCAATTCACTTTTTACTGTAACATTCATACACAGCACACGTGACACTGTTATCAAGTAATATATGATATAACGATTATTTAATAATCATTATGTAAAGTAGTCTTTTTATCTTTTTTATTAACATGAAATAACTCTATTTAAACCCCTGCTCTCTTCTGACTGGCTGCAAGGTGTGCATTATTTTCAGGTTACAGAGAGGCTCCGATAGTGTCCTCCTTAGCATTGTAGTTTCATTCTCATACACAGGAAGCTATGTGATGTTTACTCCAGCACTGAGTCAATAGGGGCTAACACATTGTTTGGAAAAAGCTAAATTTAAAATGTATAATACACACTTTTTGGTTATAAATGGGATAATTCAATGGAGGCAAGTGTATGGAGATAATGCAGTCAATGCAGTATCTCTAGTTGCTTTACAATAAAAAAGGTATGCCTGATTTGTCTATGTCTATGATAAACTTTTATTGTGAAAAAGGAAGCAGGAAGTGACTGCTTTAAATAAGTTCTGACCTATCACACCCTGCGTTCCAATCCCCATACTACCATACTATTTAGTATGCCAGAAAAAGATTTAGGATGTCCCAATACATGCAAGTCAATTGTAGTATGCTGAAAATACATAAATGCCCCACTAAATCCAATAGCATTTTGGAGTATTCGTCTTTATTCTTGACATAATGAAAAAGAAATCTTCCTTATCTGATTTTTTTTTTCTCCTGTGGCCCCTTAAACTCTGCTGTACTTTAGTATGTAGTGTAGTAAAAAGAAAAGGTATGTGATTTGGAACACAGGGAAAGTCCCAAACGACGCCTAAATGACTTACTTCATGATCAGAATGTAGACCAAGTACATCAGGACCAGCGTGAGAGCTTCCCACCTGGAGACACAGTTTGGTATCAACGTTAGCACATGACATCTTGTACATTTCAAGCTGTGAGTTAATCAGTCATTGATAAATCAGTCATTGAGTTAATGTTAGTCATTGATATGTGGTAAGTTTTTCTGTGGTCGATAAAACATTTATAAAAAAATTGCTTAAGAAATGACTTACCAAACCACTTTTTCATCATAAATGAACTGCAACATGGAAGGGAGGTAAATGACAGAGAGGTGGAAATCATCAATCTTGAATGGGTCATTTATACGGCTTAATCAAGGCATAATTTACAGGTCACAATAAAATGGGTCAATAGTTCTCTACCCAAGAGACAGTCAGGATGGATTTTTGAATGAGTATTATGTTAATGTGACAGGGTTCATGTTGTATCAAGCTGGTCCTTACCACTATCAGAGCAGTGATAGACAAGGTGTAGTAGGATGAGTCTCTGATCAGAGGCCAGCGGGTCAAGTGTATTGTCTGAGAGAGACAAACAGACAGATAGATAGACACACACACACACACACACACACACACACACACACACACACACACACACACACACACACACACACACACGGGAGAAGGAGTTAGACCATGCTAATACTTGCCTGTGTGTGTGTGTGTGTGTGTGTGTGTGTGTGTGTGTGTGTGTGTGTGTGTGTCTATGTAAAGGAAAAAATTAAGTATGCTTCTCTTTTACTCAGGGTATTACAGCAGTGAGTGACTCAAACGCAATTGCCGATAAAAAATAAATGCATTTTGGTATATTCTATGTACCCATGTATAAGGTGGCCATCACAGTTCAGTTTGTGCTTCTTCTTTCATTACGTTCTCCTGGATACATACTTATACCTGCAGTGTGTATCAAATGCTTGCTAGACATTTGTGTGAATGAAATATTGCTGCTGTGTTGTTGTACCTGCACGGTGAATATCCCACACACTCCGATGATGACGAGGATGTTGAAGACGGCAGAGCCCACGATGGTGCCCACTCCGACGTCCCCCTTAGTGATGAAAACACCTAGACAGCACACACACACACACACAAAAGATTAAAACACAAAACAATCACTGAATCCTGTTTGGGTAATGTGTGTGTTAGGGCTCTGTCTTGTGAGTACAATCTTAAAGCTTAATTAATCATACAGGTTTCATATCAAAGTAAGTTTATATTTAGATAGAAAATGTTAATCCATTTAACCTATTGATGACGGCTGCTGCGCGATGCCACATTGGCTCTCCTGCCTGATGCTGCGTCGCGCAGCATTATAACTTTATCTAATTTTCATGGCATTCCCAGCATAGAATGCACTGTCATTGGTTCAAATGCACATGAGGTGGGTTTTGTTGATTTTTTTAAGACCACGTGACCACCCAAAAGTTGTGTGGTTTGCCGAAAATCATGTCAATCAAAAAAATAAAAAATTAAAAAATTAAAATAAATAATAAAAAAAATACGCCAGCTTTGTCGGCGACAGAACAGTTAGTGGCGTTTGGTGCGCAGAATCAAGGTCTACTATAGACTACTGACGAAAATCACACAACACATTGCATCTATTTATTAACAATATTTAATAATTTTCTAATTCATCTAATTTTGACGATTTTTAGAAATATTTGTTGGTTTGTAAGCGCTAAGGGAGCATGTTTAAATAAAACCTGTGAACCTTAACTTTTAAATGTATTTTATTTCATGTTTCTATGTGCTACACAGGCTTAGATATTAAGGTTTTGGTAGACTTGACAATTCGTACTATTTTTTCAGAAAACCCTCAGGCATTAAGGACATGCATCCTAGATTGCCATAGTCATCAATGGGTTAAAGAGATAAAAGGTTTCATATTGTTTAGTCATTCATTTTCTCTCTTTCATTTTGCCCTTTCTATGAACCTCTGGATACCATCTCTTATTGCCTCTCCAAATAGTTGAATAAGCTCAAAGGACAAAATAATAAATTCGGTTTAATTCAAAAGCTTAATATGACAAGATAAAGTTATATTAGTGTGTGTGTGTGTGTGTGTGTGTGAGTGTGTGTGTTTCTCACCAATGACAGAGGTGAAGAGTTCAGGCGCTGAGCTGCCTGCTGCCATAAAGGTGGCTCCTGCTACATCCTCACTCAGCTGGAGACGCTGGAGGAGAGAAGACAAATAGAAAAAAAGAAAGAAAGAAAGAAAGAAAGAAAGAAAGAAAGAAAGAAAGAAAGAAAGAAAGAAAGAAAGAAAGAAAGAAAGAAAGAAAGAAAGAAAGAAAGAAAGAAAAAAATGTTAGAGCCAATAAGTGAATCATTGTCAATATATAATAAATATTTAGTTAAAAATGATTCAAAACTGCCAATAGTAATTTCCTGTTTCAAGGTCATAATGCTTAAAATAAATACATAACAATAATAATAAATCATAACTCATTTATCTTCCATGTTTTAGATTTATATGCTATGACATCACTGTTTAGTTCAAACTGTAACGGGTGTAACTTTATCAGTGTGGAGTCTGAAGAGGAGTGTCACTACAACTATTCTTAACAATGCATTACTTAGAGGGAGAGAGAGAGAGAGACAGAGAGAGAGAGAGAGAGAGAGAGAGAGTGTGTGTGTGTGTGTGTGTTGTTACATTTTCTCAGAAGTGTAGTAATGACCTGTACTGTTTTCTTACCTCGCATATCTTCTCTAGTGAGGGTACGAAGTAGTCGTCACACACCAAGGCCAGGGCGTAGAACATGTAGACCGCCTGATGGACACACACACACACACACACGCAGGCACACACAGCGGTGAGGGCGAGTTAACACAAGATACCTGCTGAAACATTTGTGCTCCATTTTCTCTCTTTAGACCCTGGAAACCAATCTGAATGAAATGGACTAAATACACTTAGATTACATCAAATCCAAGACAATTAAAGTGGCAAAAATTAGACATGCAACTCTTTTCCTTTACGATGAGACTGAGGCTGTTAAAGTTATCATCTGAACAGATTTCTGTCTTTCCAACATCTTGAAATTTGTAGTTTTAAACTTGTAAATAATACAGCCACCTTATTGCAAAATGTTGTGTTTGAAAATAAATAGTGCTGTCAGTTTAACGCGCTATTAACGGCGTTAACGCAAACCCATTTTAACGGCGTCATTTTTTTTATCGCGCGATGCACTGAATTGCAAATTATGATATGTTTGAAGAAATACACTGAATTACAAGGGTGTAAGAGCATGTAGGGTGATAAGAGCATTACAATGAGAAAAAATAATTGAACAAAAAGAAATCAAGGGACATTTAGGCTAGAATAGATAAAAATGCGATTAATCGCGAGTTAACTATGACATTGATGCGATTAATCGCGATTAAATATTTTAATCGTTTGACAGCACTAAAAATAAATGATTGTTAAATACCTCTATCTTAAGTAAGAAGAGGCAAGTTACTCTTAATTTAAAGTTTCAGTAACACTCCGTTTTCTCTTTCGTTTTCTCTCTCTAAGCCAACTTTCAATGTCAACACCTTGATTCAAATGTAAGCCCCATGGAAAAGCTTTTGGTTTAGATTGTGAATTAGTCGTTGACATTTTTTGTCCTTTTGTCCAGCCAGCAGCTGAACAGAGCAGTGGTGCCGGAAAAAACTGTGTCCATTAATTTGTGATGAGTTGTTTATTATAGCCTGTTGCACTCTGGGTAATATATGTCAGCTGTCAGAAAAATGCCTTACATCACTCGAAGCACACATCTCCGTTAAACCCCAAAAGGAAGAGTCACTGAGAAGCTATGCAATCTTTTAACATCTAACTCTGTGGATTATAAGTAACTGGGATACTGTTGGTACAAATAAACATCTCAAGTGACAAGTGAATTCAAGTTCGTTGCTAGGTGTACTCTATGTTGATTGGTGAACAGACCATTCTCCATTAGGTCATTTTGGGGGAATGACGTAACATCTGTCTGAACTGTCTGAATCCTTAGACAGTCAGTCAGTGTGTCCTCACATCACACATAAGCCTCTGCTCAACATCTGCCAGACACTTTCCCATTGCAACGCACTCACAGCCCACTGTGTGTGTGTGTGTGTGGGTATAGGGTTATACTGCAACTCACATTCACTCCATTACTATCCCAGGCCATAACAGGCTAATATACTTATACAGAACTTAATTCCTCAGAAGACGAAAATTGCTACACTGGAAATCCAGACAGACTTAACGGTTTGGACTAAGATTTTGCTTTGAAGAAGTATCAGAAGACTAGCACTCACATGTTTCATTAGCAAGAAAGATGTACTTGCGGTTTTGTCGACCAGATAAGGCAAAAGTTTAATTTACCAGTTAGCCCCGTTGGTTGCTTAACAATGTGTATTGCTCTGATTGGTCGTAGAAGGTCGTAGTGCTATCCAATTGTGTGCAGTGGTATTTTGAAAATGCATGGGTTGGTGCCGCGCCCTTGAGATGGGAAGGTCTATTGCTCATTGCCAGACCATTCATCCTTCTAGATGTGGATCTGGATTTCCAGGCTGGAAAACTGCACCAATCAGTTAGTCGGTTCTGTCTGTTCTGTGATGCCCTGTTTTGTGCTCTGGGGTTCCGTCCTGTTTATGTTGTTGTTTTTTTACCTTTTTTAATTGTGTTTTCTTTTAACATTGATGTCAGGGGACTACTAATGAAAAATAGCATTTTGGCTAATTCTGGTATTTTTAACCCACGCATAACCCTATGTATGTGTTTTATTAATTTGCACTGTCAGGTGAAAGTCTGGTAATACCGGTCTGATCCAGTATTTTGGCTTAATATCAAACTGGTTTTGACATTTGTCCAGCCCCTACTCAGGCCACAGTTATATCAGTACTTACATGAGTCATTCTCATCATTTTGCGGATTTTTTATGTATCATATTCTAAGAAAATACTATTCTCACTCACTAATAACTTTCAAAAGTATCTCTTTTGTTTTTTTGTTGTTAGGATTTGCTGTTTTGTCAATGGAACTCAGCTCCTCCTGCACAGATAGTTAACATTAAGAGCATTCTGGTGTCTCACAGGACAAGGCTTTTTTTTTGGGGGGGGGGGGGGGGGGCGTTATGATCCATCGACAGAGCAGTGATTGGAAAGAAGCCTTAATGTGAATTTAGCAAATGAGAATATTTATTTTAATTAAGAGAATCTGGGCAATAGAACAGCATGTATGACGTTACTCTGCTGTTGCGTGAATAAAATGAGTAATTAGTAATTAATTTTACATTATGAAGATCCACTGAGTCAATTGTAAGAATAGGTCATTCCACCTTCCATTATGCTTTTCTTTACCCAGCCTTTATTTTGATTTTATTTTATCTTTACCTTTATTTATACATGTGAATCCCATTGAGACCGGAGACTCTTTTGCAAGGGAGACCTGTTCCTATTCACACGTAACCATTCACACACACATTCATACACCGATAGCAGCAGGCTAACTATCGACATTCACACGAGGCAAGGTGGGTGAAGTGTCTTGCCCAAGGACACAACAACCATGACACAAGTGGCAGGGCGGGGATCGAACTCCTAACCCTTCGATCATTGGTCGACCCGCTCTACCACCTGAGCCACAGTCGCCCCAATGCACAACAATAGCCTTTATTTGTTCAATACTGGCTATTATTTGAATATTTATAGTATAGCTTGTAACTTGACTGGCACATAGGCTGCACGTTACTATAGGTCCGAGTGAGGATATTTTCAGTTGGGTTTGGTGTTACTATAAGAACAAAACTAAAGCAGAGATTTTCATGACAATTCATGGCAATCCATTGGTACACACATTAAACTGTTACACTGTAGAGTTACAGTTGACCTACAACTGCAGTGATCTAGGCTATAGCTAAATCATATGTATGTGTGCAGTGACAGTATACTGTATATGGTCTTTACATTAATAAATAGAAATAATTGAGTAGCTGTTGCATAAAAAGCCTCTTAGATACATCTGAGCACTGAAGCCCTGGGAGAAAATATCAGCAGTAATTATTATTAATTTCTTCATAAATAAATAAATAAAGAACAAGCTTTACAAACAGTGGCAGGGTGTGTGTTTGCGTGTGTGTGTGTGTGTGTTTGTGTGCGTGTGTGTGTTTGTGTGTGTTTGCTTGTGTGTGTGTGTGACACTTACAAAGAGGACGTGCAGGCCCACAGCTCCTTCAACGCGCTCCTGGTTGGTGAAATAATCCCGGGGGAACTCGTGGATTGCTGCAGAGAAAACACACACACACACACACACACACACACACACACACACACACACACTGTAATACTGAAAGGAGCACAGTATGAAAAATAAACTGCAGATGAGAGGAGAATATATCCTGAGGGACTTCCATCCAAACAAACATAGAAAAATAAACATGTCAATAAAGTCATCTTGACATTCACAGATATACTGTAGTTCTAATGGACAGCTGAATGTAATATAGACAGAGGACAAGAGATATAAGCACAAAAGTTGAGATCCAAAGCTATACATAAGGAAAGGGAGAGCCCATCTATTTTTACATGATCTGTCTCATCTTTTCTTTAAATAACTGCCTTTACCTTTTGGCTATTTTCATTTCATTTTTCATCGAACTCTCTAAATGCCAATTATAGATAAACACCCCGCGGCGAGGACAATACAAAGAAATGACAAGCTCATGTTGCACAATACAATACAATACACACAATTTTATTGACTGTTTTTTTTTCATTTTCATAATACCTTGATATTAACTTGATTTCTAAAAAAAGTCAGCCATATCATCTTTCTTATGGTCATTTCAAGCAACAAGTGGCACTATGTATTAAACAGAAGAGGGGTGGGTGGGTAGATGGCCTTTGTTTCTGTGCTATTGGTCGGTTTGTATATGTTATTTTTTTTACATACTATTTCTATTGCCTTTTTTTGTGGTGCTTTTCTATATTGTACAAAAAAGAAAAAAACTAGTTCCACAATAAATGATTGAGTCCTCCAAGAGGCATACTATTGCCAGTGGTGGAGAAACTACAATATGGTACAAGGTTACTGTCAGCTCACATCTTGTCAGGTCGCACTGACCTTTGACCTCTAAAATTGTCATGGTCCGTCTTGTCCTGTCTTGTTTTTTGTGGTTTCCTGTTTTATTTTGGTATGTCTGTCTTGTTTCCTCCCCATGTCCTGTCTAGCTTCCCTCTTGTTGATTGCTGTTCCCTTCCCTGATGTGTTTCACCTGTGTCTCGTTATGTCTTGTATATATACTCTTTGTGTTCCTTTGTTCCTTGTCGGTTCATTATGGTGTTTGGTGAGGCTTGTCTCCTGTGTTACCTGTGTCTCTGCCTTTTTGCCTTGTGGCCTATTTTGCCATCTGGAGATTTTGTGTTTATGCCTGTTGTTTTGGAGCTGAATAAATGACCTTTTACTTTACGTCTGCATTTGGGTCCTGCTTGCCTGCCTGCCTGCCTGCCTGCCTGCCACACACCGTAACAAAAATCAGTTCATCCTTGAGTCAGAGTGGCCATTAAAGGAATACGTCACCGATACAGAACCAGCGTTCTTTCATTATAAAATCGCTATTATAATATAATGAATGAGGTTTTTCTTCCCTCAGCCTTTTCTCAGGCTAGGATGAACTGATTTCTAAAATGTTTGCACATTTATACTACATAGGATCTCAGAGTTAAATACACCTTCATATTCCCACCGGTGAAGTAGGTCTTTAATGCAAAGTTTGAAGAAAATCCCTCAAAGGGTTCTCAAAATATTGCGTTCACGATACACAATGTCACAGAGACCTTTGACACTTGACCTCCAAAATCTAAAGAGTTCATCCCGAGTCAAAGTGTGAGTTTGCAGGCATACAATTAGGACAAACTATTTCTTATTCATTTCATTTATAACATTTAAATTTGCATCTTGCCTGTATATCCATAGCATCGCTGGTTATTTTTGCCTCTGTCGATGTGACGTAGCATCAGCTGCAGAGATGATTGTCAAAGCGTTGCAACAAAACAAAAAAAACACGCTAATTTCCACACTAAACATCACAACCAGATGTAGTGTGTAGGGCATCAGGGTATTTCTAAGCATGCTGAAAATGAAATCATCACGTATAATTTGGACATACTAAATCTTTCTCTAGCATACTAAATGGCAAGGACAGAATCCTGGTATGCCTCACACGTCTCAGCTCAGCTCTTGCACACATATGCCATGATTAGGAGTCAGTGACGTTCAGGGACCACAGGGGCTCCGGCCATGAATCAAAACCTGCACCAAAAGGATGAGGTGCCATAGAGTTTGAATGGAGTGTTCTGCACATGCTCAGTGTGATTTAGCCCTAAATGAGATATAGCATTCTGACCCCACAACATATCAGGGAACTAAACACATACCAATAGCTTACTAAGCAGCTAAGACAATGGTTGATCAATACATATACATGTCAGCACTAAAATCTTTTGTTGTGAATGTGGTCAACACACTGTGTATTTGTTTTAATTCATTTTTTTCACTGGTGCATTTTGTTCTGTTTTACCTTAGTTAGTCAGTTCTGTTTGTTCTGTGGGGTTCCGTCATGTTTAATTGTATTTTCTTTTAACATCGATGTCAGGTGACTACAGATAGAAAATGTCCTTTTGGCTAATTCTGGCATTTTTAACCCATGTTTGATCATGTGTTTTATTAATTTGCACTGTCCGCTTCTTAAATAAACTAAATTGAATTGAATTGAATTGAACATCTCTGTCCATCCATCCTCCACCCCTACACAGGCGACATGAGTCCATCACCGTCCGTCAGCAGTGGGACAAACGCAACATGCCAAAATATGCCACAATATTCATCCACAGCCATCATGTGCATTTCCTGTTGCACATGAGTGGCTGCAAGATGAATGGCCAGGCTAAAAATAGACTCAGCCCAGTGTGTGTGTGTGTGTGCGTGTGTGTGTGCTTGTTTGTGTGTGTGTGTTTGTTTGTGTGTGTGTGTGTATGTGTGTCTTTCAGATTAGCTTGGCTTGCTCTGTGTGTGTGCTGTGATGTGTGTGTCTCTTTCCACTGTATGTTGGGTCTGCTGATTGTGTGTGTGTGTGTGTGTGTGTGTGTGTGTGTGTGTGTGTGTGTCTGTGTGT
>NC_137215.1:26963370-26965870 GCF_949987685.1 Ammodytes marinus | reverse complement strand
GTGTGTGTGTGTGTGTGTGTGTGTGTGTGTGTGTGTGTGTGTGTGTGTGTCTTCTGTTATAACCAAATCTGGTTATGATTGAAAAAAAGAAATGAAAAAAAAATCTTGGATTGAAAATTGAAATTTAGAATGAATTCTTTGTGGATCATTTTAGACTGTCCAGTTTTGTGAAAATTGATTTCTGACAATATGCGTCAAGAATTGAATCCTGTCCCTCTGTGGAAAATCATAGTCATAATAGCCTCTGTGTGCTAATGAGCGGAAATTGATACACGGCCAGTAAAAAAAAAGAATTATTCATCTAATTGACCACTGATTTCCTTGAGCGGTATTGGCTGGTAATATGTATAATGTGATGCTAAATCCCCCAAATTTCTTGGGACAATTTAATCCGACGCGCTGATATTTTTCTCCCCCACAAAATATAAAGCTTTGCAGCCCTTCGTTATGGCCAAGCACACTGTAAAGTCATGCTGGCTCTATGCCTTAACCACATGAGTATTGTTAGCCTATGATCTAGTGATTAGCAATTAGCTTATCATCGCCCGGCTAATGCTACCCACCTCAATACACATTAGTGCAAATTTTAACACCCATTCATTGTCTGGCTCGGTGTCAGATATATCTCTCTATCACATGCCTATTCTCTCCATCCCCTTTATTCAATTTTTTCATTTTCTCTTTCGACTCATCCGTCCGTCTCTCTCTCTCTCTCTTTCTCTCTCTCTCCCTGCAACACTAGCAGTAGTCCATGCAAATCTGGGCCAGCCAATTGATATTGAATCAATTACACTGTGTTTGGTGTGTGTGTATATGTGTGTGTGTGTGTGTGTGCGTGCGTGCATGTGTGTGTGTGTGCGTGCGTGCGTGTGTGTGTGTGCGTGTCCGTGTGTGTCTCACGCTTTATGTAGCACAAACCCACAACGAGTTGCCTGCGAAAGGGAGATTTCACACGCCGGCTGCCATTACTAATCTATTGTTGCTCCCTCTCTTTCACTCTCGACATAAGATTTTGGTTAGTGTGGACTCTCGGTGCCGCGTTTCAACTCATTTTTCTCTCCACCCACCCCGAGTAGTGTGCAGTGAGTATGAGACCGTGTTGGCGTTTTCAATGGGGCTTACTGAATGTAAACATGTTGGGGGGCTGTGCTGAAAAACATTGGAAGCAGGAAGAAAAAAAAAACACGCATACGGTCGGCCACTGGAATGCCTGTGGAAAAAAGCTAATAATCTGCCACCAAGGACAACTGGATTGCTGTATTGTGTTTTTATATTCAGCGCCCGCCGCTACAATAACAACAACAAAAACTCCATAAACTGCATATTGAACCGGACTGTTGAATGTGTGTGTGTGTGTGTGTGTGTGTGTGTGTGTGTTTTGCAGAGAGAGTGTGTCTGCCATCCAGACGGAAACCCAGAAAAAGAAAAAGTTGGAATTCACTTGCTGTCAAATTGTGGACGCAGTCATAAAACACGGAACGGAAAAGAATAAATGCTTTGTCAGGGCTGGAATAGACTCACTATAGGAGGCCCTTCATGTGAATTTAAAGTTGTTTTGTCTAGTTTCTGCTATCTCTTCATGCAGTTTACTATTGCTCAGAACAGACACACACACACACACACACACACACACACACACACACACACACACACACACACACACACACACACACACACACACACACACACACACACACACACACACACACACACTAACACACACACACTGGGACACACACCCTTATTGTGTTACATAAGATAGTATCAGCGTATCAGCATTGCATTGTTGAACTCACTCTCTGCTTTAGCCCAATTGTTCCTTATTTAAAGGTGTCCTCCGGCAATTAAATATTACACTTTTTTTAAAGTTGAGGAATTCAATACTGACAAATGAAAAAAGAACAATGGTCAAAATTG
Source organism: Ammodytes marinus (assembly GCF_949987685.1). Classification (NCBI taxonomy): domain Eukaryota; kingdom Metazoa; phylum Chordata; class Actinopteri; order Uranoscopiformes; family Ammodytidae; genus Ammodytes; species Ammodytes marinus. The sequence goes on along the minus strand of NC_137215.1, from coordinate 26,963,953 downwards.
AAGCAGGAGAAGCTGACTATAAGTTCTGAGGTCGATGTTGGATCCTACATTTCCCACGATGCAACTCATGTCATTTTTTCTAAAGGCCTTTTTTGCAAACTCTTTTTGGTCCAATTATCCCATGTTGGTGTCTGGGCCCACACTGAGCTAACCCCGATGACATCAGAGTGACATCATCACTAGTTTCATTTTTCTCAGTGAGTTGTCCTAACCCAAACAAGTAAATGAGTCTGTCTGTGTTTCTAAAGGGTGTTCCTCTTTCACCACTAGGCCTGTTGCTCTGAGTTTGACCTCTTTGTGGAGTGGTGAAGAGTCGAGAGAGTGGCTGTTGTTCGAAAAGCCATACTAACGTCCTACTCATACTCATTTTGACGTCAATTTGAGTATGTTGTGGTTGTGTACGCGAGTTTGTTGTAGGCGAGAAATGCCCGGATGAGTACTTACTTCCGGGAAGATTTTGCGTATGGATCGATAGGTTACGTTTCCTAATCAACCGCCCCACAATGCATTGTGTCTTAACAAACTACACGGAATTACTATTTTTTAAAATACTTTATTGCATCTGTATACTACAGTGTAAATG
>NC_137215.1:26950870-26953370 GCF_949987685.1 Ammodytes marinus | reverse complement strand
TCACTTTACAGGCGTGCCCACACATTTGATTTGCACACTTGTTCATATGGTCAATGTGCCATGCCATCTGTTAGGTTCATTTCTTTAAAGCGGCATTTATCGACAATTGTTGGCAGTGCAGCGATCTGTAAATGATATTTTGTAATGAAAACTGATATTGGCAGTTCATAAGGTACACAGCATGTTAGCGAACGGTTAGCAACATGTGTTCACATTCGGCAGAGATGTAGTAGCATTAGCATTGATTTTGGAGATATGCTTGTGCCCCATCCCATACTGTAATTGCAGAATCTACTTATGGATCTGTTTAGGTCTCTGCCATGTCCGGAGGGGAAATATATCTTGATCTTTTGCTGTTGAATGCTTCATTGCTTCATTGCTGTTTGTATTGGGTTTCAAAATGAACCAAGGTCCTAGATCATTCTTTCAGGTGTCTTACTATTTTTATTGTATTTTTTTAATGAACCGCTATTTTAGTCAGAGTTTTACATGATACTTAGCGATAGCACAAATGTGTAGCGTGGATGTATTGAAGGGTGATGGCTATAGGATCCATCTATGACCACTGCTCCAAAGCTTGTAAAGGAAAGGTAGTGCAGCCACAATTATCACACACACACACACACACCCCCCCCCCCCCCCCCCCAAGGCCTCTAAAGTGGTGTGACTTGCTGTTCCTACCTTTGGCTATTATCTCTCCTCAGCCCCTGTCCTGCGGGCTTGTTTGTAGCATCATTTCTTTTCTGCATTCAAAATGAGAGCCATGCTCCCGTATCGGCTACCTTCTTCTTTTCATCCCTCCTGCACTCTAATCTTATGTAAACATAGAAATCAGCTCCCAGACTCACTCCCAAACTCACTCACTGGCGGATGTGGGCCAGCAGCGATGTGATGGCACTGTGATACATCCCATACTAAAGCCTGGATTAAAAGTTTGTGTATTCTAAGGGGAGAGGGTTAGGGGAGAGAGTGTTTAGTGTGTAGGAGTTGGGGGGGGACAGCTATCATCTCTTCAGTGTATATTTTTACCAGAGGAAGAAGAGAGGAAAGCTTGAACCCCAGGTCTCTAGTTCGATTCCAGGGCGCGTTTTTTTCTTTTTTTTTTTTTATGTATGCGGGTCAAGAACAAGTCTAAAAGAGAAAAGCTATAATTGTTCAGGAGATACAAATGATCGCGCTGCACACGGTCAAAGTACAAATCAGAGAGAGAGCCGAATCTATTGATGGGAGGGCAGGTATAAGCGCTGTGCTTTCAAGGTTCTATTTTCTGCCAGAAATCCACTATATGAAGAAGAGAAAAGGGGCAAAGGCTTGAGATGGCAACCCCCCTCTCCCCCCCCCCAAAAAAAGAGACGAAGATGAAGTGGAATAAAGAGACGGAAAGAAAAAGATATGTACACCGTTGCACGTCGTGATGTGACCCGTGTCCGGCTCCCTTGTACGCATAAAAAGCATCTGTCTTCAAAGACATATTTTATGTATGGGTGCGTGTGTGTGTGTGTGTGTGTGTGTGTGTGTGTGTGTGTGGGTGTGTCTGTGTGTGCGTGTGTGTGTGTGTGGGTGTGTCTGTGTGTGCGTGCGTGCGTGTGTGTGTCTGTGTGTGTTTATCTGCGGGGCTGTCTGTGTGTATATCTGTGTCCGTGAATGATCTATGGTTTGTGTTTACCGTGCCATATTTGGGCCTGGCCCTGCCATCACCGGCGTATGAATGATAAATTGCGGATGTCCATCGGATTCACCCCAGCACCTGTGGTCCCGCCCTCACTCTCTCTCTCTCTCTCTCTCTCTCTCTCTCTCTCTCTCTCTCTCGTGGCCGTGTGGCAGGAGAGCAGAAAATATATATCAATAAATAAATACAGAACTAAATAAATGAATAGGAAAAGTGAGAGATAAACAAAAAGGCCTCGTAGGAATGGAACTTTTTCTTTCTCCAGGACAATATTTATTTAGAAACGTATCTTGTATATTTTTAGCCTGTGTTTTTGTGAGCGTTATGTGATATTGTCACTGCTCATCCACCTCTGACCTTTTGAACTCCAGCATAACAAAAATAAATCCATCCCTTTAGGGGTGGAGAATTTTTAAGTGCCCTTTAAAAAAATTTTAAAAAGTCATATAATTTACGTAGACAGTTCATTTTCTCTCTAGTTCCCTAATTCAGACCTGTAAATTGTACTGTTTTTATTTATTAAATGAAAAAAGGCTGTTTCCAAAATCTGTTTCATAAAAGCTTTTGGACTTGTAAAAATGAAATAAAGATTTTAACTCTGACTTCATCCAACATCTAGACGTTTTTTTTTTTTTTTAAAAAGCAAATGCACCCACAATAATTCAGATATTGCTAAATTTGCCCATGTGTTCAAAAAATTTGTTAACAATTGTAATACAAAAAATAATATTGTTTTAATTTAAGTACATGATACACAGTTTACCCTATGCACCTGCGTGTGTATGGCCTAAAACAATGATGTCAAAGTGATGTCGGATTAACTTTCTACAG
>NC_137215.1:26938370-26945870 GCF_949987685.1 Ammodytes marinus | reverse complement strand
TGGTCAGTTCCTTTTTCCCACGTTTTATCACACACTCACATCTGGCTTCAGGGCCTGACAAAAAAAAAACCCAAAAAACAGGTAGTGAGAATTGTTGAATGTCCGCTGATACAAAGCGGTGCCTGTCTGTGGTACGTTATGGATTTTAATATGATCCATGGTGCGTGAATGAGTGTGTCTGCATCTGTCTGTGTGTGTGTGTGTGTGTGTGTCATCTCCTCTACTGTTTGTTTGTGTGTGTGTGTGTGTGAGTCACAGTGGCTTGAGTTGTTGTGCACCCACTGTTGTCTAGTCTAAATATACAAGCCTGGGCCATGAGAAGGATTCTATCCTCTGTTTCTTCTCTCTGTGACCTCCAGACACATATTGACCCTTTGTCATTGTGCCTTTCACTCACTGGTATTACACCCATGTGTTGAGCAGCGGCAACAATTCTAAATAGGAGCCATTTTAAAGGGGCAGAAAGTGCAATAGAGTCCGTCAGGGGTTTTGGTGGTGGGGCCTTTGCCATGAGACCTTGAGGCACTTTAAAATGGAGATGGTGGGAGGTTATACATGAGCGCCATACACAGACACAGACACACACACACACACAGACACACACACACACACACAGACACACACACACACACACACACACACACACACACACACACCACCAATGACCACACTCAACATTTGTATAGAAACGTTTTGATTAGTCCAGAGCATTTGCAGTCAAAGCTTAGTAGAAACAAACTGTGACTTGTCCAGACTTGTGTGATTTTTGTATGGGGGCGGTTCACAGGGGGGTTATTCACATTTGCCTAATGGACACAGGCCCATGGTCCAGGGATTGTATCCGATGGTAGTGCCCCGTGGGTTCACATTAATCTATACTCCTCATTCTATTCAACAGCTAAATTCAGTTGTCGGCCAAGTTGGCAGTACTGCGTCCAACACACACACACACACACACACACACACGCACACACACACACACACACACACACACACACACACACACACACACACACACACACACACACAGTTATGCCTTTAAAAGTACAACACAAAAAAGTAAAAAAAGAATGGAGTACTGACAGGATTCATGGCGTAGTTAGTTTTTTTGCTCCCTGCACCACTTGAGATAAGCGTCCAGAATATGTTCCTTCAACCCGGACGACCCTGACAGACTGCACCAAACTCGATCCACACACACACACACACACACACACACACACACACACACACACACACACACACACACACACACACACACACACACGCCTCAGTCCCCCCCTGGTTCTTCCTCCTCCTATAGGTGCACGTATAGGGAGGTAAAGGAGGGGTTGGTTGGGACACATTTTTTGGCAGCAGTTCGGCAACATACAGTATATACGATCACACACAGACACAGACACACAGACACACACACACACACACACACACACACACACACACACACACACACACACACACACACACACACACACACAGACACACAGACACACAGACACACACACACACACATATGCAGAGCTATGTTTCAACTTGATTTACAGGGCTCAGCTGCGGGGAATGGGTGAAGGAAAGAGAGGGCGGGGGACATAGACAGACAGAGAGAGAGAGAGACTGAGAGATTAGGGAGTATAGTTTACAGGTAGCACGTCTGGGAAAAAGGAAGACATAAAGTAGAGAGCGTTTTAAACAGAAGCGGAGCAGATTTCAGTGGAGGGGCCACCGTGTTGTGTGTGTGTGTGCTAAGGAAACTTTCATTTGTGTACCTGACACTCTAGTATATCCTCCATATACAAAACAGGAAAGTGGGTTTAACATGAAAAAGTAGACGATACGTTTAAAAAGTTGAAGGGTCCGTTCACTCAAATCGTGAAATACATATTGTAGTTTTATTTAGCCACCAACTAGTACATAGTTTTGTGTTTTTGTGTCGATGTTTCAAATCCATCTTTGAGATTTGTGCCTTCATCGCAATACAATGGAGGTGAATGCTATTTGTTAATAATAATTTGACGATAGACTACTACTGTATTTGTCCGGTAGAAAGACACTCCAATAAAAAAAGTGTGTGAGTGAGGCCTGTGCATTATCCAGAAGTAACAGATCTCTCTGTCTTTTTTTTCCGCTGCAGACATTTTTGACATGTCAAAACAGGAGAAGCACACAGGTGTAATGAATCACATTAACACAGACTGCATTCCATTTCGGTGAGCCGGGTTTTGAGCGTCCCCCCTGCTGTACTTTCACACAGTAGGCTCGCTGGGACACCATAATGGAACACAGCCATTGGCCATGTCGTTCGTAACACCTGCTGTGATTTTTTTTTTTCTGTTATGACAAGTCAAAATGTCTGGTGTTGAAATAATGGGTAACACTTTGCAATAAGGGTACATTAACGAACTGTTAGTTAATGTTTAGTTAATGCTATTAATGGCTAGTCGATGCTTTATTCATGCTTATAAAGCATGAACTATAAGCAGTTATTAGCGGTAACTTTTCTGATTGTTATTACATATGTGTGCTTGTTCATAGGAATTCTTGTATAGCTTGAACAAGATGTGTGACTTTGGCCAGTGCATGTCGAGACTGAGAAATAACACCCTACATCACAGCTGTTTTTCAGAACGATACAATTATTACACAAACACACACACACACACACACACACACACACACACACACACACACACACACACACAATGAATGAAGGCACCGACAATTCATTAATCCATTTATTTATTTGACGACAAAGCAGTAAAATGAAATCATCAATTTCTTTTTCATTTCCACAGTGCCTCGTGCCATATCGTCACCAGCGAAACACTGTAAGGCTATTTTCTAATAGGCTGAGTGACCTTCTCATCAGGAAGCACCTTAAAAAAAAAAAAAAAAAAAACGATTGCCCAATAACAGCTGGTTATGAATATGATGGCCTTCTGGGGTTATTAAGAGCTAATGAGGAGGAGATAGATATTCTATAACCTTAAACGGGAGCAGCCGTTTGTGTGTGTGTGTGTGTGTGTGCGGCAGGTCCCGTGGGTGCTTGAATATCCTTCTCTTTTTCTTCTTTTTTTTAATAGGTGTTCTTTCATTCAATCTGAAAGTGCATAGAAATCCCTCCGAGGTGGTGCCGAGTTACTGTTAATGCTGAATAAGGTTGAGCCATTACATTGTGCGCGTACTCCGTAGCTGTATTTGCTCCACTTGACCACTGATGTTGATGTTCTGTTTTACTGTCATCCTCTTCTGGAGACAGAGAGGGGGAGAGAGAGAGGGAGAGAGAGAAAGAGAGTGAGAGACAGAGAGACAGAGAGGGGGAGAGAGAGAGAGAAAGAGAGTGAGAGAAAGAGAGATAATTCTAGAAAGGGAGGATGTAGGGAAAGAGGAAGAGGAGGAGGGCTTGTAATAAACAGGTATGCCAAGTCTACCATCTCCCTCCGTCTAGGAAAAAGTTGCGTCATTGAAGCATATTGGAGGCTCTAAATCGTGTCTGAACCTGACCCTGACGTGATTCCCCAGCGCTCCCCCACTCACAGGGAGAGCGGACCCTGCTGTTTACCCTGGAAGCACAGGCTATTTTCTCCCTGTCAAGAGCCTCCAGAAAGCCTCTCAAATCTCAGGGTTACTTCAACATGTGCACAGCAGAGCTTAGCAGCACAGTGTGCCCGGGAGAGCTTTGAAAGTTCAACATTTTGTCCAACATCATATAGCAAATATGGCTGACGATCCAAAAATTGCAGTTTTGAGTGAAGAAAAAACAGAGGGAAAGAGACAAAAAAGTGTCTAGAAAGAATGTCAAAATGACTCATGGTGTCCTACAACAGGTGTGTTTGGACATAAAGTCCCATCTGAGATTTAAAGGTGTAGTCAGTGATTCTGGAGAACGCTTCCTCCTCATGATCCGCTACCTGTCCATGTGTGTGTGCTGGAAAAAAAATCCAGTGTCGATGCCTAGGCTCTGAAATCATGAATGTTGCTAGCTACGGTGGGCCCCCTTTGTATGCAAACCTGTTGACAGAGCCTAGGTTGTGTATTAACAGCCAATTTCCTTTTCAGCGCACACATAGTACGGACAGGTAGCAGATCGTGAGGAGATATTCACTGATTCCTCGAGAATAGTGATTTTGTCAAAAAGAATCGCCACGACACGTATAATAACTTATATATAACTTGACGAAAGGCGAGTGAACAAAAAAGCAGTACCATCTCATCAAACAATGTCACCTTAGTCTGTTAGAGAGAAGAATCTACCTCTAACTGCATGTGTGGTGAGCATATACTTAACTCCAATAACCCTGCAGGCTCTCTCTGTAAGAAAACAACCTCCTTATTTGAAGTATTTCCTGGGCTTTCTATTGGATAATTGACAGAGTAGAGAGAGTGGAGAGGAGCTTTAGAAGCAAGCAGTCCTCCTCACTTTGACAGAGAGCAACATGTGGACACTCCTCTCTACCTTTTTTTTCCTCAAGGGGGGGGGGGGGGCGGGGGCGAGTATGGTTTCTCAATTATCCCTTGTTTGGCTATCCCCCTTCTGACCTGTGGCTGTATTTACGAGAACGCCCATTTTATTCCATGGCTTTTAATGGCATATAAAAGAAAAAAGAAAAAAGAGAAATCACTTTCCCCCAATCAAAATGAATCTTCTCCCCCCCCTAATAGCTTTTCAGAGTTGTTTGGGGGCTGTTTGGGTTTTGGTCATTAGTGGACCGTGTGTGTGTGTGTGTGAGAGTGTGTTTTGGACCCGGCTGAGAGGCGCTGCTAGGTCGTCCTAGGTGGGGTAAGGGTTTTGGGTTTGGGAGTGTGGGTGGCGGCAGCACTTAGATCATACTGGGGCCTGATGGGAATGCCAGGCCCCCACACCACTTTCCAAATCACTAATGGAGCATCCCTCTTAGACACACACACACACACACACACACACACACACACACACACACACACACACACACACACACACACACACACACACACACACACACACACACACACACACACACATACTGTATATGTAGATGCTCAGACACATTTCAATGATTTCACATAAATACCGTGGTAATTATCCTAAAGAGATGTACACAAGTTCAAAAGAAGAATAAAAAGAAGTGCATTGTGGCATCTCTCTCTCTCTCTCTCTTCCCTCCATTGCTTTTCACACTTCTCAATTATTTACTGGCCTTTTTGTCCTCTGCTGGCGGCCAGGCCCAAGGCATATGTCGGAGCGTTTGTTTGTGTGTGTGTGTGTGTGTGTGTGTGTGTGTGTGTGAGTGTGTTTGCGTATGCAGAAATGAACACTGCTTCACACACACACACACACACAAACAGAAGTGTCTTTCACATCAGTCACAAGTCTTTTATCAGTCAGTTGTCTGTACCATATGCTCACACAGGCGTTGACCAGTCACGATCCCATGGGGCAACGCGCTAAGCTAAAGGGAGGGTGTGGGAACGCTTAGCTCGAATCAAATGCTGTATATTTTTGGATGTTTTCTGATGTTTACATATTCCAATTTATTAAAGGTGCAATATGTAACTTTGGGTGTTTCCTCACACGAAAAATTGGATACCTGGAAAACTGTTGTTGTCTAACAAATACATATAGTGAAAATAGGTTTTGTAAACTACCATCATCCAATTATGGAGGAGTGTTTGGACTAATACATTAGTTCATGACGTGGCTGTGTGCAGATAATATATATGTGTTTAAGCATGTATTAGTGCTTATGAATGTAAAACAATCTTAAGCAAAAACAGCATGTAATTCATCAAAACTAGTGACACTAAAAAAAAGTGCATGGACAATGTAAGCACTAAAGATAAGTGAGACAACAAGCAATTCATTCAAACAAAAGTTCAAAAGTAAAACGTAAGTAAGGCCTAGTGAAATGTCACGGTGAGGTCTACGAATCAACCCTCCAAAATACCTAACTCCTCACTGCTGTCTTTTCCAACGGATTTGACTGGTGGTTTCACGCACAAACCCAAAAAAGCTCTCCATCATCTGGGCCTTGTTTCTCTTGGAGGGCCGGAGATTTCCTTTGGCCACTACAGCAGTGGGGAGCTTTCTCTCCCCGGGAGCCGTCACAGTCGCCTTTGCACACTAGAATGAATTTAAAGAGGCAGGTAAACTGCTGCCTCGCTTCGTATTAACGGAGTCGTATATTTCAGCCCTGTCTCTCTCTCTCTCTCTCCCCCTCTCTCTCTCTCTGTCTAGCTCTGGCTTTTTTTTCTTCTTTTTCTTCTTCGTCCATTTCTCTTTTTCTCCATCTCTCTCTCTCTCTTTCTCTCCTTTTTTTTTTACCCGGGCTGTAAGAAAAACGTCTGGGGGATCGATAGGGGCTCTCAGGCTGTAGTGACTGCAGCTCTAATGAATCAAGCCTATGTGTTTGTTAAGTAGACAAGGTTGTGAGGGGAGCAGCGCTGATGGGTGTGTGTGTGTGTGTGTGTGTGTGTGTGTGTGTGTGTGTGTGTGTGTGTGTGTGTGTGTAGGTGGGGGTATTGGTGCTTTATCTTATCGCAGCACTCCCTTTTGCTGGTACACAGTCACTGTATGACAGTGTACCAAATCAGGGATCTTTTTAATGTGAATTTAATTTTAATTATTTTTTATTTTTTTCCTTTTCTCTGATATTAAGAAAATAGTTTGTAAGAACAACTACAAAACAGTGTCCCGGTTTTCCTTTTAAAATGCTAGTGTTAAGACCTAAATATGTACAGCGCGTTATGCAAAAAGTTGCCGTCTCAATGGCCTCTGTTGTCATTTATCGCTCTAGTCGAGGAAGCATTTTATCACTCCAAAATCTCAAAATAACCAGCGTGTATAATTATAGAATTATCCCTGCCAAAAAATAGCTGGAGTCCATCCTGAAATCCTCTTGTGTGTGAACTGTGCGCTGAAATCAAATGGCCGCTGAAGCCCTGTCGAAAAAAGAAAGGGATGGGCAGAAAAAGGAGAAGAGAAAAAAAAATCTTGAATTCTGGTGTTTTTTGGTTGGCGCTTTAGAACCGTATCTGTCTCCAAGGTCGGACAGTGAGACAGTGGGAGGCTGTCTGTGTTAATGGCAGGATGGCTTCGGTCTCCTCTCCTCCTTATTCTTCCTCTCCTCTCCTCTCTCTCACCACAAGCAAGAGCTATCTAAGAAAAAAAAAAGACAAGCTTTTTATCGCTGATGGCTAATAGTCATAAATTTGTATTAAATATGTCCTCTATCGATTGGCCTTGTCGGATGAATACAATCAAAGGGACGCGGCGCTGAGTGCTTCCCACCTGGGAGGATGGGAGGATGAAGGGATTAAAAGAGGTGGAGGGAAAGGAGGGAAGAAGAGAGCGAGGAAAACAAGGAGTGAAAGAATAGACGGGCAAAAGGGTTTTCTTTTTCTTTTGGCAGTAGCAGTAGAATGCTTCTTCAGGTCGAGTCGCAGCTTGTCCACATGTTGCCATCAATATGTAGGCCTGTGTGTGTGTGTGTGTGTGTGTGTGTGTGTGTGTGTGTGTGTGTGTGT
>NC_137215.1:26930870-26933370 GCF_949987685.1 Ammodytes marinus | reverse complement strand
ATGGTTTTTGAAATGGTTTGATTTAAGATGCCCCCCCCCCCCAATCCCCAGCTAAAACAACAACATGTAGTTCTAGAAGAAAAAAAATCAAATATGGGGAAAAGCCATAATTAGTGCAATACCATTTTCACATGACAACAATGACATGGTTGAGTGCTTTTGGGAAGCATATACTGTAAGTCTGTATTGAGAAAAAGAAGCTAGAAAAGCCACAACCGTTGCACTTAAAGTGGGTGATGACGGAGGGAGGACGGCCAGGGTTACGACAGAGGAGCCGATAATGTCCGTGTCCTGCAGAAACCATTTAGAAAAAAAATCATATTCACTGGTACGACTTGCCCCGAGAGTCATGAAATAAAAGAGTCTTTTATTGAAGTAGGGAGGTGAATCGGTTACAGCGCCAATGCATTGTGGGAGTCATGAGGTATGATTACAGTGTGTTTTGATCAGCGAGAAGTAAGAAGTCATACACTGAAACAAACATATGGATTATACAATAGAGATTATATGATTATATTTATATTATTTCACCCATTACAATTACTGCCAAGCGGGATCATAACGTTAATGTCCACGTGAGATTGTGTGAACTCTCTGCTAATTTACCTCATTTTAAAAGGAATATTACAACAATTTCAGTGGGGGTTTCCTTCTGTTTCTGATCAGTCATGTAAAGGAAAACAAAACATTGCATTTGTCACTTTAAAGGTGGGGTCAGCGATTCTAGTATGTTTGTTGTCAAAATCACTTTCTTTTTAAATCGAATAAAGTGAACATTTACTCACAAACTGCTACCGGTACGTTGCTATAGCTATGATGGGCACCTTTGTTTACATACCAGTTCACAGAACCTAGGCTGTGTATGATTAGCAGATGTTTTTTTTTCCAGCATCCTCTTCTCCACCATGGAGACCTGGTAAAAGCACAGACCACACACCTACTTCATTCAAGATTCTGTGCTTGAGCGCTCATTGCTATAGTGTATAGTCTGGACAATTTTCGTTTTAAACCTGTAATGTTATTTGTTACATGCTAGTGTTTTAATTGAGTCACTGTTACCATAAAATAAGTATATAGCCTCAGACATTTTAATAGGTGTGCAGTTTGAGTGCGGACTAAAATCCCAGTGAAACAGTCCAGGTATATCCTTTAAGGTAAAAGAGGAGGAGGTGATCACGGGTGAGTGAACGATGCCCGTATGTAAATAGAAAAAGCGTCAGATCCCTGAAAGCCTGCTGCAGGCTCAGATAGAAATCCCAAATTGCATTATGGGACATTGTCCCTCACTCCCCGGTATGCGTACCTAATCCTGTTTCAGCGATGTTCCATTACCTCAATTACTATCATCTCACCCCAGAGGTAGACCCCTCGCCAAGGACACCAACCGGAGAGCCAACCCACTAGGAGAGAGAAAGCAGGGGAGAGGAGGGGAGGGAGAGGGAGAGTCCCATAGAGTGCAAAAGAGAAAGGGATGGAAGAATGTGAGGGACATGGCAACTAGAATAAGAATGTAGAGATTTGGGGTAATATTCATACAGTTAAGATAGTGGTGCTTCTGTCCGATTCGGGAGCCAAGCCCTGGCATCTATGTGTTGTTTCCCAGCTGGTGGAGGAGGGATGGTGATGGTGGTCATCCAGCTCATTTCCAGGACAGAATGACAGACAGAGGGACATGCAGGCTGGATTCACTAAAGAGAGTTTTTTTTTATATAACGTAAATGTGTTGCTGCCGTCAAGATCTGTGAATATCTAGATTTGTTATATAATATATAACAAATCCTGTGTTAATACACAACCTAGGCTCTGTAAACGGGCACGTTGCTAGCTACGGTGGACACCCTTTCTTTGTGCAGTTTCCAGAGCCTTGCCTGTGTATAAAGGGCCTAAGGGCAGGGTGTCATACTGTATGGAATGTAAAGCCCACTGAGGCAAATGTCAATTAGTGATATTGGGCTATACAAATAAAACTGATTTGATTTTGATTTGATTTATTAACACCAGATTTTGATTGCAGCGCGCACACCGTACAGACAGGTAGCGTGAGGAGATATTCAGAGATTTTTTTTAAAATAGTGATTTTTGACAACACGCGTTCTCCAAAATCACTGACTATACCTTTAATGTGTTCCATACGCTACCACAGACGGGCCTGACATACCCCAAAACAGACAGGAGGAAGCGGATGTTAGCCATACTAAGTGTCTTGTATGATATACAGTATGTTATGTTCCAAAACAGTGTGCACACTGCAAATCAAAATAGCAACCTTTTAACTTTGCTTTTTTTTCCAAAGCATGTGCAGCGTGTGCGGATGGATGTTCACGGACCTGAGCAGACGGAATTTATGACATGCCGACATTTATGGAGCCTCGCGGACAGTCGTGTCCTTGTGGCAACTTGGACGCAGACAAATATATAAATTTGCCTCCAGTGCCTCTGTAGACTTCCACCATCTTTTGGCCTATGTTAAGAAGAGGGGATGTTTATCATTGAACTGTTC
>NC_137215.1:26905870-26928370 GCF_949987685.1 Ammodytes marinus | reverse complement strand
TTTTTACCAAACAAGTCAATGGGGATAATTAGCATCAATAACGACCCCTGGAATAACCCTTGTTTATTTATTCTGATTTTGCAATAATATTAAACCATGCATAATATATTTATTGTGTATGGCAACTTTTGAGATTTTTAGATGTTGATACAAATTTCCTTATTGCGATCCATAAAAAAATGTAACTGTATTTTCACATATCAGCTTTAACCAGAATTTAAAATCGTGATTGTCAGGTATTATTATAGTATAGTTTTATATGGAGATGTTTTTGGAATTACTTATTTTTGGGGGTATCAGGGAGGCCTGTCAGTATTTCAGTATATTTCATTTACCTGCCATAGGGTTTACTCAAGTAGTAAGTACAGTATATGCCTATATATATAACACAATGGCTTTATTCATTTATTTTATACTGACTACAACAAGAGTCTTTTACAATTCCAGAGTGTTCTTTCTTCATAGCAGCATATTGCCTTTAACAATTTTTTCTTTGTAACTCTTTAGCCAAGAATGTTGTACGGCCTTCGGCGATTTCCAGTGTTGCTAGATGCCCGGAATGTGACAAACATTTTCACAGCTTCTCGCTCTGTAGTGTGTATATCCATTTTGTGCCTCTGTGTGTGAAAAGAACGTGTATCTGTGCTTGTTCACTTTGGTCAAACACACCCTCATTGCTCTGTGCTTAACAGTAAAAGGCTCTGAAATGGCAGCACTGGAGGGGTTCGTGTGTGTGTGTGTGTGTGTGTCATCTAATCTTGTAAACGAGCTGATGGCTGTCCGTTCGGCTCCCTAATGAGATTACACAATCACCGCGGGTCCCACCACGGGTCTTCATCGCCGAGGCCATTCAAAGGCAATTATTGTTTTAAATGTTCCCTCTCTCAGCCACTGTCTCAAAGTGACTCTCCATGCTTCACTGATGGAGCAGAGGCTTTGAGGGGCGGACTTGAACGCTTTTTTTATTTTTTAACCTCTTCAATCAGAGCCCTAAATGTTGTTTTGCACTCCCTACTGTTTTATACGTTCCTTTAGGGTGGCTGGCTATGTGCGTGCATTTTGTCTGTGTGGTGAGCGGCATTGGTAGGAGCATACAAAGTACATACATGACTCTAGAATACAGTGCACATGATCAAACTTGCACACATTTGATTTTTCTTCTATTGTTGCAAAATGATTAAATACTTTATTCTTATTGAGTTATACCCTGACATGGCAAATCTCCCCAAAATTCCAGTTTTTTCAGATATATTTTTCTATATTATGCATTGTGTCTAAATGATTCTTCTCTGTTGCCTCTCCTGCTTGTGGTGTGTACTGTATGTGTGTGTGTCAGCGGGCCTCTGTTTTGGTAGATCAGTGGGTAGTGGTAGTCTGCCGGGATAGCCCTGTTTCTTTGTTCTCCTGCTGACAATTGGAGGACTCACAGTCGGTCTAAAGGGAGAAACTATGTCCCAGAGCAGTCTGGGAGAAGAACCAAATGCGCACACACACACACACACACACACACACACACACACACACACTACTTCTCACATGCTACTCATGTGGGGCATGACCTCAATAAGAGCTACTGTTGTATTTGCAAAGCCATGTGCCGACCACTTTTTTAAAAGCTGGAACAGTTGGGCCTACGGTTCAAAGAAAAGATTGGTTCAGCCAAGTTGAAAAGAGTTGACCTTCTTAGATTCCTGCTCACTGTTTATGGACAGCTGCTGTGAGGATGTTTCCAATATTATTCCATGTTTTTCTGGAATAATATCTTACGTTTTCTAAATAGCTCAGTCCTTACAATTAAATTTGGATTCAGCAATTCCAGAGAATGCTTTTTGTCAAAATAACTCTTTGTTAAAAGCATTCCTCATGATCCACTACCTGTTCGTACTGTGTGTGCTCATGATCCACTACCTGTTCGTACTGTGTGTGCTCTGCAACATGATCAAGTGTTCAAACACAGCCTGGGCTGGAGCAGATATTCACTGATTCTGACAAAAAGTGATTTTGATCCAGGATAGCTGAAACCACCTTCAAACAGATTCT
This sequence comes from Ammodytes marinus, assembly GCF_949987685.1. NCBI lineage: Eukaryota > Metazoa > Chordata > Actinopteri > Uranoscopiformes > Ammodytidae > Ammodytes > Ammodytes marinus. The sequence goes on along the minus strand of NC_137215.1, from coordinate 26,926,330 downwards.
TATAGTGACTAATTAAGTGATGATGTCTAATACAAAGTATATGTGATGCTAAAAGTGTTTAATTGATCTTTGCATTAGAACTTGTTCCTAACCCAAACCTTTCTTCTCTGTCCCAACAGGTAAGGAGGAGCCCACCACCTACACCTGCACTACATGCAAGCAGGCATACGGCAGCGCCTGGTTCTTGCTGCAGCACGCCCAGAATGCCCACGGCTTCCGCATCTACCTGGAGAGCGAACATGGCAGCCCTCTCACCCCCCGCATGGGCGGACCCTCGTCCCTGGGCGGGGGCGCGGACTGCCCTTCTCAGCCTCCTCTCCATGGCCTCCATCTGCCTCCTGACGCAAGCCCCTTCAACCTTCTCCGCATGCCCGGCTCGGGCTCCGGTGGAAGGGACAGCATCGGGGCAGGAGGGGGTGGAATCGGTCTCGGTGGCCCTGTCGGAGGGGGCCATCATCATCAGCGTTTCCCTCCCACGCCGCCCCTCTTCAGCCCCCCTCCAAGGAACCACCTGGATGCCCATCACCTGAGCCCAGAGGAGCTGGCGCTGGCAGCCCACCACCCGAGTGCCTTCGACAGGGTGCTGCGCCTCAATGCTCCCCTGCCTCTGGACCCCCCTCCGACCATGGACTTCTCGCGGCGGCTACGGGAGCTGGCGGGCAACAACACCTCAGGGTCCACTCCCCCGTTGTCCCCGAGCCGGCCCAGCCCCATGCAGCGCTTGCTGCAGCCATTCCAGACAGGAGGAGAAAGAAGCGGAAGCTCAGGAGGTGCAGGGGCCAGCAAACCTCCATATCTCGCCACTCCACCCCCTCTTCCTGGCTCAATGCAGTCACCCGTGGGGTCCCAGACCACCCCCACTACCCCTCTACCCTCGGCGGGCCAAACGCCCTCCTCCACCACCAACCCCCTGAAATCAAAATGTTGCGAGTTTTGCGGCAAGGCCTTCAAGTTCCAGAGTAATCTAATCGTGCACCGGCGCAGCCACACGGGAGAGAAGCCGTACAAGTGTCACCTGTGCGACCACGCTTGCACACAGGCCAGCAAACTGAAGCGTCACATGAAGACACACATGCACAAATCCTCCTCGCCGAACACGGGCAAGTCAGAAGATGGGCTCTCCACGGCCTCTTCTCCTGAGCCAGGCACAAGCGAGCACCTGGGCAGCGCCAGCAGCGCCCTCAAGTCAGTGGTGGCCAAGCTGAGGAGCGAGAACAACCGCCGGCTGCGTGAGAATGGGGAGGAGGAGGAGGAAGAGGAGGAAGAAGAAGAGGAAGAGGAGGAGGAAGAAGAGGAGGAGGAAGAGGAAGAGGAGATAGAGGAGGAAGAGGAGCAGAACGTAGAGAGGGCGGCCAGGAGGAACAACAACAGCTTTCACTCTGGCTTGAACCTGGAAGGAACACGTCATCACGAAAACAACGGCGATGTAGGAAGTCGACTGGGGGGAGTCATGGACGAGGGGTCCATCCCCCGCTCCCTACCCGAGGTGATGCAGGGGATGGGTCTGGCCGCCAGCATGCAGCACTTCAGTGAAGCCCTCACCATGCACAAACGGAACGCCATGGCCAAGGAAAACCACCTGCACCACCACCTCAGCCGAGACCATCACCGCCAGATATGTGACGGGAACTCTGTGTTGGACAGCGACCGCGGGGAGGAGTGCTCCGTCTCTACGGTCAACGGGCGAGGAGCCTCCCCCAATGAATCGGCCTCTGTTGGCCTCTCTAAGAAACTGCTTCTGGGCAGCCCCAGTCCACTCAGTCCTTTCTCCAAACGTATCAAATTGGAAAAGGAGTTTGACCTGCCCACTCCAACAATCCCCAACACGGAGAACGTCTACTCCCAGTGGCTGGCCGGCTATGCCGCCTCACGACAACTCAAGGACCCTTTTCTGAACTTTGGGGATTCCAGACAATCGCCCTTTGCCTCTTCGTCTGAGCATTCTTCCGAGAATGGCAGCCTGCGTTTCTCCACCCCCCCAGGGGAGCTGGATGGCGGGATGTCAGGGCGTAGTGGTACAGGCAGTGGGGGCAGCACACCGCACCTTGGGGCTCCCTTGCGGCCTGGCTCCAAGGAAAGCCGCAGGAGTGATACTTGTGAGTATTGTGGCAAGGTGTTCAAGAACTGCAGTAACCTGACAGTGCACCGGCGCAGCCACACAGGGGAGAGACCGTACAAGTGTGATCTGTGCAATTATGCTTGTGCCCAGAGCTCCAAACTTACTCGCCACATGAAGACCCACGGTCAGATCGGCAAAGACGTGTACAAGTGTGACATTTGTAAGATGCCCTTCAGTGTCTACAGCACCTTGGAGAAACACATGAAAAAATGGCACAGTGACCGTCCTTTGAGTACCGAAATAAAGTCAGAGTAAAAGGCCGAACTATGGGACCTTTTTCCCCGCAGTTATGTCCGCCATTAGCCCCCTGTTTATTCCCCTTGTAGATTTGCCCCAATACTAACACTCCACTTCCGCCAGTCTGGTGGAAGCTCAAGACCATGTGCTCTGCACCAGCACACCCCGTTTCCATTACCCATTGAATGCATGATCTGTATCGGGGCAATACTCTTGCATTGACGCAAAACTTCGAGCCTTTCTCTTGTGCAATAATTTTCATGTTGTGTACTATTTTCTTTTATGAGTTTTCCTTTTCCATTTTTAAGAATTAGTCAGCATGCATAGTATGTTTTTGCTAATCAAAAAAAAAGAAAAGAACTTGTCCCTGGTTGGTTAGTTGTTGAGTAAATGTGTTGCTGTTTTGCTCTTGTTCTGTTTTTTTCTTTTTATTCTTCAAAAAGAGAAAAGACAAGAAAGATACACCCATGCTGCATACATTCTGTAAGACATATCATGTACAGTTTTGCTTTGTAACATGGAAAGGGAACAGTCTTTGATTTGACCCTCTACTTACAACCCTGGAAATGCACTTATCCTGATCTTTCTAAAAGATGCCATGTCCCCCCAGGGTTAAAAGAAAAATACATGCATTGGCTTGATGACTAAACTGAGAGTAACTACAGCCTTCAACATTTCTTTAAAAAAGACAAGGGTGTGCTACAAATTCAATTTGTACTATCATTTGGTAGAATAAGAATAAGAGTGCCTTTGATATCTCAAGACTGCATTGGCCATAATCTTATCTGGTATAAGTTTGGGGGTCACATTAGATGAAGCTAGAAGGTATAAGCCACCCAGGAAAGGTCCTTGCATCAAGCACCTGACTGCTCGAATTGGACTGTGACAACTCATGATGAAAGATTACAGAGTTCTTGTTAATCATCATTTAGCTACCCATTACATGCTCAATAGGCTATCTTTAATATGTGGACTTCATCGCAAGCATGGTACAAGCAGTATTGTGTATATTTGAATTATTTGTGGTTTTTTGTTTCTGGTAAGGAGGTACTTTTGACATAAAGGTTAATCTGTAATGTACAATCCTGAACGTGAGGGATACAGCGCATGGCTGGGAAGTGTCATGTATCTGCGTTAGCACAAACCTACAGCGCTGCTTGGATATGTCAGTGTGTGGAACAATGCATATAGTAATATATGAGCTCCGAGTGAGGCTAACTTTATTTGAGAGCATTGAAATAAACTACGAGCTAGACGGACAGAAAGCTAGACAGAGCTAGAAGCTTCATATAATGGGGATCAGAGGCAATCTCTTTCACTTTTACATTTTTTCAAAACAGGGTCATTAGCTATAAATTGCAGAAAGAAAGAATTGCAAAAAAAATATCTGTATTCCAGGGCTCTTTGAAAAAGAGTGAAATGCGATCATTTTAATCAGTGTGCATAGGCTAATGCAGGGCACATTTTTTGTTTGCTGTTGCTTCTTTTAAACCCAATTTTTTATTTTTTTATTCTTGTCAAGTTTCATAGCACTTGCCACTCTTTCCTGAGAGCAAGTATACAGGCATCTCTTTTGCATTTTGCCACACCGATACAATGTTGGTACATGTGTTGAGTCTTAAAGCTAGGTTGTCATTTAAAGGACATAAAGTGCACTGTTTCAATTCTTCCCCAGTTTACAAGTTTACGCTGAAGGGGGAAAAAAACCTTGTTGAAATGCTGTCAGATGCCGAGGGTCCCATTGTTAAAAGCAGTAAAAGACGAGACACATAATCTGTTGCCAGCCTCATGAACCTTGACTTTTGTACCCTTGCCATTTAACCTTTGACATGTGTCAATTTGTCCTCCCCCCCCCCAGGAAACCCCAGTGCTTAGCCTGGGTTTAAAATTCACCCTGTCCGCAAGGTCTGTAAATTAAAAAAGGTTTGACGGCAGTAACCTAAGTAACCAGTGCACTCCAAAGTGGTCACAAAATAGATGCAGCTCTCATTGGCCAAAGCGGCATAAAAAAATTCATTCTTTTTTTAAATAGCTGTATTGTAACTTTGTTGTCATCTGCACCTGACTAATCTACAGACCTGGCTGGACAGACAACAGACACTCAAATCTTGTTGCTCACACTGCGAGAATCTGTTTTTGTAAAAAAAAAAGAAAAAGAAAATCTTCATTTAATTATAAATATGAAAATAAACGTTTTTTTGAAAATAACACTCCACTATCTTTGAGGGGAAACTGTATTTAAGTTTTGTTGTAGTTTCTCTTTTCCTCAGCGTCTTGGTGGAGGTCGAGACTCCGATCACAGTATATATGAAATGATGAAAAAAAAAAGATGAAAAAAAACTGGACAAAAAAATAATCTGTGATGGTTTTGTATTTTATTTTGCCTTGGCTCTTCACAGCTCTTTCAGGTTGAAATACAATTTGCATTGGGGGAAAAAGGATTAAGATTATATATGAATATATAATAAAGAACTTAAAATATAGGAAAATGCACACTCATGTCAATTCCTATAGCTTAAAACACATTTATGGTCTACTTTTTCTGTATTTCTAGAATTGTATTTGAATTCAATGTTCACTTAGAGTAGGCACTATAGTATTTATATTGAGGCTCGTATTTTTAACTGTTGCTTGTTCTCTCTCTAAAAGGTATTTACCATACCTTTTTTTGGTAGTGGAAAAAAAAACTCCCAAGCTGCCACGGTATATTTTTTTAATTTGGCAGGATAATATAGTGCGAATTATTTGTATGTTTAAAGAAATAAAAGGAAAAAAAAAACATAAAAAAAGCAGCTAAAAGTATGTGGCATTGGGAGGCGTGGCAGGCCATCAGATGGCTCTGTTTCCTGTCCACAGAGGTGGTTGTACATATCTTCTTTTGTTTGTTTTTTTGGGTTCGGACCCCCCCCCCCCTCTCCTGCTGCCATTCTTGTATGCAGTAATGCAAGCTGACGTCGGCCTGTTCAGTTGTGTGCTTCTGTCTCTCTCTCTCACCCCTCCCACCTGACTACATTCCAACATAAAAAAAAAAAAAAAAAAAAAATCATATGCAGTACATGGATTACGGAAAAAAGCGTTAAAATAAATACATTTAAAAAAGAAGTTCAATGTTTTGCAGTTTTTTTTTCTTTTTCTCCATTGCCAAATACTAAATGGTGCTTTATATTTAGATTGGGTATATACTTTCATATGCAAAGCATATTAAAAAGAAAAATGACCCGGGGGAAACGTGCGGAGAAGCCTGCTTGGGTTGAGACTTTTTTTTTTGTAAATGGCAATGCGGAAATATTTTGTTATGGGCCTTTTCTATTCCTGTTCTGAGAGCTGTTTGTTGTAACTATGAACTTGAACTTTATCTTTAACTATGGGAGTTACTATTTATTATTACCTATATGCTCTGTTCAAAACAGAGACATGGAATGGATCCGTTATATTTTTTTTTTCTTTTTTTTTTCTTTTTTTCTTCTTTTTGTAAAGTTGGCCGATGGTCATTGGACAAAAAAACCTAGCTCTTTTTTTCATTTCTGTTGAACTTGTTTGGGCGGTCTTTGTTCAGTTGTATTGGGAAAACCACTGTCTCTGTGTTTTTCTGGCAGATGTCTGCATAATCCTGTTCACACACCCATTTTGTCCCTTTATCGAAAAACAATTAATAAAAAAGAAAAAAATGAAAAGTACAATGACACTCTTTGGCTTATCTCCACTGTGTGTGTGTGTGTGTGTGTGTGTGTGTGTGTGTATCAAGTTATATCAAGTGTGCGTGGATGAGTATGTGTGTGTGTGTGTGTGTGTGTGTGTGTGTGTATATAATCACCCTCACCCACCCTAGAGCCCATTGGTATCTTTCACATGCAAAAGCACAGCAGTCGACATCACCACATAATTAAAATTAAAAAAAATTTCCCTTATTGTTCATACATTTATGTTTATTTTTCACAAATCACTTAAAAATAAATTAGTTTTCCAAAGTCAGCATGTCAGATACCCCTCCACCTCATTCCCCCAAAGGTATATTTGTGTGTTTTAGGTGTCAGTGGTGACCTGAGCTGGGCGTTTCCCTATAACATGCTTTCTCTAAAGAGGCCTCTCAGTGTCTCACACCGGTTGCCTGAACCCAATGAACTCAACCCTCCAACCCCAACCTCACCCTAGCCTTTGGCCCTGTACTATATGTTCTTTATGACTTTGTGTGTGTGCGTGAATGTCTGTGTGTGTGTATGTGAGCTGTCACTGTCTTGCCCAGGAGGTGTGGGAGGACTGAACAGGTGGATGTTCAAGTGCAATATTTAACATTCATTGCGTTGTACATACAGTACTTCCCATTGGGAAACAAGAAACAGCCTAGCAGGTTTTCTGAGTTCACCATGTTCACCTATAGTTTGCACGCTATCTCAGAGCACACATGTGTACCATGCATGTCACTCCTCGGCACAGTACACTACACGACAGTGTTTGCTGCTGATAATAGCTGTTTCCTGTGTGCATTTCCAGTCAAACTCACACACATACAGCCACACACACACACACACACACACACACACACACACACACACACACACACACACACACACACACACACACACACACACACACACACACACACACACACACACACACAGACATACACATGCACACGCGCAAACACATACACACACAGAGACATACACATGCACACACGCAAACACATACAAACACATGCACATGCGAAAACACACACACACACACAAATACTAAAGTAAATATCATTATGTCCCTCTGTTTGCGTAGTAGTCACAAAGCCTCATAAAGCTGTCAGGATCAATCAGCTCTATGCCCTCCAACCACCGCACCCTTCTGCTCAGCTCTCACACACACACACACACACACACACACACACACACACACACACACACACACACACACACACACACACACACACACACACACTTACAGGTAAAAACCTGAATGGAACCTGATACAATAGGCCAAAATGTAAGATTCAATAATGTGGGACAATTGAGTTTGAGGATGCAGTGTGTTATGTTTTTGGGTGCATATTTTGGTTTGTGGCAGGATAACTTTCATGCAACCGTCTCCAAAGCTCCCATCCACAGCATACAACCTCGTGATTCATGCTAAATATTATAACGTCTTTAGAATGTTATGCAAAATACTGAAGGATATACAACATAATATAAGAAGCTATCGAAAGTTGAAGAAGTACCACAACATGGGGACACAAGACGTGGAGGATTGAAGGTCTTTAGACTTACGCCTCTTTTCCACTGAGTAGTACAGGTCAGTTCGGTACGGCAAGCAATCATTGTGAAAAGTTGGGAAGGGTACCAAAAAAAAAAAAAGCGTACCCGACGTACATATTCTTTTGTCACCCTTTCTTGGGGTACCATTTAAGGGTTACCGTTCCGTACCAAACCATACCGTACCAAACTGAACTGTGCTTGCTCAGTGGAAACCAGGCATGTGTCACTATTTCCTGTGCTACTGCTGAGGTGGACTTGACCTATAGGCACTTGAGCCCCAACAGTGACAGGGAAAGGGGGCAGTAAAATACACCGGCTGTTACTGGTCCGCTCCATGATGTGAATGTGTAGCGCTGTTTGAATAGGAGAGCAGGGTGTTGCTGTAAAAGAGTACGGAACCACAGAACTCATGATTGCAAGAATAAAGTCAAACAAACAAACGGTCTCAAACAACATACAACTCAAATTCAAAGCATTTCATTTATGCAAATTTAGTCCTGCAAGCTTATCGGTTCCCCCCTAGACTCACGGACTTTGAGGAGCATCAGTGTCTGCGAGAGGTTCAGGTACGTCGGACACAATGGGACCAGTAAGACTTTATTTTCTCACCTCGGGACCCACAAGCGGCAGCAGTTTCCTCTTTACTCCCCGTTAAACAATGCCACTAGCCACTGGCAGCACCGCCCGGGGAAATAAAACAAATCAGCACCATATTTTTTTCCACTTCCTCCCTCTCTCTCTCTCTCTCTTTTTTTCTCTCTCTCTCTCTTGCTCTCTTTCTCTCTCTCTCTCTCTGTGTCTCTCAATCTCTACCATTCATTCTGTCTCTCTCCCTCCATCTCTCTTTCTGTGATAAATTCATTGTGTTATAAACCTGTGAAGCATTCCGCTCCTTTTCCCCCTTGCTTTACTGTGGCTGCTTCTCCTGTGCTGGTTTTATGTGAAAAAGCATAATGCATTTGTCACCGTTATAAAATCTATACAACCATGACCTGCAGTCTCCCCCATAAACTCCCATGGATTTGTCTTTGGCCTGCAGCAGGGTTTTTCTCAACAATAAAAGATTCTTCCAAAGAGAAAGCATGTTTTCACAGCGCTTTTGTCACCACATGGCCTTGGCTACAACCCTGTTCCAATGGAATCTTGATAAAGAAAAAGGGAATGTACGTATGTGTGTGTGTGTGTGTGTGTGTGTGTGTGTGTGTGTGTGTGTGTGTGTGTGTGTGTGTGTGTGTGTATGTGTGTGTGTTTCAAGTTATATCAAGTGTGCGTGCATGTGTGTTTTGTCTGTCATCCCTTCCTACTGAGTGTACCTTGGTATCTGCGTACATACTGTGCTTATGGTCCCAGAAGTCCATTATGTCTTGGCCAGGCTCCTGTATTGCCATACAGTATCATAGTAGCCACTTCCATATACATAGTGAGCGCTTTAATACACGCTGACCACTGCGGTCTATAGAAATGTGGTCAATATATAGGAAGCTGGTTGCAAAGTAAATGCCTCTTTACTGTAATGGACACATCGTTAAACATTACTTAGCACATATGATACTGGCCACAAGGCTTATAGGTCCAGCATGTACAAATTCATATACCATGCATGGACAGTGACGGCCTTCGACCACATTGCCCCTTAGATCCTCTGTGGAGGACAAATTGAAAGGCACTGACTTAAGAGAACCGCAGAACTGCAGTCACTGGAGGTGAGGCCATTTGCATGACGTTGAATGTAAATGGTAAATAGACTTGACTTATATAGCGCTTTTTAGCCGATTTTCTCAGCCCTAAAGCGCTTTACATTTCTTACCACATTCACCCATTCATACACACACTCATACACCGATGGCATGCAAGGCACTCTCTGAACCATCGGTAGCAATTTCGGGTCAAGTGTCTTGCCCAGGGACACTTCGACATGTGGTGGGTAGGCGGGGGATCGAACCCCCGACCCTGCACTCAAGAGGACGACCTCCCCAACCAATTTGCCACTGCCGCCCAAGTGTGCTATATGTTTGTAGATTGAGAAGGGCTACAAAGCTTGCATGCGTTTCACATGTTGTAGTCATACGTACATGTGCTTCCCTTTAAGCCCCCCATGGTAGTATGCAAACATGCAGTATATTCAAGTTAATCAAATGGACTCTGCGCCGTCAACTTAGCTGAGCAGTACAACCCACAACATGTCTTCCACAGCACTTAGCAGCTGCTGATTGCAAGTGTTAACCCTAACAACGACCACCCAAAACCTGGAAAATAATGAAGAAGCAATTATAAAACTGCATTAAAACAATATGCAATCTCTAAAAGATCAACACTGACCGAATGCAATGTATTAACCCCTCCCCCGCAAGGTGAGAGTTTTGTTGTGAGAGGTTTGGTTTGGATACTTGGTGCAGAAAAAATGCTTTTAATTTTTATACACACACACACCCACAGGCAATGTTCCAGTGAAAAAAAAAAATACAGTACTGAAATGTGAAAGGAAAAATAAAAATTCCAATGGCGTTTGTCATATATGGGCTGACAAAACAAAAGCCAGGCCACATGTTTGACAGACATCTGAAGCCTCCATGACACTCTCACAATAGAATACAAAAGATCTGCTGTTAAAAGGGCTAAGTATTTCTACCGGATATAACTTTTTACGTTATAAAAGCTTGGAAACAATGTTCAAATACTGCAGCCATGTTTAATCCTTGATCTTGTGCATGTTTGGTCCGAAAATGATGAAAGACATGAGGTAAAACATTTTTTTTTCTGACCTTGCCGATGTTATGTCATGACGTGGCCACAAGGACTGTTTAGAAACATGTCTCTTATCTGGATAAGAAGTTATTCTATCTTGTAGTGTTAAGCCTAAAGATAAACTATCTACTATCAGTGCTTTCACTACTGTCTTTTTGCCATGCCCTGTCTTCATGCAAAATGTTTTCCCAAAAGTAACATTTTTTTTTATTAGAAATGTAGAATTTTTGAGAATAAAAAAAAGTATCCAAATCCACTGCGCTCAGTGACTTCCTATGCTGATAAATATTGTCCCCAATTCCCAGTGCATTTTTTAAATCATTATTAACGAGCAGCAGTTATACAACCCCCCCCCCCCCCCCCCCCACACACACACACACACAGACACACACCACCTCACCCGCCCCACCCCACACACAAGCACACACATGCTCACACACACACAAAAGCTAAGCCGGTGCTTCAGAGGTCAAAGTCTATTGATAGCGCATTCAGCGCTGGAATGCAAAGGTGTATAAAAAGGCAAATCAAACAGAGCAAATGGCAGGTGGTGATTTGTGTCCATGTCTTCTCTATTTCTCTCCCCCTTTCCAACTTTTGCCATACTCATGTTTTTTTTTTTAAACTGAATATTTGTGGAAGGTTTTTTGTAAGTGACAGTGTTGAGGACTGAGGAAGCAGAGGGGTGGGGGGAGGGGGGTGTCTGTCTGGGGGTCAAGAGGTCAGAGTGTAGGCTTATAGAGCGAGAAAAAAGAAAGCACCCCTCCCTCCCTTTTCTTCTCTATTCATTCATTCTCTCATTCTTTTTTCACTCTTTCATCGCAGACTCAGTCTGAAGTTTAAATTCATTGTCAAAGTGAATGTGAAAGAACTAATGAATTGGGGGGGTATGGTGGGGGGGTCAGGAAGGAAGGGAGCAGAGCAACATGTGTCAAATGTGCATGTTCAGTGTGTGTGTGTGTGTGTGTGTGTGTGTGTGTGTGTGTGTAGATCTGGGTTGTTCATAGTTAGATCAGCATATGTTGTGGGTGTCATTTAAAAATCTTTTCACTTGGAATTGTAATATTAACTGGACAATCCCTGAGCTTTTTAAGTGTATGGGGGTGGGAGGGGTGGGGGGTTCATTGCATTTTTTTCAACACACAGTTTTATGAAACCCATTCAAAGTTAAGATGAAAAAGAAGAAAATCGAACAATGTAAGCAACAGAAAACACTATTGGACATTTAGAGAATTATAGGAAATGATTATGCAAATTCTCAAGTTCAAAATGTACCCTTTACCATTGCTGTATCTCCTCTTTTCAGCCTCTGTCTGATACGCTCCGTTTGAAAGCCTGTCCCTTCAAGCCCCGCCATCAGAAAAAAGCCCAGTCTGCTCTGATTGGCTCTGAATCTAAATGACGGTTAGAACGCTTATCACAGGTGGAGGTATAGTGCTTAGTTTGGTTTGTAAGTAAGGGGCAAGGCTTCCACGTATGACATCATAAGGGGAAAGAAATCTGACTGGGTTTTTTTTCTCCAGAAAGGTTAGAATGGAGTAAAAACGATCGAGGGTTGTCTTTTCTCATACTTTGGGAGTCTCTTGTCGAGCCGGACACCCATATTAATGTTGAAACCTTAAAAAAAGTGAATTTTGCACAATAGGTGACCTTTAGCTGTATCATTGTCCCATGAACACCCTTATGTTATTTTCACATTGTGCTTATGACCTTTCCCTCCAATTATCTATCAGGCAACGGCAATGTGCTTATAAAGGTTTTTATTATGTCTTATTAGTGCCACTTCAAGGACAGTGTTATCTATTGGTCAGTCTGTTGCTGTAACATGGCATAAAACAAAGGGGCCATTGAACAAAATATAGCCTGATAATCTGCTTCTCTTGGCTGTGTCAAATCATGGAAAAAAATAAAAACATCCCACTCTCTCACCCTGAATCTACACAAGATGATGTTCTGTGTGTTATATCATCTTCCATGACTGAGTTCAGACCCACTGACCTCATAGCGGATAGCTGTTAAGAGCCGCTCGCTCCATTCTTGGATCCTCCAGGGGTCATGATGGGCCTCCCTCTGATCTCTGACCCCAGAAAGAGGCCTCTCGGACGGGCCGGGCCGATGGCAAATCCCCAGGGCTTGATCTGGATAAAAGGATGTCCAGGAAAGGCATGGATTATCAGTATGCAAGTGTATGAATGAGGGCATGCGCGTGTGTGTGTGCGTGTGTGCGCGCGTGTGTGTGACGACATGCCTTGAGACTCATGCAAAGTCTTGTTTTGCCAAGTTCAGCACACACACACACACACACACACACACACACACACACACACACACACACACACACACACACACACACACACACACACACACACACACACAGACACTAACACAAGCATACATACACGCATAAATACACACACACAGGGTTACAGAGGTTAATTGCAGCGGCACAGATGAGCGGGTTGGGTCACCTTTGTCGGAAAAAAGTGTGTGTGTGTGTGTGTATGTATGAGAGAGATAGAGCGAGAAAGGACACACAAACTCAAGATGTATTAATGTGTGTGGGAAATAGAGGTAGAGACACACACACACGGATAAGGGTACATTGTGTGTTAGGTTGTTATGTCTGGAGCCGGTGTGTATATGTTTCTGTGACCCTCCTTGCATGTCTACAGGCCTGTTACAACACACACACAGACACAAACACACACACACACACACACACACACGCACGCACACACACACACACACACACACAGACACGTTATGCTCCTATCCGCTCTTTTAATCTTTTCCACTCCTTTTCCTTTGTGCGTTCATATGTGTGTGTGTGATGTCAAAGGTCAACCTGTGGATTTGAGGCTTGGGTTTCACATGACTGAACACCTTTGTTGCATGCCGCAGGGGCAAGAGTAAACGTGTGTATGTGTGTGTGTGTATGTGTGTGTGTGTGTGTGTGTGTGTATGTGTGTGTGTGTGTGTGTGTGTGTGTGTGTATGTGTGTGTGTGTGTGTGTATGTGTGTGTGTGTGTGTGTATGTGTGTGTGTGTGTATGTGTGTGTGTGTGTGTATGTGTGTGTGTGTGTGTGTGTGTGTGTGTGTGTGTGTGTGTGTGTGTGTAAGGGGAAGTGGGGGGTGTATCTGGTATGTTGTGTCTAGGTCAGTCACGGTGGGCACAGACAACACAACAGCCCTGGACCGCCCCTGGTCCAGGTTTTTTGATGTCTACTGAAAAGCCGTATGATCGAAGGGAAATGTGTGAATATGACACACACACACACACACACACACACACACACACACACACACACACACACACAATAGATTGGGACTTCTTTTTTTTCTCGGACTCACCCTGCCTCAAGGTGCTGCCACGTCACCTGAATATTTTTTAATTAGTGAGACTTTCAAAGTTTCCCACGTCTGTCCCATTCGAGCGTGAGAACGGGCCGTATTTAAAGGACAAATGCTTTTGTAAGAGCAGCCAAATCATTTCAATTAAATCAGGTGTTTTTAAAAAATGTGTTGAAGTCATTTATTTGAATAGATTGAAGCCTTCTTTTAAATGTTAACCGTTTTTTAAACACAGGCACGGGCTAACAATTTTACAAAACAGTTATATCTACATTATTGTTTTTCTTATTAGGTTGTTTCTTCCATCTCCAAGTAGTGCGTAACTTCTGTTGCCCCCATGAGTAATTCTGAGTATTTTCATATTTTTTTCCTAGCGGTACAGTCAACAACTGAAATATTTTGTGGGCGCATCCTTGTTTTTTTTCGGGGGGTGACACCACTTTGTAAACGCTGCCATCCTGAGAAATACAGAGATAGTTTTGTGGAGCAGATAGGCTTGATAAACTTTGTGTCAACTCGTTTGGCAATGGCTTGAACATAACCGTCATTCTTTTATATGAAAAAAAGGGTACGCAATATAGCTTTAAGATCACATAGATGGTGTGTGAATCAAGATTTGAAAAGTCAATCTATCAGGTAGGCTTTACCCAGCCTCTTTATCTACCACTAATGGCTCTACTCACAACGAATGCCTACAATGTTCCAGAACTAATAAGTCGCCTCACATTCTAAGGATCACTAAAGGGTGTCGTCAGTATGTTCTATCCTTCAAACATGCTTACGTCGCCAAGAAATTATGTCAAACTGGCTTGTGGAAAAAATTCCACTAACCCCGACTGCAGGCTGTGCTGAAGTCAGTGGTAAGTCTTGTGTAAGGCTGTTAAAGTAGCGTATTATTACTTTTCTTCCCTTTTTTCCCCACTTTATGCAGTATTTGTCTTTTCAACATGCTCTATTTTTGACTTACAGGTGGAGGGTGAACCTGATGAGGTGGCTTTTTTTCTCTTTCTGGGTCATGGGCGGTAAACAAGAAAGAGAAAGAGAGAGAGAGACACACACACACACGCAGAGAGAGAGAGAGAGAGAGAGAGAGAGAGAGAGAGAGAGAGAGAGAGAGAGAGAGAGAGAGAGAGAGAGAGAGAGAGAGAGAGTTGCACACTGTAAAAAAGGGCAATCTCATTATACCCATTTAGACATTCTGAGTTGAGCATCGTGTGCCATGCAAGCAAAGCTTTTACATTGACAGCAAACACAACAACATGTGGGATTTGCTTGTGATAAATTGGTTACATTGTTTTATTTTACAGAATGGTCACGCAATGTTAATCTGAAAATCGTTAAAAAAAAAAACCTTGTGGGTGGCTAAGTTTCTACCAAATGACCAACTCATGTGTGCCTGTAGCTTCTCCCAGGACATCTGTAGAATGAGCAGTGACAAGCGGGGTGTCCCAAATAGCTCCAATGACTTAACCCTCCTATTGTACTGGGGTCAATTTGACCCCACAAGACATTTCTTTTGAGGGGAAAACATGTTTGTCATTCACCAAATGGTCTGAAAATTATAGGGGTTGTTCAATACTATGCTTTTGATGATTCCTATACATTTGAAGTGTTTTGATAAAATTATGGGTGTTTTATTGAATTTTATAACACCTGTTGTACTCTGGGGTCAATATGACCCCGCAGCACACAATGGTGCAATGGGGCAAAATGTCACACTATACTGCTTCTAACAGAGGAAATACCCGCCCCCCCTTCTTCTAACGACATCCACACACACACACACACACCTACACACACACACAAACACACACACACACACACACCTACACACACACATACACACACACACACTTCACCAGCACACACACACACGAGCACACACACGCACGCAAGTACGCACATACACACACACACACACACAGACCCACACACACAACACAGACACACACACACCCACACACACATACACACACACACCCACCCACACACACACACATGCACATACCTGTACATGAGCACACACCCACGAGCGCACACACACACACACACACACACACACACACACACACACACACACACACGCACACACACATGCACACATGAGCACTCCCCCCCCAAAAAAACACACACAGACACACACACACAGACCCAACACCTGTGCCTTTGATGTGTGGGGTCAAGCAATGGTTAGGAAAACAAAACACATAAACAGATCGTTTCTGGCAGACTCTGCACCATTTCAAATCTTAGTCTGAGACAGGCAGCATGATCAGTAGGCAGCAGGCTTTACCTTAGAGGTGTGTGAGCTCATTTTGAACCAAGTTCAACAAAATGCAATGAAGTGAATCAGCAAAGATCACTCCATAACTACCGGCCTCGCATGCAACTGAGGGCCAAATCGAGGGTGACTCACTTCTAAAAAGTACATTTTTGCAAAGTTTTACGTGTTGTAATGTTGTGTTGTGATGTTTATTATGTCAGGTAAAGAGTGAGGATAAAGTTGAGTATAAAACTGAAAAACTGAGGTTAGTGATTATTTATGCTTTTTGCCTTAGAAACAGTCAAACCAGGCGAGAACTGACCCTGCCTGGTTTGACTGTCTAAATCCAAAAATGCATACTTTTATATAAACAAGGTCTGTTGGCCCTAAATTAAAAAACTAAGGGAAATATTTGTGGTAATGGGTTGGACTCAAGTCAGACTAAAGGTGTAACACAAAATTAATTGATAATTTATACTTTATAGGCTTTAAAAAACAGCCGAACTGGGCGGGGTCAATATGACCCCAGAGGACCATGGGTGTTTGTATTTGCTCCTATTAAAAAAATCTAAGTGATTCAAAAACAGTTTTTTCACTAACCTTTGACATAAGCCACTCTCTAATGAGTCATATAGTCAAAATCATGTTAGGGATTTTTTTTTTTTTTTTTTTTTAATTTCAAATCGAAAAAATTGTATATTTTTATGTAAACAAGGTCCGTTGGCCTAAAATTCCAAAACTAAGGCAAATATTTGTGGTAATGGGTTGGACTCAAGTCAGAGTAAAGGTGTAACACAAAATTTATTGACAATTTATACTTTAGGCTTTAAAAAAACACCAAACCGTTTGGGGTCAATATGACCCCAGAGGACCATGGGTGTAAGTCTGTCGGGAGTACATTACGAGGGTTAACAGGACACTATTCTTACCCTGTGCTAGTATCCGAACATGACGTGCACACTTATATTTTGCTTAGAATCCCACAGCACGATGAAATGTAAAAACATTAGTCATGCAACAATATGGCTTTAATTGATGCCGCAAAATGAAGATGACTTGTCCACAATCTCAACGTTAATGTTAATCTCAATAAGCATCTATATCATATAAGAAGGATTACATATTATTATTAGTCTTATAGATGTGTACTGTCTGATGTTGATGCTTTGGTAGCATTGATTTTTAAACTTCCATACCAGTAAACTGAACTGAACTGACTTGTGAATGAGGGAGTGACGTTGACCACATGGTCAGCAGCAGATGGCAAGTGAAAACAAAGCAGCAAAAATACTTTTTACTTTTTGTGCTATGAGAACTTGACTGTATGATTGACCAGACTAACTAACTTATATTTGATATAATTAAAATCATTTTAAATATATCAGACGATAGGGCAGGGACCTGCAGTGACTTTGTGTGACAGCACAACATAGCACCAAAGAAAAATAATGTTTCTTCACAGACATGTTTTAATGTGTAATCCAATCAACTATCAGATCATCAGACCCAAACTATTATAAAGTGATGAAGTTAAAAATCACCAGTGTCCCTTTGATGGACATTTTTTGCAGTGCAACAGAGATAGAGTGATAATGAGAGATGGAGAGAAAATACATATTCTGCCGGTCCTTTCCCCTCCGGCTAGCTTAGTTTAGTGCTCTCAGACACGCAACACACACCTACACACACACACACACACCTGGCTGCGTGCCACTTGTCTCTGTGTTTCTGAGAAACTGTCACAAAGGAACTTCTGCTCACACACACCCTCTGCCCCTAAGCACTGGTCATATGATTGACCTGTTCTACTGGCCCATCCACACTTTTGCGCACGCACACACACACACGCATGCACGCACACACGCACGCACCACACACACACACACACACCCACACAAAAGATCATACACGTAGTCTACACACATAAACACAAGACCATACACGCAGGGTACACACACACAAGTACGCACACACACCTGTTATCAACCACACCCACAGTTAAGCGAGTGTTGAGTGACTCCCAGGGAAGCTAGAAGGCTTTCTGTAAAGTAAACACACACACGCACACACACACACACACACACACACACACACACACACACACACACACACACACACACACACACACACACACACACACACACACAGATACACACAGATACACACAAACACACACACACACACACACACACACACACACACACACACACTGCTGCATTAAACTCAGTATAGAAACCTTGGTGAATGTCCAGCAGTACAGCTCGTCTATACAGTCAAGTGCATGTGCGCGTTACAGTAATGTCATGCCAAGACTTCTTTGTGTGTGTAAAAGGTTATTGTAGTAGCCATCAGTTCTTATACTGTATGTGATCATTCCATTAGTGAGACCATCAGGCTGCTAAGGGCCCACTGGAAGCTGAGACTTGTTCTGCTGGGATTATCAAACTCTAGACAGATGTACACATACACACACATCTACACAGGCACACAACACACACAAACACACTAACATAGAAAGGATGTGCCTCCATGTGAATGCACACTTCCCTGCTTTCATCTCTTTTTCCTATTCATTCATTCATCCACCCATTCGGCCGATTAAAACACAGTAACAAAGTAATGATAGACTGATGACGGCCCGATGCTGATTGTGTTTATTTTCACTTGTGTGTGCATACGTGTGTGTGTGTGTGTGTGTGTGTGTGTGTGTGTGTGTGTGTGTGTGTGTGTGTGTGTGTGTGTGTGTGTGTGTGTGTGCGTGTGTGTGTGTGTGTATACTTCAAATGAGTTTAGGCCAGCTCCAGCAAAAGCAGGCACCATTTCACTGTAATAACAGTAATCAGTTTGGCCCCTTTCAAATAACGACCAAAGTGAGTGTATATTGTTATGCTCAATTACTGTTTGTGGTTAGGTCATGCACAAATAAATACATACACGTGTCTGCTTAGAGCACCATCAACTGTATTTGTATGCTTTTTTCGCCTGTCCGGCTTCACAAATTTGATGGTTTTGGCCGGAATAATGTGCCTGTTTTCATTCACTAATAGCAGACGAACAATAGGAATCATAATGTCATTGTTAAAAAATAAAGGCGGGTGGGTAAATGTCGACATGGCAACAACAATCCAAAGCATTCCAGTACAAACATAATACACCAACGTATAGTTTAAACAAACACAGCAAGACTGGTAAAAAGCAACCACTTGACAAATCAAGGGAAAGATATACACACCAACATCAACAACAACTAAATTCCCTTAATAAATAGCCTACACTATTTACATAAATACATAGCAGTAAAAACAAGGGTCTCCTTTCAAGTCCGTCCTACCCTAGACGTTACTTTTTCTGCTGTTCAAAAGTGTTATAGACGCAGGAACTAATACATTTTAGGGGTGGCAGCGGCGAAGTGGGTAGGGAGTTCGCCTCTGGTGTGCAGGGTCGGAGGTTCGATCCCCCGTCTCCCCGCCACATGTCGAAGAGTCCCTGGGCAAGACACTGAACCCCGAATTGCTCCCGATAGTTAGCTTAGTTAGCTTAGCACCCTAGTGCTAAGCCTACCCTGCGTGGTAGCTGCTGCTATCGGTGTATGAATGTGTGTGTGACTGGGTGAATGTGTACAAAAAACAATGTAAAGCGCTTTGAGTCTGTGATAAATGGAGATACAGCGCTATACAAGTCCATTTACATTTTAAAACTTTTCCGTTTTGTCAAAATCAGTGAAGATTTTACTCACGCTCCCGCTGACTGGCTGTACTGTGTGTGCAGGAATAAGAAATCCAGTGTGTATCCTTGGAATCTGTAAACGGGGATGTGAACAGAAGGTTATGTTAACAAAGGGTTCCACTGTCGCTATCAACATGCCCGTTTACAGTATAATTTAAAAAAAAATCTTTTGTCGTGTTTGTTAACGGCCTTAAGCCCTGTGTTGCAAGCCATGTCACTCAATAAAGCACAACAGACAGATAGCTGTGTACCTTTCCTGTACTCCCTTACACTTTGTTTCCCACTACTCTTGGTTTAAATAAAGTTACATCAAAGCCACATATGCATTTTTAGAATGACTCCAGGATTATTTTAAATAGTGAGACGCTGATACTTAAAGAAGTGTAAGGGAGAGCTGTCTGTGTGTGTGTGTGTGTGTGTGTGTGTGTGTGTGTGTGTGTGGTTGAGGAGTGGTCTCAGTGTCCTGGGGGCTGGGGAGGTTTTGAATGTCAGTTTCTCTAATAACGGGATTCGGTGAAAAGGTCAGCCCCAGTCGCCTGACCACACCGAAGGGATGGTGTGTGTGTGTGTGTGTGTGTGTGAGAGAGTGTGTGTGTGTGTGTTGGAGTGCGTATCGCAACGTGTGTTGTCAATTTCATATTCTTATTTGCGTTTTGGAGAGTGTGTGTGTGTGTGTGTATGTGTGACTGTGTGTGTGTGTGTGTGGCGGCAACGGCAGGGGCCCGGGGCAGAAATTGATTATCTGGCGAAGGAGAGGAAATGAGCAGAAAAAGGGGAAA
>NC_137215.1:26888370-26900870 GCF_949987685.1 Ammodytes marinus | reverse complement strand
AGAGAGAGAGAGAGTATAGCAAGACCAGACCTGGATTCTATTGTTATGCTAAACTGGGGTCAGTTTTGGGATAACCGGTCCCTTCTCCGACTTCAGACCTAGCCCCTTGTTAACACAGTCTGCCATTATCATAATCAACTAACACAGCACTGGCCTCTGGTCTGCAATCAGCTATATCAAGGACTCTTTACAAAGGGGAGACTGGAGTGTGCACACATTACCATGCAGGCCTACACTTTGTGTCTATGACTACATGCTCAGAATGTCGGAACCATTTTTCATTATAACATGCAAGTAAAGTGAATGGTCATACCATGTGGTTCATGGAGCTCCAGTGGTTCTCTCTCTCTCTTCATGTATACACACACAGGAGATATTATAATTGATAGCGAGGAATAGTTGAATATCATGTAACTGCTTTTATCACCAATGTTTGATTTGTACCCTTGATTTCTAAGCCATCTGGTGCTGTCACTACTGTTTTAGTTGATACTGTATGGCAATAGAAGTTTCATACCAAAAAACGCTGATTTGAAATGAGTTAATTTAAGGACAAGCTAACCTTAGCATGAACTACAGTGATGATACATTCTCAGGGTATGGCAGGGTATTGTTCAATATGAATGACTGAATTCAGGCTTATTAAAGAGCATGTTGACAGGTTCATTTGAAAGCGTGTTGTCCTTTTAATTTACACATGGGAGTGCAAGGGCACTTTCCATTTCCCACGCACAGCCTTGAATGCGCTTTGCGTCCATGTTTTAATGTGTGTATGGAAGTGTGTGTGTGTGTGTGTGTGTGTGTGTGTGTGTGTGTGTGTGTGTGTGTGTGTGTGTGTGTGTGTGTGTGTCTGGTCTGAATGCAAGGCACCTTTAATGAGTTAAGGGGATTCCACCACATATTTCCCAGACACCCACTGACCTTTCATCCCAGACAGGGCAAAGGAGAGGGTGGGCAAGCTGGAGAAGACAAGATATTGTGTCTAAATATGTGTACGACTAATGCATTCCAGGCGGTAACAAAAGTACCTATTTTCAAAACCAACAAAAAAGATATATTAAAGGTTTGGTTTACCCAAAACACTTACACTTAAACACTTACACTTGACACTTCTTTGTGAAATATGGCCTCTGAAACTTTTTCCACCTTACATTTGAAAAGCTCAACGACATATGTTTTCATGACAATGAATTGATAACTCAAATGTCACCGTAGACAATTATCAATGGGACCAATTATTTTCAATCAAAGCCATTTGCATGGTTTTAATGAAGATGCGTATTGTGGCTCTAGGAATTTTAATATTGTATTTTATGATCCACACATAGCTACCTAAATGCATCATATATACTGTATGATATATGATATTGTTAAGCTAAACGTTGAATGATGAATTCCACAACATGCCGGCGCAGTGGCAGCTCATGATTGATTACAGCATCTGACAGCAGTAGTCTCAATAGACCAGAATGCAATGCAGATCCCAGATATGCAGTGTTATTAGTTCAGGGATGTGACTGCCTTCAATTTGACTGCAAAATCCCTCATCTTTTTTTTCTTTTCTTTGTGTGCAGTGGATACCAACAGTGCAGGTTCTATAGAGGCAAAGTGGGTATGTTGATACAAAACATATATATATATTTATTACACTTAACCCAAAACTAAATTAACTACAGGATCTAGAGCTCTCGATCATATTCCACTCACTTCTTTTCAGGCGATTGGAGTATTCACAGTGGTCATGGATTGTGAACGTTTAAACATTTCCACATTTCAGGGAATGTCAATGCCTTCTTGTTAACGTTGGCTTTCGCGTTGAGGTTGTACATTCTTGACCTCAGAAACAGTAGCTGAGAAAACACAACTCACAACCGGGGTCAATTTAGTAGCTGTTCTGGAGCTGTTTGATCAACACTGGAACTCCCCCGAGCAGATGGAATGTGCCCAGTGATCATGGTAGATGACAATGAAATTCAGCTTTTATTCCTATGTTTTATACATGTTTAGATAGAATATTCAAATCCCCAAACCTCTTCCCTATAGAAAAACTGAGCAACACTGAGGGATATTTGCTCATGCACTCTGATGTCACCGTGCTGTTGTCACATCAGAAGTAGTGTTAATGTGGAGCCAAACACAATGCATCGCTGTCCAAGTGTCTATGCATTCAGTCTGCATAGCTTTTGGCAGAGGTCTCTCTGTCTCTCTCTCTCCCAGTTAAAATGAGCTGGGGGGGAGGGCCAGCTAGCACACTCTACCCTCCCTTCCTTCTCTCCTTTCTTTTCTTTATATGTGAAACGCCCGGAGCATCCACGGTGCTGAACTGTCTCTAATCGATTTGTCTGTGAAGGCGAAAGCGTCACACTCAGAGTACCACAATGCAATTCTCTCTGTCTCTCTTAGGGACATGGCGCCCCCACCCCGAACACCTTAAGGGAGTCTGGGGTTCATGCTCACCGACTCCTCTGCTGGGATAAAGAATGGGAAGACACTTCAATCCAGCAATAAGAACAACAATGCAACACTACTGATACTAGTGTTATAACAAATGCCACAGACAGTGCTGTTTGCACCTGTGTTACTGTTATCACTACTGCAAGACCACTACTTTAAACGTGTCACTAAATCGCTTTGAGAGTGTCTTTAGCTTTTATGATATATCTGTGACTATATAGACATACCCAATGATTGTGCGTGTGTGATACAGATATGACTTATTCAAATTATAGAAGGGAACTGTTTGCCTCCACTCACACTTCCCGCACCCATGTTGTCAAGTGGCAAGTGGCATGATAATAGTATGTAACATTAAAACATTTAACATAATCCACGAAGAAAATAACGGAATTTGATACATACAAATTTTTTTGACACATTTTCAAGAAACATAGTTGGCATGTGTCAGCAAATACCTCAACAATCCAAGCAGATATATTCTATAACAATGTCATTTTACCATGTTTAACAACATATGTATTTCTGCTCATGATGAATATGTGTGCCATTTGATTTACTTTTGTGTTACTGCCGATGCTATCTACCATTTTATGTATTAAGTGTTGATTAAAATAAAAGGTAAATGTTTTTTATAAAGAGAACAGATATGATATTTTTATTTTATTATTTCAGCCAAACATCCACATGTATTCACATATTAAACTCCTTTGGCTGTGCCGTGTGTGTCTGTGGGTGTTGGGGGTCAATGAGTAATTACAATAGCCCTGAACCAGCTCTTTAACAGAGTGTTACCTCAACATACTGGTGCTAATCTATGTTGGTACCACGCTGAGCTACACAAAGCTAACACTGACCTGCTGTGTACAGGCCTGACCTAGCATCTGTATGCTTCTGCTTGTGGCCACCGGCTGTCTGTGTGTGTGTGTGTGTGTGTGTGTGTGTGTGTGTGTGTGTGTGTGTGTACAAAGGCGAGTGGGTGTATGAGTGGAAATGTGTGTGTATATCTAAGGCACACACCTGATCGGCAGTATCTCCTGTTTCACAGCAAGGTCACAAGCAGATGGAACCGGCACACACACACACACACACACACACACACACACACACACACACACACACACACACACACACACACACACACACACACACACACACACACACACACACACACACACACACACACACACACACACACACACACACACACACACACACACACACACACTACAATGGCCTGACACTTGTATTATTGTAGCTTACATGAAATGAATTATATGTACGTACAAAAAAGTATAGAAAAAAAAGAAACTACTACTAACCCTGACCCTTACTCTGTCTTCTACATGCAGCCACAAACCTGTTCATACATGCACAACAAGGTCCCATCACTCAGTTTGCTTATGTTAAACTTAAAAGAGAATTATTTTAAAGAGTTCCCTTAACACACTTAGGCCTATAATATAATTTTCTCCAATACCAAATTCCAAATACTGAGCATGTTTGCAAACTAAGCTGTATTTAATATAGTAATCCACATCCAGAACAACCAAACAACCTGACATGATATTTTTATCTAGCATTTTCTACCAAATTTTTTCATCTTCCTCTCCAGAATTTAGAATCGAGGGCCTCAGACTGCTTCAAGCTAAGTGATGTCAGACTATCTCTGGGATCTTATGGAAGTGTTTTGGTGGCGACTGTAAAAATGATCTTACAACTTTGTTGGAGTGCAGTGCAGCGCAGCGCAGCCATATGCGGAGGGTTAGGACAGCCAGCCTTTGTTAAATGCAGGTGCTGGGTTAATAAAGTAGCACACACACACACACACACACACACACACACACACACACACACACACACACACACACACACACACACACACACACACACACACACACACACACACACACACACACACACACACACACACACACACACACACACACACAGGGCTGTTGGGTCAGGACTCAGGATCTCAAAAAAATTAAAACTTGTTTCTAACCTACTTAGGTGCAAGATCCATGTGGTGTCGCAAGCACAGGGCAACGTGCAACACTTTGACCGTTAAGCAATGAGGTTGCTTAAAAAATATGTATCAAGACGTGCTTATAGTGCAATACAATACACCTTAGGGATTGTTTCTCTGTGTACCACTAAAGGCATGAAGAACAGTGATACAAAAAACCAAGGAAAGTGTAGAAGAGAGAAAGTGGCAGTTTGACTAAAAAAATCTGCACACAGAACAACAGAGAGAAAAAAGGGGGGATGAGAGAAAGCGAATGGGGGTCGAAGCGAGCGAGTGAGCGGGACAGAGAGACAGAGAGCCCTTTAATTGCTTGGAGGGGAGCATGACAATTGAGAGAGAGAGAGAGAGAGAGGGGGAGAGAGAGAGTGTAGGGAGGAAAAATCTCCAGCAGTATTGATCAGTCCTGGGCTCTTCCATTTCAGTCGCTTCTCCAATCCCCCCCCCCCCCTCCCCCCCCCTCTCCTGCGTCAAAACCCCCTTCACCCAATTTGCACCCGTAATTTAGATTGGAGGGTGTTTTGTGTGTGTTATGTGTGTGTGTGTGTGTGTTTGTGTGAGTGTGTACGCCGAGGTCATTTGGCACGCTGTTTTGTCCTTCACTGTGTGCCTACATCTCTTTTGTATTCATTTACTTGTTAATGCGCCTGTCTATCACGTTTCAATGCAGAGGGATATACTGAGGCATTGCCAGAAATAGTGCGGTAAACAGAGTTGGCGCATGTCTCTGTGTGTGTGTGGGTGTGTGTGTGTGTGTGTGTGTGTGTGTCGTATGTGATTATTTTCATAGATTAGGAGTGAAATATCTGTGTGACTAACTGCATCAAAAGTATGTGTGTGAGATTAGATTTCTGCATGTATTTTGGGGTGCTGGTGTGTATCTATTGACGTGTGTGTGTGTGTGTGTTATCTGAACGTGTGTGTAGCAGGTGACGGACATATTGGTGGCAACGGTGGGGGGTATCCTTCCTGATCGATCCGCTCTTTCCCTTTGGAGTGACCCTGCGCCTCTGCCTGGGCCTAATGAGACACTCCTGATCATGGGGCCCAAACAGACACACACACACACACACACACACACACACACACACACACACACACACACACACACACACACACACACACACACACACACACACACACACACACACACAGACAACAAAGCAACAAAACTTATATAAAAATGTAAAGAAAATAATCAGGAAAAAAAAATCAAAAAGCATTTATGTGTATATGTGCAAACAAAAAAATATTTATGTTCAATTTCTTATATAAATGATTACACACAAGCTTGTCTCACACACACACACACACACACACACACACACACACACACACACACACACACACACACACACACACACACACACACACACACACACACACACACACAGTCTCAGCTGGAGGTCACCATCAAGGCTGCGACCTTCGACCCCTGTCTCAGTCCCAGACTGAATCAATTCCTAACCAGACAGACCCCCACCCCCCCAACATACACACATACACACACCACCACCAAATACCCCGAAAAAACACAATGACCAGAGCCCCGCTGGTTCTGCAAACAAAAGGAGGGCCCCCAGAACCTTAAAATACTCCATGTGTGTGTGTGTGTGTGTGTGTGTGTGACGGAATAAGAAAAGGTGAAAGGCAGAATGTCTGTTAGCCAAACACTCGCTCCATCCCACCCCACTTCACATCACTGGAGTGCACTTAGTTATTTCCTTATATGTTATGTTCTGACAACTGTACCCCACCAAGTGGCAGGGTCTGGGGATGGGGATACTGGCTGCCTAAGGGGGCTTTCTTATAAAGCTTTTTTATGGATGGTCCAAAACTTCTGTACCAATAACAGCAAGTCCTGGTAGGATACTGTCAGTCTCAAAGACAAACAATTAGCTACAATTAGCAGAACTGCTATGTGAATCCAAACCTAAACAGATTAAATCTAAGTATTACCAATTTTTTTTAAATTTGGTTCGGACACTTAGGCGGGACAACGCCCTAAGACACTGTCCAGGTACTGTCCAGGCACTTCTAATGACTTTTGTGACCCCCCCCCCCCCTGACCTTTCACATTGCATCAACAATCCACAAATGTCAAAATTCCCCCAAGGCTACACCTTGGCCCATAACAAGAGGAGGAGCCATTTGTCTTTGATGACCCATCCTGGATATATTTCTATCTATATCTATCTATCTATGTTTTGGTGACATTTGTGGTTAAGACGCTAACAATTTGTGGTATATCGCTAACAATGGGATGGAGTGCAATGAGATTTTGAGAGTTCTCCATAGGGGGGATTCTAATACTTGTGGGTAATCCTTAACTTTAACCAAATTCTCGATGTCCAATTTGTAATCAATGATGATAAATTATCAAATATCTGCAAAACCCATGACATTTCCACCAACTTTAGCTGTGCTTTGTATCTAGTGACACGTATCTAGCATTAGCATGCTTACATGCTAAGATGGAGAACAATAACGCTGCTGCATTTTCATTTCCCTCAAAGCACTGCTATCACATCCTTGAAGAGACAGAGTGGCAAGGCCTGAGAAGAAGACCGTCTGTGAGTACAACAATTCAGAAATTGGAATAACTTCTATTGAAATAGTTCAATGTGAAATTAAACAATTGAACCGGGGATTGTCTGGAAGCCCCTTAAAGCTATTCAATGAACCCAGTCTGAGGACCACTTGACCTACAGCACCGAAGGTCACTCAACTGTGTCAAGTTTTGAAACCCATTTTGAGTGAATGAAGCAAGCTATATCTGCTCTAAGACGTTGCCCACATATGATCCCAAGTCACATTGCGATGTAAGAATATATCTTCATCCAAAATAGTTCAATGTATTATATCTTTCTCTGTCTTTAGATAGAAGGAATATTATTCCACAATTGAAAATGAATCCATGTGTGTATTGTTTCCTCACTGTGCAGTTAGATGTAACACAGGGGTCTTATTGCAATTAGTACTTTAACATTGTTGTCCCTTTAGACCTGGAGGCTAAGGGTTAACCCTGGGGTCATTGAGGTGCATTGTTGTGTGTGTTGGTCATTAGTGTGTCATATACAGCTGTCACAGTTTGAAGTGGTTTTCGTATAAGGTACTTATCTGAAGATTGTGCTGTGCTTTGTGTGTGTGTGCGTGTGTGTGTGTGTGTGTGTTTGTGTGTGTGTGTGTGTGTGTGTGTGCGTGTGTGTGTGTGTGTGTGTGTGTGTTTGGGTGCCACAACAACTAATGACTGATTATGAGCACAATTAAATGAATTTAGGTAAAATACATCGAGGAACATGGCCAACAAAGAGGAGAAGGTTGCCAATGTGAGACAGTAAAAGCTTGATCAAGAACTCAATAGTGATACTCATCTCATATGCAAAGATAACATTAGATATTAACATTTTAATGTTATGAAGTCCAGAATCCAAATCCCACATCAAGTCCAAGGGAAACATTTTAGTATGACGTTTAGAAAGTCCCCCACATATGTGTGTTTCTGCAGGTGTGCAGTGTGAAATGAACCATTACATCCTGCGTACACACAATTGACTTTCATGAAGTCAATTATTTTTCTCCATACATAGAGGATTTGAATCACACTCAAAATTCTCTACTGCTCAAGTTGGGTTGTTTTGGTTGTGTCAGTGGAAGCCCAAACGAGCCCACACACCACTGGCAGTTTATATCAACCATCCTGTATGTTCCAATTTAGTATTTTTAAAGTTTTTTAAAACAAATTGAAGAAATATGCTTTTGGTTGACATGGTAGTTTAGTTTGCATGCATTCAAACTGGTACCTCTGTTAAAGGAACCTGTCCGTCAGCTGTGTGTTGATTACAATCTTCACTAAAAAAGAAAACAAAGGAAATCAATGAATTGACCTCAACTAATTGTAAAATGAAGCTGATAATATTGCACAATTCAATGCATGGACAATGCAGCAGCAGTGACTGCATTGTATTCGAATATTCCCTTCTATATATTGGAGTAACCTTGCTTTGGCCATGGTGGTTTTGTGTGCCTACTAAGTACTACATAGAGTGATTTATTCCAACAGAAACATTCTATATTGAGCACCTTTCAGCAGCCTCTTTAAAACACTTTAGCCCTGTTAAACCATGCAGTACCTGACTGCCCTGCTCAAACTGTTTATTTGACTTGCAGCCGAGAGCCCTGCTATGTGTGTGTGTGTGTGTGTGTGCGCAGTGTGTGTGTGTGTGTGCGCAGAGGCAATGATGTGTGTATGTGTGCATGAACTCCGACTTGTACTTTTGTGCGTGTGCGCTTTGATATGTCCGTACAGTACATGTGCATTCAAGCTTGTCGGTCTGTGTGTGTATACAGGAGTGTGCGTGTTCACAGTGGTGTTGGGTCTTGCTTCCTTCCTTCCTGTTCAAGGGGACCTGGTCCCTTTACCCACCAACGCTTCTCTCCTCTGGGATGGCAGTTACACTGTGCACACGTGTGTGTGTGTGTGTGTGTGTGTGTGTGTGTGTGTGTGTGTGTGTGAGCTTGACACTTGGCTGAGCAGGGTGGTCCTCAAGGACTACTCTATCGGTCTAGTTCCTGATTCTATGAAGCAAACACACACACACACACACACACACACACACACACACACACACACACACACACACACACACACACACACACACACACACACACACACCTGCACCATCACACACAGCCAAGCGTCCCAAATATAACCCAAAGCATGTGATACACAGCGGCTGACCCGCTCCTTCTCTCACACCTGTCCTTGCCTCCTTTATTTCTTTCTTGCATATTTTCTTCACTTTTTTTCTCTTTGTCCATATGCCAGAACTTGTTTTTTTCCAACCCTTCTCAATTACTAAATGATGAAGTTACTTGCCTTTCATGCACTCGCAATTACCAAACAATGAACACACACACACACACACACACACACACACACACACACTCTCCCACTTTCTCTGATGTACACATGCACGCACGCACGCACGCACGCACGCACGCACGCACGCACGCACACACACACACACACACACACACACACACACACACACACACACACACACACACACACACACTTCTTACTTGCCTTTCATGCACTCACACTAACCAAACAATTACCACACACACACACACACACACACACACACACACTCTCTCTCCCACCTTCTCAGATGTACACAAACACACAGACACACACACACGCACGCAAACACTTTTGTTGTTGTGAATAATGTTTGTGTAGGAGCACACGGATGGTTTGAATATTGCATCATTGGGATGCACTGCGGCTGTGTTTGGGGTCAGAGCGCTATCATGTTGCCAATCAGCAAGGCAGCTCAGAGCCCTCATCAGCTTTTGATTGCATTTAGAATGGCTAATTAAATAAAATATGACATTATGTAAATGTCTGTGTCTCTGCCATATGGCCCCAGGCACTGCCCCCCCACTCCAAGCCAGGCCCCGCCTCCATCACACCAGGGGCAACCAAGTGTGCTGCTCTTTACGTGTGTGTGTGTGTGTGTGTGTGTGTGTGAGCGATTGTCCGTCCTCATTGTGTGTGACTGGAACATGAAAGAAGAGCGAACAAAGTGATGTTGGGCTGACCATACCTGGACTAAGTTTCCCAAAGCCTGCTGATCAAGATTGGTGTCTTACAAGTTTACATAGTTATTATTTTTCAGTCATTTTTCACATTCCATTTCATTTCCAACTATATATATTAAGGCCCACAGTATACACAGTTTCTTGAGAGAGTCTGCTAAGTCTGGAATCAAGAAGTAGGTGAGTCAATCTAGGAAAAAAAAGGGCTTAACCCCAAAAAAATTGATACAAAAGGTTTTTCAATGGATTCCAGTAGTATTTGGTGTGCTGAATAACATACTAAAAGTCTACCAAAATCTACCCCCCAGAAAGCCCTCATTTCCAAGATGGCGGCCGAAATGGCGGCAGGGAGCTTGAAATGGCTATATCTCAAATTGAAAAAATGTTGCAAAGGAATTTTCAACTGATTTTGGTACCTCTGGACATGCTTACAAACATACTAAAAATCTAGGAAAATACACCTTCCGGAAAGGCTTAATTTTCAAGATGGCGTCCAAAATGGTGGCCGGCCAAGCTTAAAATGGCTATATATCTCAATAGAAAAAGATTATTCGAATGATTTTTAACTTGATTCTGGTACCTGCAAATATGCTTATGAACATACTAACAATCTAGGAAAATATACCTCCCAGAAAGGCTTCATTTTCATAATGGCGTCCAAAATGGCGGCCGGGAGCGTAGAATGGCTATATCTCAAATGGAAAATGTTACAAAAGAATGTCAACTGATTCTGGTACCTCTATACATTAATAAAGTGCGACAAATCTAGGTAAATATAACTGCTAGAAAGGCATCATTTTCAAAATGACTGCCTGTAAGCTTACATTGGTTAAATGGTTCAAATTGGTTACTATTCAAACTAGAAAGGTGGTGTTGTTGTTGAATAACATAAATGCCACACTTATTGTGGTCTTTATTCATCATCATCTTCGGGCTCCTCTGGAAGAAACTTGTTAAGTGGATTGTCACATTCCTTAAGTTGACATGGTCCACAGACAGTAGTACAAGGTAGTCCATATTTTCTGCAAGAACAGCGGAGTGTCTTGCAGGCAGTGGTACAGTTACAATGAATGACCTTCAAGAGACTGTCTGGAGCAACATTCGTTGTTGACATGAGTGGGACAAATCTATTGTCCTGCAGGCTCCACCCCCAGTTCAGGGCATCCATACCATCTTCTGTTCCCATCCAGACCATGACCTGGTAGTACGCTCTACTATTCAGTTGGTGGCAGACGTTCAGGCGTTACAGTTGATGAAGCTGAGACAACCTTCTTGCTGAAAATGTTATATCGCATTGCTGCAAGGGAATCTGTGCACTTTCCACCAAAGAGGACAGTCATTACTTGGCACCCAAGGTCATCAATCACCTCTGTGGTCTGGTTTGGGACAATGAATGCATTGGCACAAGATCGAAGGACGGGATCCCCTTTTACAAGCTTCTGGAAAGCAGTCTTTTTGCAAACCCCGAAGATCCGAGAAGTTGTGTCACAGCCAGTGAGAGCATGGATGAACATCAACTGAGAACACACATCATGTCCAAGTACTTCTTTTAAATGGTTTACGGCATACACTTTAAAACTGCCATCAGCTTTTGACTTGTCTGATCTGAAATATACGCCCTTACTATCTCTCTGTGCATAGTGAAGTAGTAAGACAAGGAGATCTGTATCTTCTCCAATCAGCGTAGTGGTGTGAAGAAGAGATGATTCCACTGCGGCCCTTACGATGTCTACATCAGCATCTCCAATTGAATTGACCTCAGTGCAACCCCTTTCTTTCAGTTCATCGCTTATCATTTGGATCAGCCTTTGTTTATTCAGATCTCTTGACATGAACTCCTCCTTCTTACCTGAGAACTCTGTCTCAGCAGTGAAGTTGACAATGGGATGAATATTGTTTCCTCTTCTTTGATGTGTGTTGTCTTTAATGGATGGCCCATCCCCATAGCCATCGAACACAATGGTTGTAGCTGAGCCATAATGTTGGATGGTGAAGTCTGCATATGACTGCACAATTTTACTATAGCTTTGTCCGTGCTTCCATGGTATTCGGTGAAGGAGTGAACCTCCATCAAGAACATAATGATCTGTTTCTGGTACAGAATCTAGGATTGCATCACTTGCATGATCACAGATTGCGTGCGCAAGTTGTGGTTTATCAGCCTTGCGGAAGATGTTTCCAGCTTCAAAGAGGGCAGGAGGGAAAGGACTGAGTTCGTAACGCATAACCTCCTCCAATGATAGCTCTCCAGTTTGGGAGACAATCAGGAAACGTTGAAAAAGAAGTGCAAAATCAATTGTTCGATCAGGAGCAACCTTGATAGACGATTTTTGTCCAAGGGTTATGGCTTTATCCTTTCTACTAAATGAGAACGTGAATGCAGGCTGTCCAATCATTTTGTGCATGATATTGCGTC
>NC_137215.1:26858370-26883370 GCF_949987685.1 Ammodytes marinus | reverse complement strand
CCCACACATTTGGGTTATATGTGTTATAGGCAGGACTGAATCCGACCATGTTTGTAACTTTCTAAAGCTGACAATCGGGAATCCACGCCCACTTTTACACGGCAAATTACAAACCCATACAAGTAGTTGTTGTGGCTTAAATCTAACCAAGCCATAAAAAGAGATTTATTTTTTTCCAACAGTGTTTTGTAACAGTTTTACAGAAGGCATGGGAAATGCTTCTGTGTGTTGTCCTCGAGGGCTTGGACAGACAATGGATCTTTCATTTGGAGGACTTGTTGTGGTTATGCTTCATTTGACTTTTCACCAACCAAATGACATTCTGAGATGCTTCCACCTTGCAGCTAGCCTGGAAATCCAGACCTGCCACTGGCAAATTAAATTTGCGGTGCCTGTTGGTCTCCATTGAAGTTCATTAATTATGTCAGAAAATTCTGAGCTACGTTTAAATTGGTTCTATCTGATATGGGCGGGCCAGAGCCCTATGTGTGGTGCTCTGGGGCGGATGTAACCTGATGACGACAGTGCTGGGCATGCGCCGTCGAAGCCTTTATAGTAAACAACAGAGATGGCTGTGGATCAAGCCCCAACCTCAGCGATTTTTACCGGCATCCAATAAGGAAGTGACCTACAACTGTAGTAACCAGAAAGTGCCACTGGGGGTGGCGCCAAGACGAGCAGTTTTTCTTTGACTCACTTGTTAGATAGGCCGTTTTCAAAGTCTTATTAAACCTATTTACAGCCTGGGCCACAAAACCATTTTAGTCCATGACAACACTGAGGGGGGTGAATTTTTTTGGCCCACGCTAGTTCTTATTCTTTTAGAGGTTAAAATGTATTGGCGCGATCTCTTGAGTGACAGCTCTCCGCCCGTTGTCCCTCACTTTGCCTCGGAGGTATACGTCAGCTATCTCCCTCCCCCCGACGTGACGTCGATTCCCCTTTTCGGCAAGAGGAGTGAGGCGGAGTAAAAATCTCACAAGATGGCGACGCGCACAAACCAGGATTATTGGATGCCATGTGAATAACTGAGGTCAGCCCGGATGCTACATCCATATTATTTACTATCTATGCTGTGGATATGTTGTTTGAGTATTGAGACGGCTTTGGCCTTGACACTTTACAATTTGGAAGACGGCACTCAAATATTTCATTAGCAAGTAAGAGGAATGTTCTGTTTTGCCGGCAAAAGTTTAATTGAACAGTTATCCTCGCTGTTTGCCAAACGAACGGGCCTTATTCATTGCTCTGATTGGTTGTAGTGTTATCCAATTGCGTGCAGTCATATTTGAAATGCACAAGTAGGAGCCGCCCCTTGATTTGGGAAGGTATATTGATCGTGGCCAGACCCTCTATATTTCTAGATATGGGTCTGGATTTCCAGGCTACCTTGCAGCATCACTGCAATGGATTCAAGTGGGCCCAGAAACATGAGAGTTCAGACACTCAGACAGGTCGTAAACAAACACCCCCAGGATCCCTCTCTGTACACTGAAATGCAATGTGTGTGTGTTAAAAAAAACTTTAGTTAAAATGACAGGAAAAGGTTTGAACCAGGGCGTAATTTAATCGCCATTTATAAAGACCAGATTGCAAATATAACTGCCAATGCTACATGACGTAGGCTATGGCTATGGCAGACATCGCGATGGGATTTGCTCTTTTACCCTCCAAACTGTCCGACCAATAATTGAACATCATTTCCGTGCAAGTACAGTCCGTTTGAGTTTGGACTACCAAACCATCTGAAAAAAACAAACAGCTGGTGTGCACCAAAGAGGCGGACTGTAGGGTGTGAATGCGACCTAAGGCAATCCTATTATTGACTGTATATGCATCAGGGAAAGTGTGAACAGTGTCAATAAAACATCTAATATCATTGAATAACAAGAAGAAGTAAAGGAGTGAGTACTGGTCTGTCTACAGTGGTACATGTAGAGCAGAGAGAAAGATGAGCAGAGCAAACTAGCTCATTGCCAGTCAGTGTGGCATTGTGTGATGATAATAAGGATAACTTCCTCCAGGATAATGGAGCCCTAGCATATTCCGGCCTCCGTGTGTGCGCCGTCCCCGAGGATTGGCCCTGTCTGCTGTGAATATTCTGCATTTAAATGGTCTATTAGAAGCCAAACAAACACAGACAGGCCTCCATACTAATGACCTACGGGGTCCACGGGGTGAGGCAGGGCACCCGCCATGTCTTAGAGTGTGAATGTGTGTGGGAGAGACACAGACAGTGTATGCAGACAGGGAGAGTTCAAGTGTGTGTGAGTGTGTGTGTGTGTGTGTGTGTGTGTGTGTGTGTGTGTGTGTGTTGGACTGGGAGAGACTGATTGTGTGCGACATGGGTCAGGAGGCTATGGGGGGGTAGGGGTGATGGAGAGTATGGGCTCTCTGGCCAGAGGGGAATCCTCTTCTGCAGTCCCAGTGGGTTCCCATTTGCATGTCTATCCCATTTGTGTGTGTGTGTGTGTGTGTGTGTGTGTGTGTGTGTGTGTGTTTGCATACTTTCACATTATCCATCTTCTGAATAATATGTCTTTGTCCGCCTGCATGCATTTGCGTGTGAGTATATGTGCATATTGCCTGCCTGTCATATTGCCACGTGCACAAGCTCATGTCCATATGTGTGTGTGTATGTGTGTTATAGTGTGTGTGCATGTGCTTGTGTGTGTGTGTGTGTGTGTGTGTGTGACACAGAGAGTTGCAGGGGTTATTCTAATAAGGGGGATGCTAGTTGTGGGCCCCGGGCCCTGGTCAGCCCTTTGCTCATTATCATTATTAATATTTGAGGAGTAGGCTGTGCAGGGCGGACAGATGCCCTCCTCTCTCAGCACTCAACTACTCATGAAATGTGACAGGGCACATCCTCTGTGTTTATCAAACTACGAGCACTGAGGATTTAGGTGTCTACACTTGGGCAAAATTGAATACCATGCATCGTTGACAACATTTAAGGAGGAAACTACCACAACACAAACACGTTTTAGCCATGCTAGCTTCATGGCTCTACGGGTGGCAGTGTACTTCTGTTAGGCTACACCACATTGGTCTAGACTGCAATAACTATTGGATGTGTTCCCATATATACATATACAGTATATCCGCGATGCATGTATGATACACTGCATCATATCCTCGTTACCCTGTCTTTCATCTAGCACAATCATTAGGTTCAAACTTTCTTTGACCAAGATTGTGACCACATCCCTGCAAAGTCCATGACTCTCCCATCAGACTAAGCTGTACTTTGTGAAAGGAGATAATTAGCTCATTTTATCATGCACATGATGATCATATTGTACATAATGTCAGCATGTTATGTCATACACTTTGCCTCTGGGATTAAGTAATGGTATATCTATCTATCTATCTATCTATCTATCTATCTATCTATCTATCTATCTATCTATCTATCTATCTATCTATCTATCTATCTATCTATCTATCTATCTATCTATCTATCTATCTATCTATCTATCTATCTATCTATCTATCTATCTATCTATCCATCCATCCATCCATCCATCCATCCATCCATCCATCCATCCATCCATCCATCCATCCATCCATCCATCCATCCATCCATCCATCCATCCATCCATCCATCCATCGGTTTTGAGTGTTAGCAGTGATTTTAGTCAAAGAGAAAGATTGTGTTAATCTCAGGGCAGATAAGGAGATCTTTTGGATAAACTTGAAAGACCTGCATATTTTTTTAAAGTAGGAAATAAGCATATATAAACAAGTACGTATACTACATGTAATCCTAGGTAAAGCCAATTGTATTTACAAAAAAACGAAACACATGACTCCAAAAAGATATTCTAGGAATACAAGAGGGAAACTATACACTTTTCTTCTTATTTCACTGAAGTTGTGAAGTTCTGACCTGACCTAGAATGTGGTCTGAGAATACACAGCACTGCCATTTGGGAGAATATATATATATACAGCTCTCCTTGCTCTTTGAGCTTCCACTTAAATGTGCCAAGTTGTAAAAAAAAAAAAAAAAAGTTTATTTACTTCAAAACTTGGAGAGAGGTCATCTTCACAAGGCAACAGGGGTTATGAACAATTCTGACGCACGGTTTATGTGTATTCCAAAACCCAAACCATCTGACTATTTATTATTACCATTGCATTATGTATTCACATTTCCATTGCTAATCCCTATCCACCAAGGGGGAACATGGGTGAGGAGCCAGTCGTATCAACTCCGTTCACCATATTCAAGTGAGGAAGACAGACAGACACACGGAGAGAGAGAAAGAGACAGATAGATGCAGAGAGAGAGAGATAGATGCAGAGAGAGAGAGAGAGAGAGAGAGAGAGAGAGAGAGAGAGAGAAAGAGAGAGAGAGAGACACACACAGACAGAAAGACAGAGAGACAGAGAGAGAGAGAGAGTTGTTTGTACTATTAATTGCTGGAAACAAAAGCAGCAGTTCTTCAAACAAGCACTGACTCCTCTGTGATATATATTTGCATATTCATGAGAGATGAAAACTTTTCTCTCTCTCTATTGTTAGCAGGGGTGGGGGGGGGGTTGTGGGTTGGGTTGGGGAGGGGTTATTTGTTTCTTGTGACATCCTGGGAGATTTTATTAAAAAAAATAAAAATAAATCTGAATGCCAGCCCCCTAAAATAGCACCAGCTAGGGTTGAGACGGATGACAAACACTCACGTGGACATCGCACCCCCAGCATTACATTCATTAGTTTGATGGGTGCCACTTTTAGTTTTATTTGACCCATACTCACATACATCCACACACACACACACACACACACACACACACACACACACACACACACACACACACACACACACACACACACACACACACACACACACACACACACACACACACACACACACACACACACACACACACACACACACATGCTGCTTGTGTACAGTATTTACAGAAAACATGGAGGTCTGTGATGCCCAGGGTGTGGGCCATGCAGTGTACAATCTGATCATCTTCTGATTACAGTGTCTCTTTGATTTGTCTGTTTATTCAAAAAGTGGGCAAGTTACAGCGTAGACACAAAAAGCATCCTGTATACACAATCACACACACACACACACACACACACACACTAGCACACACACACACACACACACACACACACACTAGCACACACACACTATAGCACACAGGCAAGCACTACAAAAGACAGGGAAAGTAAGACAGCAAAGTAACAAAACGCAGCAGCAGCAGAAACAAGCGGGCTACAAAGCGAAAGGCGCGTTATTAATGGAGCGTGTGCGGAGCCGAGGTGTTTATTTTCGACACGTGTGCTAGTTAACGGCAACAAACACTCTCTTGTGTTGTACACGGGGCCAAAACAACACGCTCGGGGACCGCACCGAAGCCAAACAAATGATGCCTTTTTTTAGTTAATCGTATATTTATACAATAGGAAGGAAGGGGGGGGGGGACGCAAGGGTGGAGCGAGTAGGCCCCGCATGCATTAATAGGTAGAAGAATGTAGGATTAGGAGGAGTGCTCCGGTTAAAATGAAGGGGGGGAATATATATG
This sequence comes from Ammodytes marinus, assembly GCF_949987685.1. Lineage (NCBI taxonomy): Eukaryota > Metazoa > Chordata > Actinopteri > Uranoscopiformes > Ammodytidae > Ammodytes > Ammodytes marinus. Next base: position 26,877,820 of record NC_137215.1, on the reverse strand, counting down.
GAGGTGATTTACAGTAAGTGCCTTTGCTGTGCAGGTATACCTAAATCTATAAAGTGTTTCCCCTGCAGACATGTAGCCTCAATTGGAGGTATACATTTTTAGTTCCTCAATGATTGAGAGTTGGGGGCTGAATCCTAGTTAGAACCCTGTAAGTTTCAAGGATGTTGATACTACAGAGAAGTGGTTGAGCTAAAATAAAGGTCATATTTTGAATGCACTAATAATGCCATATCTCTACACATGTATCTCATACTGTATACCTATCCTATTCTGTAGTCAATGGTTTGACCTATTCAAACAATGTAACCTATGTCTACTCACTCAAAGACATCAACATAATAATACTTTATTGTAGCAGACATTTTTTTTTCCGCCTAACAAATGATAAAAAGTCCTGTCTGAAAACTTCTATATTGTTCTATAGGGCCACAATGGACAGATTATTTGTGAAAGTTTCAAAAATGTATACAATTGTCAGACACTGATGTCTGAATCCTGATGTCTGAAAGTTGTTAAGTAGGTTTAAGACACTATTTAAAAAAAACAGTCCTCTGGCAAACTAATGCCTTTACACAGAACAGCAAGTAGAACGTGTTACATTTAATGTTGGGACACTTTTCTATTCATTTCATCCACAGTGAGTACGTATGTGTTTTCCATTTGCTACACCGCTGTGGTATGTTTGCATTAGTGCTGCAGCCCATAGCATATATATCTGTGTACATACGTGTAAAGTGTGTGGCAGAATAAAGTTTGAGCCTTATCGTTGTTTATTCTTAGCTTCTCTTCTTGACTAAAGACCCTAAAGCTCCTGCTGTCAAACAGGGAAACCCCCCCACGGCAGTGAAATCCAGCCTTCCCCACCTGTCAATCTCCACCTCTAGCCCCCCAGGGTCATACCAAGTCTGTCCTGGGGTGGGAGGGGTTGGATATTAGCGGGTATCGCTTTTTTTTCTTTTCACCCCTAAGTTGTTTATTTTCATTTTAAGCTGACATTTTAATACACCACTGTGCAGGTTGTCTGATCCCTTGCCAAAATTGAAGGAAAAATTCCCCCTCACTTACTTGTCAGCTAGAGGCTAAAAAAGGGGCCGAATGTGAGCTTTGACGAAACAGAAGACCCATAATGATCGCTAGCATCTGTACTGGCCGTTGCATGTCTGTGATTTCAGTGTACTGTGTGTGTGTGTGTGTGTGTTGGGGTGGAGGGGGGGTTAAGGCTAGGGCTAAGGCGTGTACACACAAAATACGTGCCCTCAAGGTCATTTTGATTACAAAGCTACAGTGACTTTGGGCTAAAATTGCCGGTTCTCTGTGACTTATGTGGGTTTTTGAAGGCCAGTACTAACATTTGTTTGGAAGCTGATATTCAAGTCCTGTTATTTATCTTTAGTTTCATGACAAGGGAATACCAAGAAGCCACTGTACTGCCATGTGCATTACTAGGGATGGAAAAGATGTCACAAAAACATAATGGATTGGTTTATCCACGTTTATGATCAATATAAATTTGTCTCAAATATTTTTAGTATATTTTCTCCAATATTTCTCACATAATAGACTGTAAATACAGGATCAACCATCTATTTCAACAGAGCAGCTCATAAGTCCACATAGTTTGGAAAAACAGCTATAATTACCAGTGATAATTACTACAAATGGTCATAAAGAATTCAAACATATACTGAGGACACTGGGGCTGGCTTTAGAGATGCTGTCAGAAATGACACAATGCACATAACATTATTACAGTATATTTGGGGAAAACAACAGCTGCTCTTGTTTGCTAACCGTTACAGAGGGTTTGACACAGAAATGCACACTAACTGGTTTGGAGAGCAGCAATCCACCTGCTTGTGTTATTAACTGACAAGAAAACAGTCACAGTGTCAATAAACTGTCCTTTACTTTGCCTTCCACCTGACAGCCCTAGAATAGAACAACAAGTTATCAGTTTAGAATACAGAAGACAAGACCTCAAGGCAAGAGCTAACACGCCTCACCCATGACCTCAACCACACCGGATAAAAATGATGAGTTTTGAGCATCTGATTCCAAAAGTTTAAGGAGTATACGGATGAGACGATAAATAAGACAATACAGAAGATGCTTTCAAGTGCAGGTTAAAACCTCAGAATTAGGAGTTGCACATTAATGGTGGTAGGCAACACTGGGCTTCCACATCCATTTGAGATGTTGTAATTCAAATGTGCTCATCTTTAATTTAGCTATTCGAATATGTATTCATTCTCTCATTTCAGATCAAAACAACTATAACGCACCTGCAGGCTGCTTCTGGACTTAGATGTACAACTTACAGGAAGTGCTTGAGGGTCATCAACACATGCACCCACATACATGCACACGCCCACACACACACACACACACACACACACACACACACACACACACACACACACACACACACACACACACACACACACACACACACACACACACACACACATGTTCCAAAAAGCATCCGTGTGACCAGAAGGACCCCTGTGACCTTGTGAGTGTTCGTCTCAATTTTTGGCACTTAAGCCCTCGCTGTCTTCCTTGAAAGGGGCTGGCTAATGCTTTCCCCCCTGGGGGCAAACACTGGCACAATCTTGTGGCCCCCACCTCCATCTTACTTGTCTTTCTCTCCTTCACTCCATCTCTTTCCTGCATGTTTGTGTGTCCTTTTCTCCTCCCCTGCTGGTTGGCAACTCCCTCCAGATCCCTCTCTTTTTCTCTCTACTCTCTTTACTTTTTTTTTCCACATGGTGTGGCGGTGGGGAGCCACGGGGCAGAGAAATAATTCAAAGTCTTTGCATATTGCAGGCGCTTTGGTCAGCGGCGGAGCGAGCCCCCCGTCGCACTGACACATTAAGTTATCTGGACTGACCCAGCAAACAGCCTGTACGCCATGACAAATAGCCTGGATGCTACACATACACACACGCAAGCACGCGCAACAGACACATAAACACTAATTTACTCACACACACACACGCACGCACGCGCGCACGCACACACACACACACAAGTATATATGCAGGACACACACTCTGCCTCTGTCTGTGGGGCACCGAAGGATGCTTGCCCGCGGAGCAGACAGCTTTAAAAGAAATCTCCCACCAAAAGAAAGAAGGCAAAAACAACAAATGAAAGCGGCAAGGGATAGGGGGAGTAAAAAAATAGAGATGTACTGTAGCATCCCTTTAGGTAACAGAGTGATTTTCTGCATTGTTTAATTTTTAATCACTTTGCCTTGCCTAACATTCCTCAGCTCTTTTTTTCCTGTTTTGCATATTCTATATATATAAATATATAATTAATGTCTGAGAGGCAGATAAAAAGAAGGCGAAAAAAAATACAATTCTCACTAGAGCAGGCTGGGAATCATTTGTTGTTCTCGAGAACAAATTAATGCCAACGATAAAAAGAAAGAAAGAAGTGGACTTGCTGAGGCCTTGCTTTTTGAACCACCTCCTCCCCCTCACCCCTTTCTTCTTTATGTGCATCTTTTTTGCACATCACACGTTCCTTTGTTCCACATAGCGAAAGCTTTGCTGGTCATTTTGGTGTGTTTTTTCTGGAGCAAATGGTGTCCCGGAGGCAGGCTGTAGACAGCTACTGTATACGCACTATTGGGAGGACAGAGCAGACAGCTGGAGTGTAGTGCGCTAGGCTCAACAGTAAGAGCTGCTGTGCTACAGTGTTGTTACTGGTGATGTGTTCGCTGACAATCAGAGGAAGCCTGATGCTGGCAGGGTAAAGCATATTATAACTGCACCCAGAGACATTGACCGAAAGACATCACTGAACTTCACTGTCTGTGTCATAACTCCGGGACGTAGTTGTTTTAAAACTTGATTTGGACAGATGTCTTTGTCTTCTCATTTTGCTTGAGCAACAGGTAGTGCCATGATTGGTTCGTTGGAGGGGATTGCATGTCTCTTGATTGGACAATCTAATGACAACATTCCATTAAAAGCTTGCGTATTTTCGGCGGTGTAAAGAGTGCCTGAAAACCATGCATGAGTAAGAGTAGAGTTACTACAAACTTGTAAATGACTGTTACAAGTTACAAGTCACCTATTAAAGGTGAAGTAAGCAATTTATTTATGTTAATATAAGTGTTAAATTGCTCTTTATTCATACAGTGATCACTTATATAGTGTTTGTGTTTCATAAAGCCGATCTCTCGGTCACCCGCTCTGCATGTAATCGGCAAATAAGCTTTTCGTGGATCCCACTACTGATAACCAATCAGAAGAGAGAACGCTACAAACCGGCACCCGTCTCACTGCCGATGCACGTGCAGAGTGACAGATGGGTGAATGTGTATGCGCCTACAATGGCGGAGCAGGTAAAAATCCTTCCCAATGTCTGTTTTGATGGTTTTTATCACGTTTTATCACACTTACGGATCTGAGATGACGCTAGATAACTCGCTGCTTGAAGACCGCAGTTCATGTGGTGACGTGGGGACGAGGGAGGGGACTGCTAACTGCAGTAACTGACAGGAAGTTAGCTAAACTGACCATTCCGCTCACTGCACATTTAAAATACAACTTGAATAAAGGCACAATAAATGGAACCAAATCAATGGAACAGCACCCAGTCTATGATCGTTGCAGCCACTACTGTTGTGACGGACATGTTAAGCTTAGCTGACCTCGAGCTGCCATGTAGGCTAATGACTGAAAGCTTGTCATATTCTTATCCAATACTTACTTGCGTAGCTTCTGTCGCCCCCATTAGGAATTCAGAGTAATTACAACAACATTGTCGCCTGCGCATCTACAGTACATAAGGTAAAGCTTTCGGTGATCATGCATGGATTTTTTACCTTCCGCTGTATGTCCAGGTTTTTTTCCCATAGCAGTAGAATCAACAACTGAAACATTTCTTGGTCGCTTCCTGGGATCATTATAACTCCTGCGCCGGTGTCGGAGGGGACGACACCAGTTTGTAAACGCTGCCATACTGAGAAATACAGAGAGAGTTTTTGTGGAGCTGATAGGATTAATCAACTTTGTGTCAACTATATGATCAAGTGACGCACTTTAAAGGGCTTTTATATGCTTAATGATAGGGGTGTGCGGAGACGTCATTATCTGTATCTGTATCTGTATCTGTTCAACCAACAAAATTATCTGTATCTGTATCTGTATCCGGATACACAACAAGAAGTGGGCGTGGCGTATACCGGAAGTTTCTTTTACATTAGCCTACATTAAAGGAAGTCACACCTAAATTGATTTTCTAAACTAATATTCATTGTCAATGCAATTGTTGTCCCTTCAAAGCATCACATTGATGTAATGTTGACATATAAGTCAAAAAGTCAGATATATTTCTATCTTTTCATCTCTCTCTTCTTTGTTCTCAGAATACAAAGAAATTCAGGGAACGAAAATATTGATAAATAACAGCCCAAATCTGTGCATAGGCTACTCACTGTTAGTAAATGAGGGCCAGTGTTTTACTTTTAACTTAATTAAGGTCTCCCTTTAACTGGGGGAAATACAGCTGTATTTCATGATTATTTTTTATCTCTATCTCTCCCCCTCCCTCTTTTTTTACTTTTGTTTTACTAAACTAAGATTTAGGAACAATATTTATCAACATACCAATCTCATAAACCCTAAATAATATGTTAGCCTTTCCACAAAGCCACATGTGATTTTAATGTGTCAAGTTTGCAGTTTCCGATTTTATTGTATAGGTCCTGAAGTAGGCCTAGCCGTATACGCATTGATTGACAGCTGAACAAGAACAGGTCCTAGTTCCATCAGTTTGATGGAAATGTTGTGATGTTTGATAGAGTTTAAGCAGTAGGCCTAGTGAATGTAAATACATCGGGGAAGGGCTGACGGTGACTCGGGGTGCAGCATATTCCATCGGTTCGTCTCTTCTCCGCCACGGCAGCGGCCGGGTTACGAGGAAACTCACATAAAAACGGCAGCAAATGCGATCGGTAGAACCCTCTATTCAAGGGAAAGGGCGAACGCACTGCGTTTATCAGTGGATAAAAAGAGTGAGACCGCGGGTCACGGGACGCGCCCGGTCCTCTCATGTCCACCGCAGAACAGCTGTGTAATTCTACCTGTTGTGTCATTGAGGCGGAACGCGCTGCGTCAATTAGGCGCATACTATATAAAAAAAAAAATCCCCGAATAATAACGGGACTATTCGGAAATTATCCGTATCCGTATCTAACTCATTATCCGTGCTTATCCGAATACATATTCGGATTCGGGCTCATCCCTACTTAATGACATAACTTAATAAGAAGGACCCAACTATAACTGTGCTTCATGGCCCTAGTAAATATATATATATATATACATTCACAGTCATCCGTGCCTTTAACTTGGATTCCTGGCTTTTCTCCCCTCTCACTCTTTGAACTGTTGGAGCCTGGAGGCTCAGGGTGTTAGCAGGGTATTTGTCGGGCTTTGACAGGGCCGAGTCATTTCTCCCCAGCGTTTCTTTGAAGAGCGGTCCGCTTATCGACAGCAGGGCTAAGCACCAGCCCCTCTGAGCTCTGCTTCCCCACACCGCTGGGGAACGTGGGTAAGGATAGCCTGCATCGCGATCCGGTCAAACGCACACACACACTCCCACTGTCCAATGCTTATACACATTCAACCTGTAATACATTCACATACATACAGTACATAGGCCTACATAACTACTTACATACACAAAGACATGTAGGTGTTCATGTAAATTGACGCATGCAAAGGAGACATGCACGTGCATTCACAAATCACGCACACAGGGAAGATATTTGCAAGAAAGATGTAGTGACATTTGGATGTGTGGGGAAAGAGATAGGGATGATGGAGATATGGGCAGCAGCATATGCACACCCTCTTACACACATACTCAACACACACACTAACCTTTTCCCTTGGCATACAAGGGGAGGAAAACATAGAAATGCTTGCAAGGAGAAGATCAATGGGGGCTTTGTGGCCTCATGGTGTGAAAGAGGTGAGCTGAGGAGAGTGGAATTTCATATTTGGGATCTGACATCTAGTGTGGAGAATGGACCACCGCTTCACTTTGCAAACTCAGATTTAACAGACCTAGAAAAATATCTCCTTGTTGTGACGGTGACCTTAAAACCATCTTGATCATGAACCCACGAGGCCCAACATATTTTCGCCAAACAAATTTCCTGCAAACTTTAGGGGTCATCAAAGTTTAATCAAAAAGCCAAGCTTTTGGTTTCCTGAGACCTTCAACAGTGCAACTATTTAATAAAAGCTTCTGTAATCTCTGCACTTATAATGACATCACATAGAAGACCCACTGTGCAGCCTCCAACTGTTGTTCCCTAACACGACCAAAGTTTTCCACGGATACAATAAAGCACAGGATGAGGAGTAACCCCTAACAGATAGCAAAATACATTGAGAATGGAAGATATAAGAGGAAAGAATGGCTGCCAAAACATCATGATATAATAAATAATGTACAGTACAACACTAAAACAAGAATTATTTGATACCCAGCACACGTTTTCAATATGTTTGATGTCGTTATCAACTTCCTGATTTGTTGGTGATTAGTGGCAAAATGGCTAATATTAAAGGTTGCATATTATGCTCATTTTCTGTGTCAATATGGTTTATTCTAGAAACTGTTATCATGGTGCGGTGTCCATAAAAAAAACCTTTATACAGTATTACTCATAGTGCCATCGCTGATTCTCCTCTTTTTCAGCCTCTGTCTGAAACGCTCTGTTTTATATTCTGTCTCATTAAGCCCCTCGTACCAAAAAGCCCAGCCTTGATTAAGTCTTAGATTATGGTCCTATCTGGGGATGTGCCTATCACAGGTAGAGGAAGTGATAACTTAGGTTGGTAATGAGAGGCGTGGCTTCTCCACTTATGATGTCATAAAGGGAGAGAAATCTCACTGGGGATATTGAACACAGATTTACAGATAGGTGTTGGTGGGCTAAAAAGAGAGAGGGTTGATTTTTCTCAAACTTTGAGGGGTATGCAATCGCACTGGGAACCCCTATTAATGTTGAAAACATGCATTTTGCCTAGCCCTTAAACCTACCCCTCCGAATGGGGTGTTCAGTTGTAGGGGTAGGGATGTCCCTCCTACATTGAGGGTTAAGGTTAAGGACTAGAGCCTGCCCTAAGGACCAATGTGGTCTACTAAGCATACTGACTGGAGCTACACAGCTAGCTTTGCTAATCTTATCTAATTTATCCAAAAGTATGTTCCTTTAGGATCTTGGGGCGACTGTGGCTCAGGTGGTCAGAGTTGGCAGTTCGATCCCCGTCCTGCCACTTATGTTATGGTTGTTGTGTCCTTGGGCAAGACACTTCACCCACCTTTCCTAATGTGAATGTGTATGACTGCTGTATGTTTGAGATGGTGGTCGGAGGGGCCGTAGGCGCTGAATGGCAGCCACACTTCCGTCAGTCTGCCCCAGGGCAGCTGTGGCTACTATTGTAGTTTACCACCACCGGTATGTGTGAATAAATGGAACCTGGAACCCTGTATAGCACTTTGAGTGCCTAGAAAAACGCTATATAAGAATCCAATCCATTATTATCTTCTGTTGACTATTGAATTAACTGAGTTCTTTTGTTGTGTCCACAGCTTATACTGTATAACACTGTCGGGTTATCTTTCATTTGTCATGTATCTGTATGTGGACTCTACACAGAACATTTGCATGTCTGCATGTTTATTCCAGTTCAGATTTATATAGGCTGCTCATAAAATGTCAATCAACTCTTCCCTTTATCTTTCCAACAGACCTGGCAGAAGGGTGTGATGAGTCACACATCTTACTTTTATTTTCGGGGGCAAATGTTACTCCTTGAAAATTCACAATTTGTTTCTGAGGTCACGTTCTTTGTGAAGAATCTTTCTTGAAACAGTAAATCCTTTGCAGTGGCCTTGCACCTCGACGAGGTATGTCATATCTTTTCTCTGAGCAGCCTAAGAAAAAGACACGGACCATGTCATGATGAGCGAGTCAGCCTTGGCTGTAAAAAATGCTAATAATGGAATGGCTTAGACTAACGCCTGAAAGAAGATTAGAGTCCAGGGCTAAAGCCAGGAGAAAAAGGGCCGGTAACATTTGATAAAGACCGCCAGGAGAATGGCAAGGTAACTTAGAGAGGAGAAGGTAAAAGAGGGATATCGGAGGATTTCGGTGGAATGATAAAAAGCGGGGGGATTGTAGAAGTTGAAAGGACTAAACTAGCTTTATCATTGTGGAGGAATTTGAAGCAAGATGAGGCTTTTCACACGAGGAAAGGCCATTGACGAGCGACTTCAAAAATTAACTCTAACCTTTTCTAATCGCCGGTCTTGTAGTGTCTGATGGAGAGATACTCGGAAGATAAAAGGCCACAAAATGAATTCCTCGTTCATTATCTATAATCGTTCCACATGCATGAGATGCCAGTGCAATTTGAGCCCAGGCTGGCAATCAGAAGGAGGAATGGAGGAGGAAAAAGACAAAAAAAACAATTGAAAGGAGCAAATGCGAGAAATAGAACATGTAAAACAGATAATAAATGCCCATACTTTTCAGAGGGGGCCGGCTATCTTTCCTCTCTCACTCTCTTTCCCTGTGTCTGCCTCCCTTCTCTGGTTCCAGCACTGACCCCACTCATTAAAGCTGATTAAAACTTTTTTCCAGAGAGCGCTGTTATGCCCTCAGAAGACGATAACCTCTACAAGGCTGCTACATAAAAGAATAATAGCCGACTACAAAAGGGGGTTGGACAAAGAAAGAAAGACAAGAAGAAAAAACGTTGCCCAAGCCCCAGCAAGGCTCTCCAATTGAAACATTTTGGAAAATTAATGAAATTTTAGATCAAATGAATTATAAATTAAGGAGAGAGGGAGAGAGGAGGGAGAGAGAGAGAGAGGGAGAGAGGAGGGAGAGAGAGAGAGAGAGAGAAAAAAAGATGAATAAGTCATAAGAGAAAATTTACTCTTGCTATCAAACTGTAGGAACATGTTATCCTCCACCAACTAAAGGCTTGAAGAAACAGGGTCAGGTTCAAGCCATGGCGGATTTGGGGTGGGGGGGTGGGGGGGGAAACAAAGGTTTCCAGCTCGGCTTGGGCTTTGAAGATTAATTGTTGCAACTGTACTTGAAAGGGGGACTGTGGCCCCGGCCCCTACTGAGAGAGAGATCCCACTTTGACTCTAGTCGTTTGTGTTTTGTTGTTTTGTTTGTTTCGCGCAGTTGTTTTCCGGGGCCTGTATTAGAGGCAGCGGGGAATTTGCGACTTGTGGGAATGCTCCTTTTTTTTAAAAACAGAAATCACATCAAATGGTAAAGCGCTGGGCTGAATGTGTGGCACTCTGGCTTTTTTTTAAATCTAATTAATAAAATCCCCCTTTAATGTGGTATTAAAAAAAATAAAAAGGCAGGCAGTGGAGCGGAGGGTATGTAAATGGGTTCGTGCGGAAGCTGTAAGGCCTTGTAAAAGTTGTGGTTTTTGTCGGAGTTTTTTGTTCAAATGTGTGTGAGGCGTGCCGTGCGACATGCAGGACTAACGTGGCATTATCAGAGACGCGTGTGTGACTCCCTCTCTGCATACTCGCCATGTTTTTCACATCCAGCGGCTGTCAAATGTGAGTGAAAAATTCATAAAAAGTGAAAGCTCGGCCCGTGTCTCTAATGTCATTTTGTACTGGTAAGTCTAAAGGTTACATGTTGTTAAAGTGCTTAAGGCGAGACAGGGCAGGCCAAAATATTGTTTGTTTGAGATTCTTGTCTATTTTGCTTCCATAACGTGTCTTCCTTCATAATAGTAATAATAAGTGGTCCAACATGTGCATTTAGTTATTGTTTTTGAATAAACCACGTCTGTTTGTGCCTGTAATAGTTCTCCTATACAACCATCTTCGACGGATCTCATCATTCGTTTTTTTCGTTTACATAAAATCTCAACTTCTAAATCACTTGCATCAACTAAATGATCATTCCTTGCAATGTTATGATGGTTATAACAGAATGATATGTCGTCATATGTTGATTATTGTCTGATTTATGATACATTGTGTTCTTAGAAAAATGCCGAAAATGCATTTTTTTTAAGACTTGTACATTTTGTTTTATCCAACATCTAGATTTTAGTTTTTTATAAAGATATGCAAATGTATGCAGAATTATTTGGATATTGCCAAATGTGCATATTTATTAAAAACATTTCTGAAAACATCGAATTGTTTTAATGTAAGAAATCAACTGGCAAGGTTTCATGATGATATCTAGTAGTTAAAATGTCCACCCTATTCAGCTGCAGTGTCTCGCCTTGCAATTTTCATTTTATTTGCTTCTTTTATTATGTTTTTAAATCGAGTTTTAATTTTTTTCTTCTTTTGTTCGCTTTTAAATGTTTTATAATGTGTTTTATGTATTCTAATCTTGCCCCTGTAAAGCACTTTGAGTGGCCTTGTGTCTGAATTGTGCTATATAAATAAACTTGCCTTGCCTTGCCTTGCCTTAGACCGGCACACTCTGTCTATGTCTCCCTCCCACACACACACACACACACACACACACACACACACACACACACACACACACACACACACACACACACACACACACACACACACACACACACACACACACACACACACACACACACACGTAGAAGGCATGCCACACACTAACACGGCTGAAGGGTGTTAAATGGATCATTAGCACGGAGCTGAAGAGGCACTCGACCTTTCTCCAGCAGAGGGCAAAGGTCACTAGCCTGAGGAAACAAACCACTCTGGGATCAAAGGGCCGGTCAACACTGGTCAGCCTCTCTCAGTTCATTCACTTTTACAAGCTAACCTCAACTATCTGTCTTTGTGTGTGTGTGTGTGTGTGCGTGTGTGTGTGTGTGTGTGTGTGTGTGTGTGTGTGTGTGTGTGTGTGTGCTCTTGTACAACAATTTTTCTGAGAACCAATTTGAGTTTAATAGCTTAGGAGTGAGGTCTTTTTTGGAAAGTGAGGTCATTTTGGTGTCTAGTTCTCACTTTGGGACGGACCTTTAAAGGGCTTTTTGAGGGTTAACACTATATGTTTAAAGGTTCATTTATGAATTAGGTTTTTGTTAGGGTTAGTATGACGGGGTAAGGGACTAGAGAAAGCATTAATTGAATGAGTGTCCATACAAGTATAGTCGTACTATTGTGTGTGTGTGTGTGTGTGTGTGTGTGTGTGTGTCTGTGAGTGCTAAGAGAACACGATAGGAATTTAGCCAGCCATCAAAACTTACTTCAAGATTTCCTGTACTTTTTGTTAATTTATCATCTCTGTTCAAACTCTTTTGAACACTTTCTCTGTGTGTTTGAATGGACCTCGAACTCAACGCTCCAATTTATCATTATTAATTATGGCCTACAATAGAGAAGAAATAACAGTTAAATATTCATGTAAGAGAATAATATCATGCACTGAAGTTTTTTCTCCCACTCTCTTGACTTTGACTTTGCATTGTCTGTCCTCACTGTATCTCAGTGCTGTCGATGAGGGCTGATTCTGTTTGACCATGAACGCTCTTCAGTGAATGCTGTGAAATTCTTCTCAACGGCAGCAAACAAAGCACCACATTCTGCAAATAACTTACTTCTCATCCGTGATAGGAATCGCACATTGTACAGTACATGTGTGACCACTGGAGCCATTCTCTTCACCTATATCTTTCATTGTCTTTCTTGCCTTGGACTGTCTCTGTCTGTGAAAGCAATGCACAGTGATACAGAACGAGCACAATGTCCATGGGATACAAACAGCAGCTCATTTTCTTAGGCCACTCGGCGGGGCAGCTCGGTGCAGCTCGGCATGCATGTATTTGCGTTTCCATTGTCAAAAGTTGGGAAGGGTACAAAGATAAACTAACTGTGTACCACACCTGTTTTTCTCATCCTTTCGTTGGGTTCACAAGTGGTCCCAAAGGGTCCCAAAAGGGTGGAGCTACACACTGCAGTCCGTTGATGTGTCGACAGAATCTTAATTTTCCGTGTGAGAGATTAACCGCCGTGTGTAGTCACCTCAGTAAGAGTGAAGCTTCCTGTGTGGTGTTTTTTCACTTCATTGAGTTAATCAGCAGGCTACACTGTCACGCTGCTACAATGTCACCATAGTTACGTAGCTGTCGACGTCAGCGCTGTTCAATCACTCTGACCCATAGACTGTATATACTCAGACAGCAGCTACCGCCCTTTAGACATAAACCCCATACTAACAAGTAAGGGTGCTGTCGGCAGTGGAAATGCAAGCCAGATCTAGAGTTGCCCTGCTGTGCCGAACCGAACTAGGATGGTCCTACCAGACCATCGTACTACATTTCATTTGTACAGGAGGTCTGGAATCGCTCAATTGACAAATGTAAACTCACTTGAAGGCGGGTGTCTGTTGAAGTTTAAAACTATTGGATCTGCCCAGTGCAACTCTGGATCTGCCAACCAATCAGGCACTTTTCAAACCAACGCCATTGTTCTCAGCCACTCCCTCTGTTCGCTGATTGGACCGGCAGAAATCTGACTGAGAAAACCCACTGATATACCGCAGGCCCAGACTGACTACTGAAGGGAAATGACAATTGAGCAGAAGCATGTAGGCGGGCAGTGCCAGGCTAGAACCGAACTGTGCTGCGCAGTGGAAACAAGGCTTTGGTCAGCTTGCCGAATACATTTTCCTCTCATTTCAAGCTACATAAAAGGTTTGTCAAAAAGAATCCAATCCAATCTTTTTTTTCCTCAATTTTTTTTCAATTGAGAATGCCATGCTTATCCTACAAAGCTGACCAATGAGGCAACAGCTACTTTGTATACAGCATATCTAGTATTCACTGATTACGACCCCACAGACACTTTTCTTTTGTAAAACCATGATTGTTCTTGTAAAGACTAGATCTTAGTCCAAACATTCATCTTCTTCTCTCCCTTAAGATTCTCAGTAAAGGCAGAGAACAGCAGCCAGCAGGAGCAGGTCAGTCTTCAATGCGGAGAGAAAGCTAAAGTGAAGTCCAGAGGCGCTTACAGTGAACGCTTTGCAAACAACCATTTTGTACTAGCAGGTACCTCGGTCCAAAATCCCCCAAGGCTGACATGTCTTTCTCCAGTTTGAGCCATCCAGCTGTGTGTTTTGAGTGCGTGTGTGTGTGTGTGTGTGTGTGTGTCTGTGTGTGTGTGTGTGTGTGTGTGTGTGTCTGTGTGTGTGTGTGTGTGTGTGTGTGTGTGTGTGTGTGTGTGTGTGTCTGTGTAAGAGAAAAAGAGCTGAGCTGGCTTTTGTGTTCTTGTTGGTCTAGCCCAATGCATGTGTTTGTATGTGTGTTACCACAATAGAGAGAGAGAGAGAGACTGACATCTATCTGGATATCTCTCTCTCCTCTCATAGCCAGCGTGCTAACTTGAGACAGTACAGTAAAATGAGGGTTAACAATAGCTAATCGGACATGGAGTGCTATAGTCATTTCCTTACAATAGGCCGTTTGCTGGCGCTCACAGCTTGTTACCGAAACGCTCCTCAATAATTAATGTGCTCCTCCCTGGCTGCCGGCTCTGCTACATGCCAGGCTTTGATATAAGGTTACAGCGTTTAGGGGGTCCCGCCGCGGGGAGGGCTGGCAGAGTTACATGTCTGTCTGTTTTAAATACCAGGCTATACTCTACCCGCTTTGACCCGGGCTGGCTGCCCCATCAAGGTCATCAAGGCCCATCATCCAGTTCTATAGTGAAGATCAACAGTTTCTTTTCACTTCATGATTTTCAGATATATCTTGATACACAGACATATCTTTTGTTGTATATACTGTATAGCTATATAGGCTAAAAATTATTATTATTTTTTTTTAACTTTTTTTGCAGCCACGAAGACCGTTTGTGCATCCAAACGGCCGTGGCTCACAATGCAATAAGTTCTGTGCCACCAACCAGAGCGTAAGAATTCAACGATGAACAGCAGTGTTATGTTACCCCAAAAGGTGTGTTTCTTTAACTCAACTAGGCCGTATTAAAGACTGTATGGTAGTCATAACTTACATGTTGAACGTGCCATTTGGGGTTTAATATTTTTTGGAAAGTTTTGTAGAATAGTTATGTCAATCCTTAGGTAATATCAATATGTCAGCACTATGAAAGCCCGGTGCCTCTGTGAAGATGAATACACAATAGTAAGTGCACAAAGGGACTAACAGCTGTCAGAACACGGGCCCTGATTTGGTATCACATTGTATACCCTTTAATTTTTTTACATAGCAAGAATAGAATGATGAGGGAGATAGTTTGACCAGGTTGTAGTCCATGGTTTATATAACTAAACATTACAATCTTCAACAACAACCTGCCCTAAGATAACCTTTAGGGAGGGACAAAAAATATTTGTGAAAGTTGAAGATGGACTGCTAAATAAAGTGTGAAAAACTGTAACAGGAAGTTGTCAGGGGCCCCCTCACTGTTCTGACATACGCATAGAACCCCCCCCCCCCCCCCACCACCACCACCATACGCACACACAGAGATCTGTCAGTCAGTTTCAGGGGGCACAGCTGCAGCCGGGCATGGGGAGAATTAGCCCCCTACTGTGCCCCCCCCTCCCCAACACACAGACACACACGCACACACACACACACACACACACACACACACACACACACACACACACACACACACACACACACACACACACACACACACACACACACACACACACACACACACACCCGTCCATCTCCACCCATTCGCCCCCTAACCGAGAGGCCGTCTTTTTCTTTTTCCTTTTGGGCCCTAATCATGGATATTTTTTTCTCTCTCCAAATAATGTGGTTTATTTTAGTAACGGGGCGGGTAGGAGTCAAGCTCGTCAAGGGCCGTCCACTGCTGCCATTTTAATTCTTACTGTATGTGCCTCAGTGAAATGATGTGACAGGAAAATACATGCCTCAGATGGTACTGTATAAGAGGAAAGAGGAAGGGGCTTATAATAAAGGGTCAAGTGTGCCTGTCTTTATAGTCTGTCCTTTTGCACAGTTTACCAGTGATTTGTCTGGGTTTTTAACCTATTTTCTGTATATGCCAGTTGTGGTCTCATTGCTTCCACTCACACACTTGCAGCGGTGGACATAGTACTCAACCTCTGCAGTACTTACTGTATGTGAAAGTATAGTGATCTTGGTCAAATATTACTCAACTACTTGTGAACGTTGCCCAGTCAGAATTGTACTACTCTAGTTAAAGTATCAGAGTATTTGCTCTTAACAATATTTAAGTATTCAAGGCCTACTTCACCGGTGGGAATATGGAGGTGTATTGAACTCTGAGATCCTATGTAGTATAAATGTGCAAAAAAAAATGAAATTGGTTCATCCTAGCCTGAGAAAAGGCAGAAAGAGTGTTTTATGGTCTCACTGTCTAACCCTACATTTCTCTTACTGTGATGTCACAGTAAGAGAAATGTAGGATCTCAGAATTCAATACACCTTAATATTCCCACTGGTGAAGTAGGCCTTTAACTTGATCACCAGCTGAGAGCATCTGATTGGTTAGCTCATGTGAGCTGCAAAGCTTGTTGCCCAATTGTATTTTTAGAAAAAAAAAAGGAAAAATCCACAGCTGACTTCAAAGCTTTGACTAGTAGCCTGAAAGTGTCATTTTCACAAGTAAAGAACAGACACTCAAAAAACTTATACTTCTAAAACTACATTTTACTTCAATACTGTCCACCACTGGATACTTGGGACAAGTCTGTGGCAAAGGCAAGATGGACAGTTGATGGATAGATAAGTGGATGATAGATATGAAAAAAAAAAGTGTTTGGTAACGCAGAAGTATTTTTTTTTTCTGCTTGCAGTCTTACTCAGAGCGAGGGAGTGACTGGCCATGTATTTTCGCCGGGGGGGATTACGTCGGTCAGTTTTTTTTGTGTGTGGGAGGGTTTAAGGGGTTCACACCAGATTAAGGACTGTTGGATTAAATTAGTGGGACTTCAAGTTCAAAATCCCCTCAGACTTTGCCTCTGTTTATCCCCCCTGTGTAGGCAAACACCATTTATGACTTAGCCATACATACTGTCACTGTGTATCACTGGTCAAAATACATTAAGTACTCATGCACTTTAAATGACTGGGAAAAGGGTATTTGGATCCAATGACAATTGAGAAAAAGACTAATTCTGTTTATTGATTCCTGGTAAATGTACATACTATTATTTTATTTAACGGAATATTACAAAACTAATAAGTATTAAATTATCCAAGGGCTCTATAGTTACAGGCTATTTATTTTGCCAACCGGCACACGTTTGCAGAAAATAAAGACTTCTGACAGGATTACTGATTGTTTTTGTCTTAGAGTACAGAGTACAAGTCCAGTGGAAAAAATGTAAACTTCAACAATGCAATCTGTTATTGTGTAATGCTTTCTAATGGGCCATAGAAGGAAAATGAGGGGAACAGAGAACATCACAATATCATGATTCATATCGAATATGCGTTACACTTCCTGCACTGACAAAAAACGCCTCTTCAAAATAAGTTTAAAAAAAGTTTTTGCATTTTAAGATGAGATAGAAGTTAGCTGAAAATACTCATATTGAGAACATGTGTTACTAGCAATAGGAAGTAGTGACAGTAAGCCAGTGCATGTGTGAGGCCTTTTACACACACGCGGGCAGCATTTTTTTTTCCATCTCCTCTTGATAGCTTGTGTGCGACCGGCCTGTTAGTACTTCTGCATTCAAATCCAACCTTTTTCCTTTCATGTACGGCCTTGCACCACATGGCTGACCACAAACCCAGCCTCGGAGAAAAATCTCTAAAATAAACATCTGCGCTCTCTCTTTGGAGCCCCATCTCCACATCCATATGTGTTGCTCAGGCCCCTGCTCGCTTCCACCAAAAGTGCCTGAGACCCCCTTAATGACCAGGGCTATAATACTACTAGTGTTTAAGCAACCAGGATTAAAAACCACCTTTTTTTAATACCTTTGCTTTTTAAGGAAAGCATCCGTCCACCAAATCAGAGAGGGGGAAACGCTCGCAAAACCAAACAGTGGACCGCATAATGACAGCCAGCCAGGGCCCTTTTGGCAAAGAGGCCACAGAGGTTGTAAAATAAAGTAGGATTGGAGAGGGGGAATGACCAGCACTTAAGTATGGGTTTCCTTTCTGGGTATATATACAGTACGTGTCTTTATGTGTGTGCAGGCCCTTGTGATCAGCAAAAGGTCCCCACAGTTGGAACGCTGGTGGCTTCAAATAGAGTGAGAACCAGCAGCGTCATAAAGTGAAGAAAAAAAAAAGCCCTGAGAAACCGTGTGACTGATATACCACACCGGTGTACTGGATGTATGGGAACCGTTTTCTCTATGTCCCAAACCACCCCCTTTAACCGACATGTTCATGACAAATTGTACAGCCGGTTTTAAAAGCAAAATGACAAATTGCACGCTTCATCCCCACACTGCGGGGAACCATTTGCTCTCTCTTGACATTCACTTCATTTTTTTTTTCAGGGAGGGTTTTTTTGAATGACGTCCAAGTCCCCATGGTTCTTTTGGTCATTTGTAATTAACGTTGGTGGTTTCGGGGTGCATGTAGATAATCCTGTGTGGGGATTTGTGACATTTTTGAAAACTGGTTTTCCTTCCAGATTGCACGATAGACATGTTGTGGGTTTGTTGATTAATGTTAACTTTGATTTATTCTACTCAGTAATATACATATGATAATATAACAACACTGATCTGATGTTATGCTGCTGGTAGATTATGGACTAGAGTTTTACCAAGACCAAGAAGGCATATCAATACCAACTAGTACATAAGTGCTTATTGTAATTCTTGGATAATTTGGTTAGGCATTTACACATTTACATAGTTGCTTACGCCCTCCCTCAATCACACTCTCATGCTATAGAACGTATGCTTAAGATGTTTTTTGTTGTTGTGGTTAGCACAATGGGATAAGGTAAAAACAAGCATATTAGTCACGTTTCAAACTGGAGTCCCACAGTTAAATTGTACATTCTAAACATTGGAAAATGTATACCCATCAACAAAAGTTGGCAGCATGTAATGTACTTTAATTATATTACAAGCTAACAGTTTAATGCACTGATTCAGCTTTTCTGTTTTGATGCAGGGGGCAACTATGTCAAGCTCTTCATAGAGATAATTCTTAGTAGGCTATAACGATTTTCAAAGATTTTGTCCTTCTCCTTTTTTCTAAATGTATTCAATAAAGATGTCTGGAAAAAAGGTGATCTGGGGTGATTATGGATTTATTTATAAGTAGTTTAGTTTAGTTTATACACAAATACAATACAATGTGCCTTGCTAAATTAAGATTGATTTTTTTAAATGTCCCTTTATACTCTCCCAAAACCAAAAAGAAAAACATATTTTCTGACCCCCCCCCCCCCCCCCCCCCTCAAAATAATATCCTTACACTCCCTATAA
>NC_137215.1:26795870-26855870 GCF_949987685.1 Ammodytes marinus | reverse complement strand
CCGGGCCTCCTTCTGATCCCCCTTTCGTTCCTTTGTCCTTTGTTTCCATCATTCCTCCCTCCATTCTAATATTTTTTCTCTCCTCTTTCCTTGTCCTCTTCCTCCTCTAGTCATCCTCACCTTTCTTGGACCGAGCATTAGAACTGATGGAGCAACAGATAAATAAAGGAAAGCAGATTATTCCCTCTTTTGAAAATGAAAGAATATACTTATTTTAAATGCTATCACATATAATGCTCGAAATGTATAAATGTTTAATGTATAACTAAATAAAAATGTAGCTTATCAATTGAGGAAACACTAAACATACCTCGCCCTCTCAAAATAACTTTTCAGGTTTTTCTGACTTGCCATGGAAAGCACCCCCCCCTCCACACACACACACACATACAAATCAGGGTTTGCACCTATTATGCAAAATGCACATTTTCATGTTTTTGTATCATTATTATGGGTCCCCCCAAAGTAGTATCTATCTATCTATCTATCTATCTATCTATCTATCTATCTATCTATCTATCTATCTATCTATCTATCTATCTATCTATCTATCTATCTATCTATCTATCTATCTATCTATCTATCTATCTATCTATCTATCGATCGACACAGTTTAAATGTGGCAAACATAGACAGTGGCCCTCTGACTTCTACCAGATCTGTATCCGTGCCATACTCTCTCTCTTTTTCTCTCTCTCTCTCTCTCTCTCTCTTTCTCCCTCTCCCCCTCCCTCTCTCTCTCTCTCTCTCTCTCTCTCTCTCCCTCTCCCCCTCCCTCTCTCTCTCTCTCTCCCCCTCCCTCTCTCTCTCTCTCTCTCTCTCTCTCTCTGTGTCCCTGTTTAAAGCACCAGCGAGTGGCGGTCTATCATTAGAATAATTAATTGTTCAACCAAGTGGCGTATTCAGAGGAAGCCACTCGGGCAGAAGCAACAAGACAGCAGTTAGTGAGGAGGAGGAGGAGGAGGAGGAGGAGGGTGAAATGGAGCGTGAAGCTACAAAACACAAACAGGTTTTGGTGTTATGAGCCCGGGCAGGCGTGAAGAAAGGAAGAAATAAAGAAATGAAAAGGAAGTTACGGCTCCTCGTGTGTACTGAATGTGTCTGATGAATTCATTAATCAAAACCAACATCTATTGACCTTTCGAAAACGGCCAAAGTAAAACTGCATTTGTTCAGGTTGAGATACAAATGTCCAGAATTAACATTGACAGATTCACTGGTACCACTGAAACAAAGATGGCTATATAGGATGCTGAAAACAGTATCACTTACTTCTCGTCATATTGGATTTTATTTATTTATTTAATAAACAAAAACACTGAAAGCAGCGTAAAGAATGTACTGATGAAAAAAGTATATAGTCTACAGAAGGGAGACATTATTATCGAAATGTCTCCTTATTTTTTTGTTACCGTTTTCCCACTGCATCTCAGCAATGGAACACTTTTTAATGAATGTTATAACTAACACATCCACTTGGTTTGACTGAAAGTCCTTCACCATGCATGCCAATGAAAAAGGAGTACAACGTCCGTCCACACAGGCAGCTCATTATTTTGTCACAAAGGACTTGACAAATTGTGAAACTATCCTTTGAATCCCAGACCAACGTCATCCAAATGCATTTTTAGCCACATGAGGCAATCGCCTATGCATTATGAAAAAGGGACTTAGATTATGAATAGACATTTTTAAAGGTCAACTATTATTCAAAATCCACTTTTTCTTGTTTTTTTTTTAACAAAAAACAACCCTCTCACTTTTTGTCCAGCTCGATCTTTCTAAAAACCATATGTCCAAAAACCCAAGTCGGATGTATGACTTCATAAGGGGAGAAGCCAAGTCCCCTCATACCATCCTTATATAGCAGTACCTCCACCTATGATAAGCCACACCCCCATATCCTAGTTAGATTTGAATCGGCAGTTAGATCCAGGGCCAATCACTGCAGACTGGGCTTTTTGGAAGGCGGGGAGTTTCAGACAGAGGCTAGGAAGAGGAGATTCAGCAAAAGCACTGTGAGCAATACCTGTATATAGAGATTTCTTGACACCAAACCATGAAAACAGTTTGTTTGATATTTGTATGCCACTAGGGGGCAGTGTAAAATACTTAAAACTCAAAAGGCTGGCATATGAACACCTTATAAAGTTGATATGCATAGAGTGTATTGAAAAACATTTGCCTCAAGACGTGTTTTGGGCCAATATTTACCCTCTCATTAGCGTTATTAGTGTTTCTGCTAACCCCTGTGAACAATTATTTGGCTCTTTAGCTGTTAAAGGCTTTGCCGAGTTCACTACACATGCTAAGTTTGTCAAATTCACCACATTGAGTAACTGGTTTCATATTATACATAGATATTTGATCCATTGTTAATATACAAGAGTATTGATCAATGCAGCTTTAAGTATTGATGCAGTCCTGTGTCTGGTGCAATCTATACTGACTGCTGGTCACATCAAATGGGTTTGCACGTACAGTAGAACAAACTGCACAGATGCAAATGCTGCACTGAGCCCATCTTTGAGAAGACAAAAGCTATATTTCAACCCTGTAGGAGGCATACAAGCTGACATAGCACCCAGGATGACAGACTACTGACTGACTGAATGGCTGCCACATCAACAGATAATCTGAATTGAGCACTCCCCAAAACTCATATACTCTTATACAATCTCACTCAGCGTATTGTACGCCGCTGTATACTGCCCACCTGTGGTGTCCTTATAAACAAGGCAGCATTAGAAAGCTTACAGTGGCCTATAATGATAGCATGAGGCTGCTGCTGAGAGCTCCAAGAAGCTCCAGTGCAAGCCAGATGTTTGTAAGTGTTGGGGTCCCTACCTGCTCTGCTGTGTTACGTGGCCTGATGTATGGATTTATGTGTAGGGCATCAGAGTCTGAAAATAACTTAATTGCAGTTTTGGCCAACCCTCTATGCAGTTCGGTCAGATTTTCTTCCAGACTGTGGAACCATTGGCGATCATGTCTGTATGCTTGGCACTAAATATTGTGAAAGGCTGTGTATTTTTTACTCTGTGTTTGTGTATTTGTTTATGTTGTTTGTGTTGATATGGATCCCCCTGGGTCTGAAATAAAGAATTATATTATATATATTACATTGTCCATACTCGTTTTACAATTCACATTCATACCCCGTTACTTCTACACTGTAAGCCCGGACAAGTAGAGTTTACTCAAACTTTCCAGTAAACCGGTTGCCTTAAAAAAGTAAGTAATGTAAAACTAAAACTTGAGTTGATTGCAATTGTTATTTTAAGTTCAATACAATAAATGCAAAGTTGATTTAAATTAAAATCTTTTGTAGTATTAATTGCTTTGCACAATAACTTCACTTGAATTCTTAAGTTTGTGTGAATATTATTTTTAAGTTCAATAGATTATATGCAAATTTCATTTAAATTAAAATCTCTTGTAGTATCAATTGATTTACCCAATTTCTCCACTTAACATTTTAAGTTTGGGAGTAATATTTGTATTTATACTTTAAATGATTGATTTGTTAAAGAAAAAAGTACAACAAAAGTACATTCTTATTTAGATTGATTTAAATCCAACCATATTCTTGGAAATAAAACTTAAAATTCAAGGAACATTATCTTTAGCTGGATGTACCGTGCTGATCTGCTAATATCACTGGATTCACTTCAGGGGTGTCGGCTAAAACACCACTTAAGGCCAAACACGTCAGACTATGAAGCATGAAACAATGAGAGGAGGAGTAAGGATTTATCCGCTGTTTATTTCCTTCTTTAACATGCACAGCAGCATACAGATCCCAGGAAAATAACAATAGCAATATTCGGCTCATGATGACACGCTAAACAGCTGTTGCAACCGGCGAACCGTGGCCGTTTAATAACGTGCATAAATTATAATTTATAGAGATCGGGAAACTCAATGCACTTACTCACAAGGGCGATGCAAAAGAACTCAGGGAGAGCACGTTTCGGCTGACTGACGTGATGGCGCTAACTGACAGTTAAAATGTCATCCACACTGAATAAAACACATCAAAACAATATAAGCCGTTATTTTAAACGGCGTTATTCCCAACTCTGAACATGTTACTATAAAAGTGTAAGCCCTCAAGCTCGAAAACACAACTGCCCCCTATCACATTCCTTCCAAGGTTGAGCATTACATGCTGGATGAAGTGGAAAGTGTTCTTCATGTACTTAGGATAGTCCAGGTGAAGGGCATAAATCAGTCCGAAAAGGGCACAGAAGTCTTGAGGAAGGTTGGCCAGATCTTCCACCACACTCCCCTCCAAGACGACTCCTACTCCGGAAGGGTTGAGTTGAGGATGTTCTTGATCGACGCTGAGAATCCCCACTGGAGTTTGGCTGTAGGAGTCATTGTCGTCCACATCCTAACAAGAAACAGATTCACAGGGAGAGGACATAGTGAGCTAATGCTGTGTTTTTCACCTAAAAGTACCTCTGAATGTTTATAATGAAAAGCTTTGTACAATATAAATGGCACTGAAAATTATTATTAAAACAATACTGGTCTTAAACGGACGTTTTGTCAACTGCCATAGTTGGATATGTACATTAAAATGAATGATTTTGTAGCTTGGCAGCCAAGGAGCTATTACCAACCTTCAGTTGACATGAGTGCAACTTTTAACCACTGACAGTACGGGGTGTGTGTGTGTGTGTGTGTGTGTACATGTGGATAAATATTAAAAGGGAGTCATACAACGTAAGTTTCTGGGAGAGGTTTCTCAGAACTTGGACTTAAAAGTGGGTTAGCTCTCCTTAGCTGCCAATCTACCAAACCTTATTCGATGGCACACTAGCTAGAAAATGATTTGACAGACACACAAATTAAAAGACAGAAGCAAGAATCCAAGATCAAAATGATGTCAAATGTTAATTTGAGCTCATTTTCAAAAGTCAAATCTTTCCAGTTTCAGCTATGTCATAAATAAACAACGCAGATACTGCGTTTGTCCATAAAAAACAAGTCTAAGTCTGGGAAATACTGAAAGCCAATTAAATGATTCTGAGAATTAATAAACAAGTCCTCATTAACAAACTAAATTAAATGAACTAAATGTACAACAATTACTTACAGAGCAGGTCTTGAAAAAGGCAGAAAGATCATCCCCCAAGATGACAGGTAATCCCCGAAGGCAAAGGCACCTGATATCCGTTGGATGTGTTGTCTAGAAGATAGTGAACAGTACAACACAGTTTGCTGGGATATTCACATGTATTTATCAAATAAATTCCAGAACTGACATACCATCTTTTATGGCTAAATTGTGCATTTTCAGGACTGCAAGTATAGAAGAGTACAATAGCAGATGTTAAAAAAAGTAAGGAGAGGAGATAAGAGGAAATAAAAAACTGTGGAGAAAAGAGAAGAAGAGAGAAAAGACTGAATAGATAGGAGCAAGGATGAACAGAGAGAGTAGTCAAATGAACCCACCTTTGTCTAACTAAAGAGTTGAGTCAAAAGCTGTCCGGTGGAACCTTTCTTCTTCCTGAAGAGGTCCATCAGGCCCGGAGAGAAATGGTCACGTGCATCAAAGAAGTTTTTTTCCCCACCACTCTGTTGAAGGAATCAATTAATTTTCCTTTTCTAAAATGTATTTGCTTTCGATGTAATCCAACTGTGGCACAGTAAGCTTAAAACTTTTACTCCGACTAAAAAAATACATACAAATACTGAGTATAACTGTTAAATGTGGAAGCACAGCTGACATACCTTTAACTGCTTAGATCAATTTGGGGAGTTTGGGATGTCACCCTCTGTTTGAGCCTGAATAGGAGGTAGATAAGAAGAACACAAACATTTTAGGCAACTATTCAAAAGTACACACTATCATCACTACACCTCAAATGTTGTTTTAAGTGCAGGTGAAAGATATGAGGCCTTAACCACACAGTGCCCAGTAATGAAATATGGATATCAAGGACAGCAAGGAATGACAACATTTTGGGTCAAAGCTAAACTCGTATTAAATGCTCTACCATAATACTTTTTTCCACACATAACATGTGAGAAAGTAAAATGTTGACAACATCCCTTTGAATTAAAGACATTGACCATCAGAAAGTAAAAAAAAGGGGAAAATAGGCATAGCAGAACACATCATAGTAATTGACAAGTAGGCTAATCTATATGCACAAAAATAATATGTTTTACTGAAATCTCAGTTACAAATACATTGTATGAACTAAAATGGCGAATTATCTGCAGATCAAGTCGATTTAATCTATTATTGAAAGCTGATGGCGACAGAAACTGTCAGCGTTAAGAGAGATGTGAGATGAGCTTCACGTTCAGAGCTTTGATAAAAAGGACCGTCGAGCTGACGGTGACTCAGTGGAGCGGAGCGGGGACTGACTGTACTTTAGGGGGGAGAGGGGCTCGGAGACGGACGCTCTGCAATGACCGAGGTTGCGCTGAAGTTAAGGCGGATCGCGCTGCTTCAATATAGTGCATACATTGAAAACGACGAAGACTATTCAGCTATACAAAAAAAAAAAAAAATCAATGAGAATCTCTCAAGTCACATAATTGTATGGTTTAAGTAATTGTGTCGCAGCAATTTGCTATATTCATTTTCCACAGACAAATGTAAAAAGCTGGTAGGCCTACTTAGGACACACAATCATATTAATCACATAACTAATACTATCTATAACCATTTTAAGGTAGACCTACGTTTGTTTTACTCATTTTAAGCTATTCCGACACACGTGATTAAGGGCCTGCATCATCTGCACGTGGATATACACAGCTCTACAGCATGACATTTTTTTTTTAAATACATGCTGGGGGAAACACTCCATATTCTGCATTACTATTAGGTTACTTTTGAATCTTCTGGCACATGTTTATCAAAATTACGTTATCAAAGTTGAGTTGAGCTCCGACCATGATGCTAAACTATTTAACAGCATGGTTGGCTATCAGCAACAGTTGCAAGTAAGCTAACTAGCTCCGCGACTAGCAGTGAGCTAACGTAGGCCTAAACCTCGTGCATTAGGCTATTACAACAAGATAGCAACACGGTTTGCACATGGATAAAATAGTTACTCACCACAGCAGTGTGCAGAGAACAAGAAGCACGATAAGTCCGATGAAAATAACCGTAGACTCTAAAGCGAGGACCAGCTGCACCACCTCCTCCCCAACCATGTTCCGTAGAGTGAGAGTCACGTAGCACGGCCAAGTACGTGACGACCGATCTGCGCATGTCTGAATGTTTGAAAAAATAGGCTCCATCTCAACAGACTGTCTAAAACTTAAAAATGCAGGTGACCATGACTAAAACTTTAAAATGTCAAGCCATTCAACTTAAAATCATTCACACATACAACTATGTCTACAAAAAAGTACAATACACTAACATGTATTAGTTATGCAATAAAACTCAAATCATTAAGTACATTCTAATAAATATTTTACGTAGATATAACATCCGGGCTAACAGTGTATAGTTGCCCTTTTCAATGATTTTCTTCTTTAAACCTTCCATTCAGGACTTGAAATTAGCTCTTAGAACTTTGCCTCCTTGTCTGGGAGATCTGTCAATTTCAATCTTTGGCAAACATCTCACCTGATCTCCCCGTTTCACTCTGTACCCTACTATAATGTGTGGCTTCACTAGCAGCTCCCCAACATTTCCAATCTGATATAACCTCAAATTTAAAACCTTAAGACAAATCTGGATTGCATGTCATTTTCTGAAATAAGATGCATTAACGAAAAGAGAATGGTTTGAGCGTGAGACAGTCTAACTCCCAGTGTAACAGGCATTTTTAACAAGATGGAAGTATAGTCGGAAGTCGACACCTTTTACTGTGCCATGTGTGACAGAAGGTGTTGCTGATGTAATCTCCTTTTGCATTCTATCAGCACTCTGTGATAATGTGACAGTTTCCAACATGAATCATCGAGGAACTAGTGATTTTTTTTTTATTGTTAAGAAAGATTTCAGTGGATCTCTGAGGCACACGAGACTATGGAGTTTACTGAGAATTAAAGGAGAAGTAAGTGATACTTTATTGTAAATATGATTGTTGGGGGTAGATTATGTGGCAGAGGGGTGGGTGGATGGGTGGGAGGGGATACTCATCCTTTCTTATCTACCATGTCGCCCCAATCGATAAGTAGGACATCTAGATAAGGCCTCGCAAACCTTGTGCATACACGGTTATTCCACCGAACCACTAAAGGACACACACACACACACACACACACACACACACACACACACACACACACACACACACACACAGCTTCATAAACACCCATTAGGCGAACTGTAAGCACACATTCGTCCTATCACACACACCCCATTTTTTCCTCTATATTCCGCAGTCTACTGCCTCTTAAATCGCCCTCCCATGGCAGTCCACAGGTCTCGATATACACACTTATTCTCATCCGTCTCCTGCCCGTCCCCTGCTATGCCATGAAACTTGTCGGTAGAAGCTGTGTGCCGCATAACGCTTGATTGGCCAGCAACTATTTCCTCTGGTCGGGAGTCACATCTGCTTTCTCCATCCATCCAGACCCTGGCCCGGTTTGGGTTCCCACAAGGCGGTGTGTTGAATTAGCGAACACTGCTGGCTTTATACAGCAGGCTATAACCTGGCTCTGATGTGACCCTGAGACCTTGTATGGTAGGGAAAGGGAGAAGGAATGAGGAGTGGGCAGGGGAATGTGAGCCAATTTGTGTCTTCTTCTTCATTTCTGTTGATAGGGAGGGAGCATATCGACTGTATTCCGCTCGCATACTGTACCATTGGACTCACTTGACATTTTTAATCTCATCTCGACGGTTGCTGAGGCCATATCTCACGGGACCGCTTTTTGATCTTATTCCGAAATTCCGAGCAGCGCTTTACCCACTTCCTCCTTTCTCTCTCTTTGCACTCTTTTCCTCTGTCTTTCTTCCCGGGTTTCTATGGAGTATCAGTGCAGCTTGTGTGCATTTTTCACACTAGTGCGTGTATGTGTGTGTGTGTGTGTGCTTGTGTGCCTGCCTGTGTGTGTATGCGCGCCTGCCTGTGTGTGTATGTGCGCGCAAGCTTATGCAGTGTGAGTGTGTAAGTGCGAGTGCAGCTGGATGACTGGTCCAAGGTCTTTGAACACTAAGACCTGGATGAAGGATTGAAAGGCCCCCTTGAAGCCCCCTGGAAGCCCCTTCAGCCAGCGCTGACACCCTCCAGGGGCCCAGAGGAGCTGTAGGGAAGGGGAGATCAAAAACGGCAGAGACGGGGCCAAGAGGTCGACGTGAAAACCGAAAGATCCGGGGAGTATATCTACAGTCCAAGGAAGTAGCTGTGGTCTCTGCAGAATTTCTAAGAGGGTCAGCACAGTGCAGAGAGAGAGAGAGAGAGAGAGAGAGAGAGAGAGAGAGAGAGAGAGAGAGAGAGAGAGAGAGAGAGAGAGAAAAAAGGCATCGGAACTAGGAAGAGTATATGCTTGGTGTGAAAAGGCTGGCTGCTCTAGAAGAAGAATAGGTTGAAACATCCATCGCCCCGAGGGCCCTATGCCAAGCCCAATGGCACTCAACTTCCTGTGATGGCTGGGGGGTGGGGGTGCTGTGAAAAATATCGTGCTCGAAATGTTTTCAGATGCGTGTAGAATTTTGTTGAATTCTGAACTTTTGGGGGGTTTTTCGTCAAGAACAACGCTGCGAAACAACTTTTTTTGAACAGTGGGTTGCTTTGTAAGTTAGATGCCATTTATTTTTCCAGTCGCGAGAAAGTGTTTGGACGCATTTTTGGTCGCAGTCTTCCATCAACGAACACAAGTGAAATAAAGGTGTAGTTCGATTGGATCTCTTTTCATCATGCCTTGTTCGCCTCTCCTTAAAGCAATCTCGTTAGAGCGCAAACTGTTTCAAAAGCCTCTTTTCAAATTGCCTCCCACTCACTACTTTACAATTCAAACGAGAAACAATTAAACAAGTTGAGTGGCCTTAGCCGTGACACCGAGACACAATGAAGCGCTGCCATGGGCGATCAACAGTCTGCAGATTCACCACTCAAGGTCGGCGAACTTAGCAAGCGCGCTATGCAGGCTAATGGTCATTGAACTTCTGGGTCTGAATGGATGAATCTCTGGTAATAATATCTTTAATTCCTGCGCCGAGGCTTTTCCAACAATTAGTCTGGCCCCTCGCTAACTTCATCACTGGCCAGCAAGAAAAAAAATCAAAATAAAAGGCACCTGGGGGCACTAATGAATGAAAAAACAAAAAGGAAAAGTCAAGAGAGCACTTCAAATGTAATTATTCATCCATTATTTTTGGTTAAGCAGATGCACAGTTCTTGGTTGAATATGTTGTCTAGCAATCAGTGGACTGGTTATCTACTTTAGAATGGCTGGGTGTTTTGCTCATCCGTCCGTCTTTCTCTCTCTTCTTCTAACCTTCGTCGGTACAGCGTGGAGCAGAGCGAGATAGACACATATGGGCATTGATTTTCGCCCAGAGCCATGTGGGCTGAACTCAAAGGGAGCTTGTCAGAAGAGTCGGCGAGGAAAAAGGGGAGAGAGAGAGCGAGGAAAGAGGAAAGCAAGTGAGTAAGAAAGAAAGACAGCGTAGGGGAGGACGTGGAAGCTCCCCCCCCACCCCCTCCACCCCCCCAACCCGAACGAGCATCTGACAAGAAAACAGCCAAACGGCCTGACCCTCAACACCTCCGACATGTGGAAAAACTCTGAGAGCAAAAACAAAAAAAAAGATGCTGAACCGACGGCCAAACAAGAGGAAGGAGGCACGGATAACAATAGAATGAGTACCCTGCTTTCATCCCACCCCCCCCCCCCACCCACTACTTTGCGCGCTTTGCCTTTTTCTACATTTTCAACAAAGGGGAGAAATTAATGCCCACTTCGAGTGTGTCCGTCGGGCCACAATCTGTCGGCGCGCTTTGATGTGCTCGTTGCAGCCCCTTCCGTCTGAAACCCCGTACGCCGAGTTCCCTCTAACAAAGGGAATACAATAGGAGGAGAAAGGAAAGAAAGAGGAGAGAGAGAGAGAGAGAGAGGGAGAGAGAGAGAGAGGGAGAGAGAAGGCCCGTTTTTGTATTTGGCAAAGGCACTGCCTGTATTCCTAGCGGACACTCGCTGCCTTCAGCTCTCGTTCCTCTTCTCGCTCTCTCCATCTCCATCTCCATCTCTCTCACTCTCTCTTTCTTCCCCCTCTCGCTGGTCCTTGTAGGAAAGGTAAGACGGACTTGGAGAGAGAGAGAGTTAATGATCAAACAGGTAAATCTCGTCTTTCGTTTGATGTTTATTTATGTCTTTTCCCATTCCCCTGCAGCAATCATTTCCACCCAGGACCCCACACAGGTTTGTTCTTTCCCAGGTTTTTTTCAGTGCACAAACATGCACTCGCTATCGAACTTCTTAAAAAGGTGTGTGCATACTGATACACAACACCCAAGCGTGAATTATGTCAAGGACAAATGAGATGAATAAAAACGGTGACCACTGATATCCATGCTTTTTCTCTAACCCTCCGTTGCTTTTTCTCTTTATTCCTAACAGTTTAAGAGGAACCGACGTTCTACTATCCCTACGTCATGGTCTCATGGTGTCATGCTCTTTATTGTGCTGCTCTAACTTCTCCTGGAAGTCGGGTTAATGACTAAATCGACACCTATCATGCATTTTCCTCTGCAGAACACGGCAACATCTTTCATTTCTGCTCCCTCGGACATTGCCGCTGCCTTCCTTTTCCTTTCTTCTTGTTCCTGTCGACTCTACAGCTCAGACAAGCCCGTTGATGACATCACGGTTTGCAAGAAAAAACAAAAAAAAAATGTTTGGGGGTTCTGTGATGGAAGTTATGTTAAGGTTGGAGGTCAACTCAGGTGGAAGAATATTTCAGGAGACTTGGATGAATTATGAAGCAATATTTATTACAGACTTGGCCAAGGAAAACCGGACTGCAACTCTCGTGACTTGCACTTCAATTCTGACAAACTCATGCTTAGAGCTGTGTTTTAACCTTGCGCTATCTCTACCACCTCCCCGGCTCGGGCACCAAGCGTACCAATGTTTTGGTTCAGAGCTGAACACAGTCAACCATAACATTCTGGAGTCTTAGGAGATGAGACTTTATCTATACAACTGACCTGGAAGTGTCTCCTAACAGGTTCCAAGGCTGACCTAGAGTCTGAGAGACAAACACACACGATAGGCATATATGACCTATTAACCTTTCCCATTAATATTACAACTAAAGACCCAAAATTCCCTCACAGGTTCCATATGAGAACACCACTTTTCAGGTTCCAAACTAATTCAACTTAGGTCTGAATACTCCGGCCGGTTCCGAATGACATTTGAGAAAAACAAACGGAACTGGCATGGAGTATTGCCAGTGTGAAAGCCCTAGTGTATGAATGCTGTGCTTGTCTAAGTGGTCTTCTATCCGTCTGACGTCTTACCAGGAGACTCCCATCTCAGCTCCCACTTTCAGCTCCACCTTTCAACGTCCTACTGCCTCCACATTATTCAAATATGGTTTACTATCTACACATAATATTTATTTGTCATGGAAGCTTGTTGAATTGTGATTTTTCTGTTGGTCTGTTAACACGACATCTGTTGCATGTCCTTCCGTCCTTTGAGAGTGATCATAGCCTGGCCAGACCAGCCTGATCTTGCGAGCTTCACATTGCTTCAGACCAGTCTGGACTTTCTCCAATCTCCGTGGGGGAGGAATCCAATCAAAAAATGACCGGGCCAATCAGGACTTGCTTTCTGACCTAACATTCGTCCCTTATAGTAAAAGGGTGCTTCTGATTGGTTCGTGTAGTCGTTCACTTAAAATCTATTTCATTTCCTCAATTCTGTTCTATAAACTTGACTTGTTCTATCTTATTTTTAAGATTAAATTGTCATTTCCATGAGACAAATACTGAATATTACTTTTGTTAACAAGGTGAAATGATCTCACTGCACTAGCAGCATTTTTTCAAGATGAGTTTTGTAGCAAACTGTTGTATGTGTAATTGTCTTAGTTCTTAAAACAGTTCTAATTATTTTCCTCATTATATCTGATGTTAATACACCGTACTGTACTAAAGAATGGAATACATACACAGAAACCTTGGTTCTTGATAAAACCCTGACTCCTGAGCTCAACTTACATAAAGTACTTGCTGGCTGAACTGCAATGGTCCACTTCTGCACAGCTAGATTTCTCATGACTGAAATCAATCACCCGCCCTCAATCTGAGAGACACACACACACACACACACACACACACACACACACACACACACACACACACACACACACACACACACACACACACACACACACACACACACACACACACACACACACACACACACACACACACACACACACACACAAACACACACACATCCCCCTGTTTCACATCAAAGGTGTTGTCTCTATGCTTTTTTCTGTGTTGTGTAAGCCCTGTTCTTATTCTGTACACTTGACCTTCTGCCACCCAAGGCCCAGTTATGGCTTGAAAGAGACAACATAACAAAAGAGCGATCGCTATCTCCCAGATCATTACGCAACCGCAACACCGGGGGAAGGCACGGTACAGAAATAGCCAAAGGGCAAGGTGGACGGCCCGTCGTCAGGGCTCATCTTTCACACAGAGCTGTACACCTGCACGCTGACACACACACACACACACACACACACACACACACACACACACACACACACACACACACACACACACACACACACACACACCGATGCATCATATACAGGGGGCTTGTAAGGCCCTCGAGGGGACACGCATTTACTGTACTCACATGCACATACAGTACAACAGTGGGTCCTCCTGTCATGTGTAAGAACCTCATGAACTACAGTATTTGAAACTTTAATGGTAGGGAGGGGACGGGCTGAGAGAAACCAGACGACCCTTGAGGCTTCTGAAAACCTTTCAAACTAGACCGGACAAGCTGAAGAGAAAAGGCACGGAGGTCGAGCTAAAAAAACCCAATCTGCTTGTGTGTTTGTGGCAAAACGCTGACCTTTTGGAGATTTCCGTTTTTTTGGAGTAGCCATTGTAATGGATTTACACACACACACACACACACACACACACACACACGCACACACACACACACACAGGCCTGTTTGCAAGTTCAGCGGAAGCTCCCTTCACACACGTAAAGAGAACTTATTACAAAGGACAGTCAGAAGGGAGAAAGACACTCCAAGGTCCTTCTGAACTCAACGCACTGACATATATAATACACATACAATACACATGATGTTAAATAATACAGTACTTGTGCGACCCTGTGCAGCAGCCTACTGGTGAAACCCGTTGAAGCTTGTTTATCTGAACCTGAGCATCCGCAGCCAACAACTATCCATACACTGTTCTGTCTCGATGGATTGAACCACGCAATGATTCCAAGGACCTTGTACTGGTCAAAGTGAAATTGAAGTTACTGAACCTTCTATAACTTCACTGAGTGCATCGACCATGTGGAGATCTAACTTGTCACAGCATCCAGAGCAGTAATGACATCATATGGCCTTATATACAGTATAGGCCTTAATCAACTGTCTTGGCCTGGGATCAGTTTGGCACGGCTCTTGCATTGCCATTACAGTGGGGCGACCCAGTTGTGTGTGTGTGCATTAAACTGATGGTGCCACCTCCACCCCCTGAGTCTACTACTTATAAAAGCACTGCCCTCTTTTGCTGTTTCTAGTTTTATAGGCAGTTAACAAATACCACAACACACCACAATCAAAATGCTACAGTTCTGTTAGCGTGTCACTGCGTTTTCCATTAAATGCAGCGTTGAGCTTTCCAAGCGATGGTTGTAGCAGTTATGCTAGCTATGCAGGGAAGTATTTGGGCTCTAATGACACAATGTATTGTACTTTGCTATATCATTTAAATAGCCCAGGAGTTTTCTTGATTTTATTTCAGTTTTACTAAATAACTTCAAGTGTATGTGCTGCTGAACGAGTGGCAATCCCAGGCTCTTTTTGGCACCTTTTGACTCGGCACAACCAAAAGTGGAAGTGTATAACGGACAATGGAGCTTGAAGAACCACGGCAACAACTACTTGAGCAACTTCTTGATCTGTCTATTCGTTTTGGTTGGTAAAAGCCTATACAAAGTCCTCGGGAGATATAACATCAATAATGTAGAGCTGCTGTAACAACCCTTTCAGGTTTACCTCCAAATGAAGTGGGTTAGATAATCTTGATGTACTTCTGACCTGACCAAAAGAGAAACAGCTAAAAGTATGAAAGGAAGACCTCAGTTGTAATAAACTAGAATGATATTTTTTTCTACTTAATAGCTGCACTGACATAAGCTTTTCTGTATCACTAACTCACTTTGGGGTTATTCATTTTACCAAGCTGCGGCCTATTCATTTGTTTATAAGACAGTGCCCATGGCTGGCGAGTAACCAATCATCAAAGGCTTTTTGCCCTAGTACCACAGTGCCATCACTAAAATAAAGCAGTGTTTCTTATTTCTCCATCCCTCCCTCCCTCCCTCCCCACACTGCCATCTCTCATTGCCCCCCCTCAGGGTTCATCTATGAAATTAAAATAGAGTGAATGAAGTTCCCCTTTGAAGAATGGACAGATAGAGAGAGGGAGAGAGAGAGAGGGCTAAACCGACAGAATGAGAAAAAAGACAAGGGGGAGGAGGAGGAGTGGGGGTTTGTGGAGAAAGGGCGAGCGAGGGGCAGTATGTGTGTTTTGGGGAAGAGAGAGAGAGAGAGAGAGAGCGAGAGAGAGAGAGAAAGAAAGAAAGAGAGAGAGATATTTGAGGGGCTAGGGGGTGGGCAAGCGATGGGAGTGCAATTAAAAGTGCACACTGGCAAAAATCTGGGTGCTTTCAAGGCAGAGTAGCCGCAGACCTCTTCGGGGAACTCATCACACTCTAAGACAGTGTGTGTTTGAAGATGTGGTGGGCTCCGCTAACTGACGCTTTATAACAGTCCAGGAAGCAGTGCAGCCTTTCTATTAGGCCTCTGTGAACCCCATTCCCTTTATTCCCCTTTCTTTCTTCTGTTTTTTTATTTCTTACTAAGATTATCAAAATACTTTTTAGAACAGGTTCCAGTTATTTAGAGAGGATCTTATGATATGAGGTGACATGATATTCTTCATGACTTTTCAGCAAGCAAAGTTATGTTACCACAGTGGCTGTCTGCAAAAGTAGACGTGTGTGTGTGTGTGTGTGTGTGTGTGTGTGTGTGTGTGTGCGTGTGTGTGTGTGTGTGCGTGTGTGCGTGTGCGCGTGTGTGCGTGTGTGTGTGTGTGTAACTATGTGTGTGTGTGTGTGCGTGTGTGCCTCTCAGCCCACAGACTCTACGCAGTCATAAACATTTGGCTTTTTGGCATGCAGACCCTCACAGCCATGCAGATATGGAACCCATGGTTTGAGCGTTATGGGACCACAGAAGCTTAACAGAGGTGTCCATGGGATCAGCTGTCAAAAACCAATTCAAACCAATAACGACAGTGTTACCTAACTTTTTTGACTTGTGACCCACTTCAAAACGTGGCCCATTGTGTACTGAGGAACCTTCGTAGAAGTTACTCAATCTATTTTTCGTTCCGATTCTAAACAATCATTTTTTAATTGAGTTTTGAAACAAGGCTTCACAGTCTTACTGATTCCGTATGCTGGTACGTCATGCCAGTCAAAAACAGGGCTGATTTTTTAAAAGTTTTTATGAGTTTCTCACATGTAGGAAAGTGACTTTTTGGACAGTTTTGATGAGGACAAGCAGAATTGCTTACTTGTAAGAGCAGTTTGTGTTTGGTCGCATAGCTCGTCGGACACAGAGGCCCACTTATGCACGTTTGTGTGTGTGTGTGTGTGTGTGTGTGTGTGTGTGTGTGTGTATGTGTGTGTGTGTGTGTGTCACTGTGTTCCTCTCAGTATCTATGGGCTATTCTCTCCTTTCCTCACCTTGTGGAAAGCCATAATAGCCAGTGATGGATCGTAGAGCTGACGTGTCTAATTGCATTCCACTTCCACTCTCTTCTGTAATGACAGCTGTTTTAAGGGCAACCACTATGAGTGTCAAACGCCGTACAGCAAGCAGGAAACATAATACACGCACGTACTGTACATTTACAGACACACACTTGTCATTTAAACGGCATATGTGTCCAAGTAACGCATTGTATCTGCTGTGTAAAAAGTTAAAAAAAAAAGGCTGAATGTCTTTCTGCAAAGCTTGAGAGAATTTAACCTTGCGTCTGTAGAAAAAGCTTCCTGAGGGGTTGTGGTTACAGGCAGCACCGTGCATTTCATCAAAAACAGAGAGTAAAGACAGTCAAAGGGAAAGTAAATGTGAATGAAAAGAGTGAGAGGGATCGAGGCGAGACATATTCCAGGCAAAAACGTATTTTTTTTTGCCTTTTTTCTTAATTTTACTTCCATAACATGTTTTTTTCATAGTGGTATGTTTAAAAAGTCCAAAATGTTCCTAACATGTACATATAGGTTTTTTATTTCACTAAACCTTCACTGTATATTTCTCCTATAACCACTTTTAACGGCCATTATCTCAACATCAGTTTCTTCATTCTTAAGACTTTGAAGGGTTGTATATTGTAAGAATGGAATAAAGATTTGAATTATGGCTTAGATTTTTTTTTTTTTTTTTTAAAGAGATAAAAATAAATAGAAAAAATTATTGTCAACTGGCAAAGGTCACCTGCAGTGTCTCGTCTTAACACGGGAGAAGAAAGGTCAAAGCTTCAAGTCAACAGTGTGGACGAGAGCGGAGCATGGGTGTGTCAGAGCCCAGGGTCTTAGAGGAGCGACTCAACAGGCCTTTATCGCTCCATAAAGGATCATTCAAGAGTCCACGTTTGAAATCATTTCGGCCACGGGAGCTTCATCGCCGGCTCCTTCAGAGTGTCTTCTCTCTGACGCTAATTATCGGGTCAAAAAAGCAATTTGTACCATCCGAGAACAGCCCTGCCGCTTCCTTCTCCCACATTCTCTCACTGTGTCGTCTTCACACACACGCACGCACACGCACGCACGCACACACACACACGCACACACACACACACGCACACACACACACGCACACACACACACACGCACGCACACACACACAAACACAGAGACTTGGTGAAAGATGAAGAAAAAAATAACGCACATAAACACCCGGCGCATTATGCAAAGGCACCAGCTGCTGTTAACACCTCCCCAACAGGCTGGCAAGAGGGCGACTATAGAAATAGTGTTGGAGGGATCATGGTTGGTTGGGTGGGCGGGTGGGTGCCGCTGAAAAAGTGAGAAGGAGTGAGAGATGTG
This sequence comes from Ammodytes marinus, assembly GCF_949987685.1. Classification (NCBI taxonomy): domain Eukaryota; kingdom Metazoa; phylum Chordata; class Actinopteri; order Uranoscopiformes; family Ammodytidae; genus Ammodytes; species Ammodytes marinus. The sequence goes on along the minus strand of NC_137215.1, from coordinate 26,837,540 downwards.
GAGTGGAGGGCAGGCTATAATGAGTGCCGTTTTCAGCTCTGTTTACAGGCCTTTTTCTGAAAAGGGGTTGAAAAGTTGCCTGGCATGTGCATGTGAGTTGGCGCCAGGGCATTTTTGCCACATTAAAGTCTCCCACACACTTGGAAAATAGGTTGCTTTTCATGAATTCAACCAACTTACAAACAAACAAATAATAAACAACATATCATGCTCCTGTGCAGGTTCCAAAAGGTTGCAGGTTAATTTGGGTTTCTGCAATAATAAAAAGATGATATTGTAGTGTCCAAAAACACCAGCACATTTCTCACAATGCCATTCCTGAATCTCCTCTTTTCCCGCCTGTGTCTGAAACGCTCTGTTTTAGAGCCTGTCTCTTTAAGCCCCGCCTTTCAAAAAGCCCAGTCTGCTCTGATTGGCCCTGGATCTAACTGCCGGTTTGAATCTAACTGCCAGTTAGATTTAGGGGTATCTGGGGATGTTTTTATCAGAGGTGGAGGTAGTGCTAAGTTAGGTTGGTAATGACAGTAATGATGGCTTATCCCCTTATGACGTCATAAGGGTAAGGAAATCTGACTGGGGACAGATGGGGACCCATATTAATATCGAAAAAGTGCATTTTGCATAATAGGTGACCTTCAAGAGTACATTCCAGAACCTGACTACACAAGACTCTTAAGTAGGTTTGTTGTTTGCTGTAGCAGAAAAACAAGGTTGCGAGACACAATTGTGTTGGATGCATGATTTGGCTACGGAAGAGGTTGACTAGGTACACACACACACACACACACACACACACACACACACACACACACACACACACACACACACAGGCAGGCCCACAAGATTTGTGTTTGCGTGCTCTCCCCAGCCCTGCTCCCGGTGTAAGGGACAGGCCAGTGCTTTCAGAGGCATGTCAACTGGACACATTAACTCATAAAATACCCCCCTCTCCATGAAATATGCAGCGGCGGGCCACAAGGATGGAAGTTGACTATCCATAATTGATGTAAATGAGGAGCTCTTCCACGACAAACACTGTGCGAATCTGTACTTGTAAGTGTGTGTGTGTGTGTGTGTGTGTGTGTATGTGTGTGTATGTGTGTGTGCTGCAGGGGGAAAATAGACTTGTGGTCTGAATTTTAAGTTGCCAGAGGTGGAGTCATATCTTGTGCCATCATGCACCCAAGCATCAAAAGATAGTTGAGAGCAAATCCAAGACAATGTAACGCTCTCTCTCTTTCTCTCTCTCTCACACACACACACACACGCAAGTGCGCACACACACACACACACACACATGCAAGCGCACACACACACACACACACACACACACACACACACACACACACACACACACACACACAGTTTTTAGCATAGTAACAACAGCTCATAAGGTACAATGGGAAGAGGTACAGAGCGTGTGAGCCAAAAATATTTGGTCTAGACACAAGCGCAAATTGAAATCTGTCCATATTGACCTTGTATGAATTGATAACATCCTGGCACTTCAATAATAGATGCACCCCCCCCCCTCTCCCACCTCCCATTTTCTTTTTCTGATTTCATGTCTGCCAAGTAGCCGGATGTTTCACTCGGCTTGGCCTGCAAGCAGAATGAATATTTTACTGAGCATAAACCGCCATCTCTTTCTCCATCACAATCTCCTGACATGCAAGCGAACAAGACGATCGTGTTCACACAGAATGGGTGAGGTGAGGCCGATAGCACGCTCTAACCCACCAGCTAAGCCCCCCCCCCCACACACACACACACTCCAGTTTGGATTCCTTCACTGCCAACACTGATCAGGCTTTATACTTCACCTGCTCACTCTCTAAGCCTAATAATAAAGGAAAGCCATTCTGCTTATTGTTGTGCTGTGTATATGACCTTATCATGGTTTGGGCAAGTTCATTCAGGAATATAACTAATTACTCATCATGGAAAAATGAAAAACATTATTTTCACAGATTGTTCTATAGTAGCAGTTTGTGTGTCCGACTTCGGGTGAATTGTTTACTGAAAGGCGGAGTTAGCGATCCTGAAGAATGCTTGATTGTCAAAATCCCTTTTTGTCAAAATCAGTGAATATCTCCTCACCATCTGCTACATACTATGTGTTCACTTCCATTAAATCCAGTGTTAATACACAGCCTATAGGCACTGTAGATGGGGATGTTGCTAGCTATGGTGGGTATTGACCCAAACTGAACATGTTGGATGTGTTCATAAAAAAAAAACTGTATCCAAAGTGTGGCAGAGTGTCTTTCAAGACTCTGGTGAACAATTGGGCTGCTTCCAATTGGTGTTCTATACAGTCTGTTGTGTTTTTTTTGTAATTTGATTATCACCTATAGGCCTTTTTTTCCCCCCTCCCTGCCTCCTCACGGCCAAATCAATGGCCATTGTTTCCCTCTGCTGACCTTGTGAATAAAGGGGGGGGGGGGGGGGGGGGCGGGGGGTGGGGGTGGGGGGCAGAGCTTGGATGTAGTTACAGCTGCCCGTCTCCTGCAAAGGACTTCAAGGTCATTATCTGATTGAATGCCGGGCAAAGGGAAGGAACACATAGCCTCTGTTGAATGGCAACCCCCTAATCAAGCTATGAGTTTTGATTTGAATCACTCTCTCACACACACACACACACACACACACACACACACACACACACACACACACACACACACACACACCCTTGCCAAAATTCCTAACGGGCAAAAAATAACCATGAAAAAATTGACCAGTAATTCCTCACCTTGCGCTCTATCTTTGCGAGCTATTTGTTGTCCGGCTCTTAAACTGTAGTAAAATAATATATTATTGAATTCCGGTGGGGAGAGTATATAGAGGGTGAGTGCAGGCGGAGAGAGGGCAAGGCACAGAGGGAGACCAAGGTCGGCTGCTTTTGCCCGAGGAGCTGTCGATCAATATCATTTGGTCAATAACTTCTTTATTACCACCACTATCACTCCGAGCGATATGATTTTTGAAAACTTTTCTTTTTTTCTCCTCTCCGTTTCGAAATATTGAACCGTGTGCCGCATTGAAACGCAAAGCCCCCCCCCCCCCCCTCCCTCCATCACATAAAAGCCAAATGGGATGCTTAGATATTCAAAAATAAATTCCTCACTCAAACGTATTTATCCCAGTGAGGGGCAAGAGATCTCCATATTATCATTGGTCCTTATTTTTATATTTCACATATTGATTAGGACTGTTTTTTGTGCATACTTATCGATTGAGGGGGCGTGACTCGCCAACGTCTGATGATTCTTTAATAGAAGCATGAACTCGTAATGTGAAAGTGGCAGCTTGAGGAAGAACTTTGCACACCAACCCCTTGTGCTTGGGCTAAAAGCGAACACAGCCGGAGGACATTATGTTTTCTTCAGTCAAGATCGAATCAACAAACAACGATACGAGGTCAAATTGCCCATACAATTACATATGCTTATATTTGTTGCATAATTTGTTCTACCTTGTGTACTTTATAATGAGAATAGTTGATGATCGCATGGTCTGGAATAGTGTATTGCATTGTTCCTTGGTCTTGGTACAGAGGTTTAAGCCTGTTAACCCCAATAATGTTAGATTTTAGGAGTTAGAAATATGTCCACAGTGAATGGTATGTCGTTGTTACTTTTGTTTTCTTGTCTCTCTTGAATGAGCCTGGGTAGCTCTGAGTTATACAGCTGATTGGCGGAGTGATACACTGCACCGCACCAGTGCGAGTTGGCGTAGTAATACATGTCCGAAGCTACGCTTGAAAAAAAAGTCCAAAAATAAACGGCTGTCTGGCGGCAAACTTAAGCAGTGAACAAATCCTACATTTAGCGTACAATAGAACCACATTTTTTTAGGTAAGCATTCATATACAGTACAGGCCAAAAGTTTGGACACACCTTTTCATTCAATGCGTTTTCTTTATTTTCACGACTATTTACGTTGTAGATTCTCACTGAAGACATCAAAACTTTGAAGGGACATATGGAATTATGTACTTAACAAAAAAGTGTGAAATGACTCTTAAATAGGTCTTATATTTTAGATTCCTCAAAGTAGGCACCCTTTGCTTTTTTGACAGCGCTACAAACCCTTGGTGCTCTCTCAATGAACTTCATTAGGGAGTCACCTGAAATGGTTTAGCAAAGAATTCCACATGTGTTCATTCAAAGTTTTGATGCCTTCAGTGAGAATCTACATTGTAACTAGTCATAAAAATAAAGGAAACGCATTGAGCGTGTCCAAACTTTTGGCCTGTACTGTATATGTGGCAAAAAACTGTTTTTCAGCTGACCCCTCTACAAGTTTGACTTCTGCTACAGTGCTCCCTCCCTCAAACTCCTTAGAGTGACTGCGTTGACCTGCCATCCCCATAAGGTAACAGACTAACCATGCATTAGTAACCCATACAACCCACTTCAAAAATACTGAACTAGCCCTTTAAGTCCTATTTTTTCTGTTTTTGTAATTGCAAATGTAGTTTTTTTTTATTACATCATGCTCCCCTCTCTACAAAGTGTGCTGCTGGGGCTAATCACGGCTGTCTCTAGCCATAAATGTAGCTGCGTGCTAACTTATGTAGAAAATAGTTCTAATCAATGGGACACCCCCCTTTGTGAAACCAATCAAGTTCTAAATACTGGAATGAAGCTGTCATAGTATTTCATTTCAGTAATACTGTTTTTTTTTAAACAAAGCATTTTTTTATAAAGACTGATGTAGGGGTTGAAAAATAATCCATAAATATTTAAGAGGAAGAAAGTGGGGAAAAAAAGAGGACGTTGTTAAAAGTTATTTAGGAGCGCAGGGAAGGGGAGAGCCTGGCCGATTCCAGCAGTCTTATTTTATTCTCTCTCTCTCTCTCTCTCGCTCTCTCTCTCTCTCTCTCTCTCTCTCTCTCTCTCCCCAGCCATAGTGACAGTCATCATGCACTGGGAAAAAGGAAGTATAGTTCCCCAGAGCCAAAACAGTCAATGTATTTTACAGCTCAATCTCAATGCTTATTGCTGCGCCATTCTTATTCAACCCCCTCCCCCCCCCCCCCACACACACACAGCCTAGCCTGGCCCTGGCACACAGGCTGAAGGACAAAAAAAAGAAACATTAACAAATACAAATGCAGAAAAAAAAAAAAAGAAAAAAAAGTACGAGAATGCATAAAGTTTTTTGCTGGCACTTTCCCAGACCCTGGAAGAGGATAAGGGGCTTCTTTACAGCCATGTGTAAAACAGGTTTACTGTCTGTCATTTCAAGCACAGAGGAGAGAAAGAGAGTGGTCATTCCTTTACTGACATACATGCAGCGGTATATATACAGGGTTTTTATAGTTTTCATATATTTTTGTCAGTCGTGATGTTTCCAATAGATCACGATGTGTTTAAGTGTCATTAGGATACATCTGTCATTGTACATATGTAGTACAAAAGAAGAAGAATGCAAAAGTGTTGTGATGTCAATGGGTTGATGCAGCTATTGCAAGCGAAGGATTTGCAACAAAATATTAAGTCTTATTCAATTTAATTTATTTTAAGTTCCAATACTTTTGCTCACCTAAACATGTGGTGTTCCTGGGAGTTGTGTATCAGATCCAGATGTAAAAACCTTGAAATGAAAGCTGAAATGTTGATCTATTGTCTCATATGCATATTTTGTTGTCAAACCCAAATCTGCCAAACTCTACCTGTAACTGTTTTAATTAGGCTATATTGTACTTTCACCCATTTAATTTTAATTGCTGCCACTTAATCTTCACCACTGTGTAAATGTTTCAATTTTTTTTCTCTTCACCTGTTGTTGTGTATTTGCGTTGAATAATGTTTATGTATTGTTGTTTTTCCTTTGAATTTGTTTGAACTCGACGTCATTGTAAATGAGGGTCACCCCTCAATTGGTCTCTCGAGGATAAATAAAAGTTAAATGAAAAATGAAAAAAAAAAATGTTTCCAATCTACAGCAAAAATAAAGGAATGGGCCTCACTGTTCCAATACTTTTGGAGGGGACTGTACATGTTAAAGAGCATATTGTGTTTGATTTAGTTTTTTACCGTGGAGTGTCTGCAATTGAAACATAAATCACACAGATGGTCTTGTGTTTCAGATACATGGGCCAGACGTGGCGATCGAATAGGCCGGGGGGGTCTGGCACCGAGTAGTTCCTTGAGCAAAAGGAATCGTCTCCGTTATAGCGGTATAAATAACCAGTGCCGTTGGAAAAACAAAATTGTTTGTGCTTCTCTTCTCTGCATATATGCAAATGAGGGATTTTTTTTTTTTGTTTTCATCACTCCATGCTCCCAACAGATCAGCAAACTTCACAGGGCAAAATCTGAATTGATTTTTCCCTGCATAAGAAAAGTACAATAACCCATGAAAATAATTCTACTAATTGTTTATCATTTTCCGTGCCTTTGTTTTCCCCTTCTCTCCTCGTTACTTACCATATTATTTTTTATATATTTCTCATACTGCAAAAAGTTTAGCTGAAAAAACAATCTCAAAATATCCATCAAACAGCCATCCATCCGACAATAATGCATACATGAATTGTAATGATAACGTCCATGCACAAGGCTGTAAAAACAGTGGGGTGATTCTATAGCAGAGCCCCCCCCCCTCCCCCACACACACACTTCCCCATGTTCTGTTCTGGAATTTGGGGAAATGGGATAAGGGTGACCCCAGACCCCCAGTAATAGATGTATTTGTTGTCTCGGTGACCTTCAGGTTCTTCGAGTGAAGAAAACAGAGAGAAAGACGAGAGCTGTGGGATGGAGATGAAGAAAGTGACGTGGGAAAAGAGGGTGTTACCGGGTGTTAACGAACATCTCCGTAGAGTCATGGAGCATTTTGTTTTAAGGGGGACACTTTATAAAGGTGTCTTATGGTGTAACCCACTTCATTTCTTTAGCTTTTACTTGATTAAGGAAAGGAGAACAGTTGATCATATTTTGAGCATTCTCCGTAGGCTGCATATACTACAAACGACCTGATCTTACATTTCCATTTGATGAAATTGTTATTATCAAAAATATCGATTAAAGAAGCTTTGAACATAAAAACAATCCAGCATTGGAATGGAGTCAAAACTGCCTGCCAAGAAATGGATTTTGAATATTCTTCTGCCCAAACATTTCATTTGCTTGCTGGTACCATCACTTAGCCATAACTCCAATCTAGCGTGTGTCAACCAAGAGCTATGCCAATGCACCTTCAGAACCTAATGATTCCAGAGCTCTTGGATGGTCTTCATGGGAAGAAAAACAGGACTAAAGGAAGAGGGGAAAAAAAAACAGAGTGGTAATTTCAAGCAACAGCTGAGTTCACTTTGCCACATATTATCACCGCTGTTTTTTTTCTGTAGTCACTTCCTTCCTTCCTCTCGTCTCATCCCCATAATCCCTGCTACAACAAAAGTTAAGTTTAGTTACTTTATCAGCCAATGGTTTACAGTGAACAATGACTTTTGGCATATCCCCTGTCAAGTTACCACACTTCGGAGGGGGTCAGAGCGCAGGGTCAGCCATAGTACATTACCCCTGGAGCAGTGTGGGGTTAGGTTGCCTTGCTCAAGGACAAAATGGTAGAGATGGTGGTCACCGTAGATGTAATACAAGCCAGCACTAGTTTTTACAAATAACACCCTCCTGTCCAGTGCCGGCGGATCGAACCTGCGACCTCATGGTTACTGGTCGGCCCCGGCATCAACAAAAACAACAACAAACATCAAGAAAAAAGGACAGGGACAAGGAAAGCCAGAAGGAGGTCTGAGCGAAACCGAAAGAAAGTTTCAGTCCAAGTTCATGAGAATAGATGCTTGTTATATATGCATGCAAATACATAATTGTACACAGACACACACGTTATAGTATTGTGCAGTCACAAGAATATGCAGATACCCAATCACACTATATGATCATGCTAAAGTGAGCACAGAAAAACAAACAAACAAACAAACACACACGCACACACACACACACACACACACACACACACACACACACACACACACACACACACACACACACACACACACACACACACACAACACAAACACGTAACATATGTGGACATCCAGATGCAAAAAGAGGAATACCACACAGACACACACATAAACACACACACCTGCCCCCTCTCTCTCAGAACCTCTGGGGGACTGAAGGGCCTTGACCTCGAAACTCTAACTCAGTGTTGAGCAAAACGCTACCACATTTTTTCCAAATATCCACAAAGGAGCGTGTATGTTTTCATAGCAGGCCTAACAGGACGGACAGAGCCCTGAATGACCCCCAAGCCTTGTCTTTATCGCACTTAATCTTTAACACACTTCCTGGAGTCACGCATTTCTACACTGTAGGATAACACACACCGATATGTACACTTGATATAGCGGCAGGGCTAACAAACAAACAGTTGCCTATTCACACATCTATAGCAGACACAAGAAATGTTAGCATATGTGAGTAGCATATGAATCAGTATCCTTTAAATTGGGTCTCACACAACTCAATTTTATTTTCCCTGAAGTTAAATGATAATTTTTTTACAAGTTTATTACCATGAGAACTATTTTTGACCTAAGAAATATAGTTGTATGGCCCTTACACATGGTGATAGGTGCAACTTTAAAATGCTCCTTGTACGAATTCAATTGTGAGCTAGGAGTAAGGGAAATAATTAGTACACAATCCGAGGTCCTACATGTAAAACAATCCAATGGAGCAGTGGTGTTGAGAAAAACCCAGTATGACATGCTAACATATTTCTGCTTGGATAACCACGGCATAGCATTAAACGTGTGGAAAGGCACCGGGTATGTACAAACATGAACACTATGACAGTTACCCTGTCCTGTCATGCCTTTTAGCCTGTATATCGTGTATACAACCCTGTCAATGTGTGATTAGATTTGCACAGCTAAGGACGGTGTTGTTGGGATTATTACATACAGTAGTTGCAGGAACAAATAACTAACTGGTTTTGTCAGTCCTATACCAACAACGTCCCACCTGATGAAAATAATAGTCTGCGCTGCATATTTTTTACCAATAACTCCCAGGTAGTATCCAGCACCCAAAACACAGAACTGAATGTGCATTCTGATACAACACAAAAAAAAAAACATTCAATGTACCTTTGTAACACGTTTCCCGATGCATTGCCCTCCCATTTCCATTCCAGGCTTTTTGCTTTTTCATACAAATCACTAATGCACAATGTTGCCAAAGTCACACACACTAATCCCCTTCTCTGACAGGGGATAAAGATGCCAATTTCCATGTAAAAAAAGGGGGCCTTCATTACAACATTAGGGTCTCCGGCGCTGTGGTTATTGAGGTTCCAACATGGCTAATAACAACCAACCCCCCCCCCCTCCCTCCCCTCCATATCTCCTCAGGACCCTGATATTTTATTCAAGTCAGCCCCCTTGTGCGCAGTCCAACAAACTTCATTTATATTGCATGTCCCATAGTCAGCAGTATAGGAGAAGATGAATTAGCATATACAGAGTCGCGGACAAAGTGATTACAGGCTGACAGGCGACTTACACCCCCCTCCTGCAAAGAGCCGAACATGTCTTCATTTTATGTTTTTTCTCTCTCTCTCTCTCCCTTCTTTTTTTCCGCTGTCCTTCCATGGCCCGGAGCAGCTGATACAAGGCTTTCTAATAGAGCAAGAGCACAGGAGAGACGGGGGGGGGGGGGGGAAGAGGGGGAGCTTCAATAATGAATGGATGACATTGGTGATGGGGGGGGGCAAGAAAGTAAAAGAGAGAGAGAGAGAGCGATACCGAGATATTGAGAGGCAATAAAAACTGTACAAAATGTGTGTCGACACATTAGAAAGGTTATTGTGTGTAGGTCGTGACCAGTACATTTGCAGGCCTATAACTTTCCTGCGTGATACATGTGTAGGCTACAAGGTTAGCAGGTAATACAATCTAATTATTTACTGAACTCTTGGAAATAGTTATATGGCACAAACATGGAAATTGGTGCAACTTTCTAGTGCAAACACAGTGCGATGATCAGTTTCTTGTACTGGCAGGTGGTGTACAAAGTCAAAGGAGGATGGGTGATAGATAGCCTGGTGAGACCAGCATGAGCTCACGCAGGCATCACACTTGTTTATTTCTAGCAGACCAGTCTGGCCTTTCTCCAGTCTCTGTTGGGAGGAGCCCGGCCCCGTCCGTTGTGTGGAAGGCAGCCCCTGATTGGTTCATGTAGTCGTCAATCTAGCCTCCAGTCAGACCAGGACAGTCCCCACATTTTGTCCGTTAGTGGAAGGCAGCCCCTGATTGGTTCATGTACTTTAGTCGTTGACTTCAACATGGATTGTCGAATAAGCTCCGGAGATGTGTCTGGTCTCATGAGGCTAGATTGACGACTACACGATCCAACCCGAGGCTACCTTCCACTATAAGGGGACAAATGTTTGGTCAGAACGGGACAATGATTGGCCCGGGCATTTTTTGACCGGGCTCCTCCCTACGGAGATTGGAGAAAGTCTAGACTTATCTGCGGGAGAGAGACATTCAGGCTGGTCTCACTAGTCTATAAGTGATAAATGGTTAGGATTCTTAATTTGAAGAACCAAAACACAGGAGAATGTCGCCCACAGCTCCCGCCACCCAGTTCATGTGATGAGATGTCTTAGGAGAAGGGTTTACTTTTTAGAAAATAGCGCAGGTTCCCCTTTATTTTGAGTGAGTTTATATTATGTTATGTTGTAGCTTGTATGTAGCTGGTATAGCCTCAAGGCTTAGGGTTAATTAATTTCCCTAGATGTAACAAAAATCATCACTCCAGCACTATACCTGTGTGTGTGTGCTATGACATTAGTAGGTTATTAAGGTAATTGGCAATTCCACGATAACAGCCTCCCCTACATGGACGCACGCCATGCCACAAAGCCAACATACCACATGCTACTGTTGGGTGGCGACACAATGCGCTCCATCATAAAGACAAATGGGCAATTATTTTGCAAAATAATCATCTTCCAATTATGTGAGCAGCATCATTCCTCTGTTTACCTGCCGATATTGCAACAAAGGATCAAATGATTGTCATTGTAATAGCTTACCAGGGAGAGGGGGGGGGGCGTGTGCGGTGTGTGCACTGTCCTATTTCACAGAAGTTTTTTATTTTTTGGATTTAAATGTGTTCACGAATGGTTGCAAGTTTGGTGTTGATTTTTTTGTTTTGGTGAAAAATAGCAAGGTTTCATGTGAGAGTAAACTGATCACACGTCACCAGTACGATGGAAATCGATCGTAAAATCCTTCCTAATAGACAAGAAATGGGGATTCAATATTTTGGCATCTGAAAACCTTTGGACCTCATGGAGCTATTACACACACTGGCATTTTTAAAATCTCATTTTAAGGCCATATTGTACTTTTACCAATTTAATTTATTTTCCAGCCACTCTACACCTCTGTCTAAAATGTTTCTCTTCGCCAGCTTGTTGTGTATTTGATGTATTTGAATTGTATATTGAGTATGTATTGTTGTTTTTGTTTCTCAACCTCATTGCAATTGATGGTCACCCCTCAATGATATCTTGAGTATAAATAAAGGTTAATTAAATACAAATACATTGAAATTTGAAGCTACCACATCCATCACTGCAGCCCCTTGTATTTGTATTAACACCGGACTGCTGTTGGTCCGAACACTTGCTAATGTGTCACTCTCTGTGATCCTGCACAAAATAAGTGTGGCATAAGGATGGATGGATGTTATTAAATCAATGAAACTGAGTTGAATTATTTGTTTTAACCTTCCTCTCGTGTTAGGGTCGCCAGCGACCCGTTTTGGATTTCAAATGCATAAAAGAACCACTTACATTTTGTTTATTGCATCAAGATTTCTTGACTTTGTCAGGAAACTCTATTTCAACAAAATAAAAAAAATAAAAAATGTTTCACTTAATTATAAAATGCTCTGGTGGAAATTATAACACTGGTGGTGTTAGGGTCGTTTTCGACCCGGTTATAGAATAAGATGTAAAAAACAATAACTAGAGACAAAACTGAAATCTTAAGTGCACTGTCAGCCAACACAATGACAGTCAGCTCCTCTCCCAATCTTGTGAGCTCTGGGGGGGTTCTCATTTTTACTTTTTTTGCCCTTATACCTGCATAACAGCGAAACAAACAGACGGGCATATCCAGACATGTGAGGTCAATTCAGTATAGAGTTGGTGACTTGCAGAGTGCACATCTCCTATTTGCAGTATTCAAAAATGAGGAGATATACAGTGAGCCAAGTTCTGGATCATGTTTTTGGTGAAAATGGCCACCTGATTATAAAAATAAGAGGTGTTAGGTCTGCCGAAGCACTAAGGACAGAAAGATAAAAGTATTGTGCTTTACCTGCAAGAAATATCTCTGCAAAGAACACTAAAAGTGTTGCTCTTTGCCACACATCTGAACACACAACCAAACATATGCACACAGAGACTTTTACTCTGTTTTTTTTACTAGTTTTGGAACTAGTAATTGATTTCGATTGGTTTGATTTGTTGATTGGTTGTTGTTTATTTTACCTTACAAATCTATACTTTGTGTTGTGACTTGTTCTGGTTTTCATTGTGTGTTTGTATAATGCTGAAATAAAAGTTGTTTTGCTGTTTTCTGAAATAAATATATATGGGTCGTAATTGACCAGTAACACCATAGAAGTTAAAAAGGTCAATAATATTATTATGAAAAAATAAATAAAACAAATTTAGTTAAGAAATGTGTTCTCATACCCCTCAGTAATAATCAGGTAGCACAACAACCAAGTATTTATTTATATGATTCTCTTGAGGTTAATTTTACAATTTCTTTTGTTGAAATTGAGGCGCATACTGACAAAAAAAAGATTCAGCCTCCTACACCAAAAATATAATAAACAATATTTTCATGGATAAGGAAGCCTAACAAGGTAACCAAGAGATGAGAAACAAAAAGGATGATAGATAATTGTTTTTAGTGTTTTTTACAGCTGATTTCAGACACGGGTCGAAACCGACCCGCTAACACCATGGATGGTAGCAGAAAGTTAACACAGGAGGAAGGTTAAGAAGTATGTTGGTAAATGTTGTGAAAGGTTTTATATTTCTGGTATTAATTGTGTGTTTGTAATACACATTCAAAATTAAAGTAGATTTTAATGTAATTCCTTGAGGGAGTCTTGACTAGGAAAAGGCAAGTGGATTGTCCTGACATTTGGTGTACTGTACCTTTAAACATGGCAGACTGCTTTCTCCTTCAAAATTGAACCAGAATCCAGGCTTTGCTTCATATTCTTTATTGAATAGGATTTTTTCAGTCTTTCAGGACTGTGTGAATAGTTAACGTAAATAGCTTCACATATTGTATTCCCACCTGGACCCACACAACCACAACAGGCCCAGTTGGGGGTTAAAGGCCTTGCTCGAGGGCTAATGGGGGATCCTGGGATCAAACCTTCTCTAAATGTGTTATCCTGCACTCCAGTTATGTATTTGATTTAATACATGTTTTACCTACCTACTGTATATTAATGTGTTGAGAGGTCTGGATTACTGATATGTGAGTTGGAGGGGTAAAGATTCCAATAGCACAGAAGTATATTGATGCAGACAAAATAGAAGAAATTAAGAGATTTTGGAGAGGAGAGAGAAATCCAACATGAGTGTGTGTGAATGTTAGAGTGAGATTCAGTAAAAAAAAAAAAACTTAACAGTGTGTGTGTGTGTGTGTGCGTGTGCATGTACGCGTGGGGTTGTAATGTATTCAGGACAGGCCCTGGCCAACCGCTGCTATCAAAGGGACCTGCCTGACGAACTGTAATAACTGGAAAATTATTTTGATAGCCTGAAACAATCTTTGGATATCACAGAACTTTATTAAAATAATATCAAATCAAATTAGCCTGTATCCCCCATAATGAATTAAGTAACAGGTTACGCCGATATTAATCTCCTGGCTGGCTCGCAGGCATGACGGCTCCAGCATTTAATCAGGGCTACCGCTCTCTCTCTCTCTCTCATCTCTCTCTCCCTCTCTACGGGAGGGTCTTTTTTACACTCACACACACACACACACATCTAGGAGAAATCCTTGACAAGCCGACAGCCCCGTAGCTGTGTGGCGGTTAAGCAAGGAAGGCTTCGAAAGACACACACACACACACACACTCCGTCAAATAGGGTGATTTTGTGCCCCCCCCATCCCCATCCCTATCCCCATCTCTCCCCTCGTCACTTGCCCCTGGTGAGGTTATTCAAGAGCAGAGGAATCAGTGTGTGTGTGTGTGTGTGTGTGTGGGGTGGATTTAGGGCGGTTTAGGGGGTAGGAGTAGCGGGGAGGTGGTGTGTCTCGGGAGGCTTGTGATTAGCAGCTGACCCACAGGGAGAGGGAAATAAGAACGCTTCCTCCTCACATCTCCCCCTTCCTCTCTGGTGCCCCCTCACCATCCCCATCCCTATGCCAACCTAGTCTCAACTTAAAGGCACATTCTCAACTCTAGGCTGTGTGTGGAAAAAAATTGTGTTGAAATAATATTCAACTCTATAACATTTTTTATCCCATAGGGGTAGCGCCTGAATAAACATGAAATCGTCGCGTAAAGCTGTCCCCCTTAGCGGTATTTTTTTTTAAAGGTGCAGTGTGTAGAATTGATTGCCATTTTTCACAACAGACTTGGAAGCAATGGAATAAAGTAGTCACACTCGTGCTTTAAATAGTGTGCAATGCGCTTGAAAATAAAAATAGTTTATTTTACCTTATAATGAGCGTTGTACTGTATATGTATATGTACATAGGAGTGGGGTCGCAGAAGCCGCCATGTTGCACCACCATGTTTCTACAGTAGAACAGAATGGACAAACTTAACAGACAAAATAATTGTATATGTAGTGGGTGTCCTGTGGAAATGCACCTTTTGGAAGTAAAATAAGAAGTACTATAAAACTAAATACATCTTCACCTCATCACTTGATATTGTGAAAATGACGGGAGGCAGTGATGGATGATGCCAAGCTCCTTGTCCTTAAAGGCCACTGTAACTTTTGTTATTATCCGAACGGGAGGTTACCAAGGGAGAGTTGCAAACTGGAATCTCACCACTAGATGCCACTAAATATGTTGATATTACACACTGCACCTTTGAGATAATATGGATACGTCAAAGGAGGTCATCTTAAGTCACGCAGTTACTTGACAAAGGAGACTTCCACATGCGTGTCAGAGGGGGAAATGGGTTGGTGGTTCGATCCCCAGCCTCTCTGCCAAATGTCCCTGGGCAAGACACTGAACCCTAAATGCTCCCGCTGGTTAGCATGCACCCTGCGTGGTAGCTGTGTGAAAGGGTGAGTCTAGTCCACTTAACCATTTACATTAATTATAGCTTAATTATGAGCAAAACTTTTAAATTGCGCTCAAATCCAAATGTCTCATACACCACACCTCTTATAGGTTTTAATAATCATATTATGCATCGTGGGTTGCATGCACATCTGGGTCGAATTTTTACATTACATTTATTTCATTGGCTATAATGGCTTTGTTTTTTTTTCAAGCCTGTAACACAGCACTCAAACGTTTCAAGAAAGTGCTGCTCTGAGCCTGTTCTCTGGTGGAGTGCAGCTGGTGAAGAGGTGAAGTGAACCAGGAGAGCCACCAAGTCGACTCTTCCTTCTTTTATTCCTTGCACCACCTCTTCTTATTCCAGCCCTTTTCCCCCCTGTACTCCACCTCAAACCCCCCCCCCCCCTGGCTGATATTGCTGTCGCTTGCCTTCTTATCTGTCCCCCGCCTGCCGTCTTTCTTCCGCACGTGTCCCCCTCCTTCTTGTTGTGTTGCCCGGCGGACTGCAGCCCAACCTGGGGTATGGTGGGAGGGAGGGATATGGAGGGGGGGACACTAAATCTTTTGATGCAGCCGTTTGTGGGCGATAGCATCTGAACTGGCCCGTGCCTTTGCCAGCCAGCGCTGACAGATGTAGCAGGACCCTTCCACGGCTCGCAGCTATATTGGATATCTATTACTGCTGCTGCCGCCGCTCTGTGAGTGTGTGTGTGTGTGTGTGTGTGTGTGTTTGTATGTGCTATCCAAACAAAGGTACTGCACACAAATATCGTTATGAACAAATCCGTCACATGCATCAAGTCACACATCTACAGTCGTCCATATGCAAGTTCATACCCACACACACACACACACACACACACACACACACACACACACACACACACACACACACACACACACACACACACACACACACACACACACACACACACACACACACACACACACACAGAGATGAAACGAAAACAAAGTCATGTCACTCACATTCTCATATTCATATCATATAAACCCATCTTTCCTATTAGAGTTTGCAGCGCACTTAGAGGAGCAGTAGTGAAATATGAAGCGTTTTATCTTGTGATCCAGGTACATTCATTCCAGCACGTCGGGGCGCGTACGTCCTTGAACTTCTGCACTTGGTCCACACACGCACGCACACACACACACACACACACACACACACACACACACACACACACACACACACACACACACACACACACACACACACACACACACACACACACACACACAAACGCCAGCCGAGCTCGATGCAAGATTCCCCTTTTATGGTCTCCAAAGAGTGACACATTGGGTCTGGAAATAGAGCTAAGACGGCAAGCGACAAAAAAAAAAATGTCACCAAGCGATGCATTCCCTAAGTGTCCCCCCACACCCCATATGGAGACACGTTCCAATGACAGCATGAGGCCTGCTGATACCGGAGATGAAACACCCCCAGCCTGTACGTTTCCACAGAGCACTTTGAAGGCATGGAATGACAGACTTCTGCAATGAGAAAAAAAAGCCTTTGTTTTAGACATACGCAGAGCAGGTGAGTTATGGCTGATTATAACTGGTTGAAACTTGAATTTAGGAAAACAGCACGTCCTCTAAATTTGTTTCCGGGAGTGATTGTGCACGTGTGTGTGTATGTGTGTGTGTGTGGCCGAGTCAAATCTGCATAGTGTTTGTGTTTGTGTGTGTGTGTGTGTGTTTGTGTGTGTGCTGTTTCCTCCACTGGGGGTTTCAAGTGTGTGCCATCTGGCAGCTCAGGAGGATGAGGAGGCTGGGGGGTGCTTCCAGTTATGATGCGCTCCCCTCCGTGGCCCCAGCAGACCCCTATATCCCTCACTCAATGCCCCCCCCCCCCGCCCTTACAGAGAAAAGCACATACAGACTTCCTCCAACACTCACACACACGTCTGGCAATTTTTTCACTTCTTTCCTGTCCTTTGACAACTGTACTTTAAGAGTGTGAACTTCACTGTTTGATTTTTTTTTTCTTGGCCTCTCTTTAAACGTTGTCTTGCTATACGCTCTAGTCCACCGAAAATGGAGGCTCAATAGCAAAGCTAACACCATGACAAGGATATGATTAATATTTACTGTGCAGCTTTGTTTAAACATATTTTTTAGCGTGTACTCTATTGCCTACTTCCCTGTTTTGTGCTGGTAGAAAACACACTATTTAACGCAGTTCAAAGGAGGCAAAGGTTGCTTTGCATCTTGTTTACATGGATTTACTTACATTTGAATTTTGGCGTATCTATTTGAATTTAAAATGAGTTTTCTTTTTACATATTTTTCGATCATACAGACAAAATGAGGTATTTTTCGTGAAATAAATACAATGGAAACCTCATAGGATGTGGTTTCGGGGTTAAGATAAGAACTAAATGAAAGCAGTTTAAAACATTGAGACATTAATATATATTCCTTGAAGAGTTTTTCTTTTCAAACAAATAAACAAATTCAAGCGGGCTGAGGTCATGCCTTCAGTATGTCTCTGAGGGGGATTTAACAACCTGAGGACGGTTTACGCTCTACATTTAATGATTCCACTGTTAGTTGACTCAGTGTTTCGCACCAGGATTCTTTTTCTGGCAGCGTTACAGCGGGCAACCACACAGCAACCGGAGCTTCATGTAGGGAGGAGGCCACATAACAATGTAGTATAAACTGTTCTGTGATTCACTTATCATTTAGTTAATATGTATCCTTAAAAATGGTAAATGTACTTGACCTATATAGCGCATTTAAGCCGATTTTCTCAGCCCCAAAGCGCTTTACATTTCTTACCACATTCACCCATTCACACACACACTCATTCACTGATGGCAGTAGCTGCCATGCAAGGCACTCTCTGAACCATCGGGAGCAATGCTGGGTTCAGTGTCTTGGACATTTGGTGGGGAGACGGGGGATCGAACCTCCGACCCTGCAATCCAGTGGACGACCGCCCTACCTACTGCGCCACTGCCCCCTTAAAGTATAATACTTGATACTTCCTTAATATGTTTCATATGTCATGTGCTACTGATTATAGGGAAATAAGGAATGATGAGACTGTTATTTTAGTTGTAGTTAGCTGGGTTGTTTTCAAAGACATTTCCTTTAAGAGAACCACTGCATTTAAGTAGAAAAATAAATCTTACTTTTTACGAGTCCATTTTGAGTCTTAATTGAGGTTGGGGGAATGTTTTGGGGATAAACCCTGCATGGCTCCAACTCTAGGATTTTCAAGTAAGTCAATTCAAATGACTCACTATAAAGTCTTTGGTTGTTTCACAGCTTTTGTTATGTAGGCTTGAAGTGCTACGTACGTACACGTTTGCTTGATTACTGTTTGGAGAAAGGCTAATAGGAGCTCCTTTGAACAATGTGTAATGTGAACAGTTTTTCTCTACTCAAAGATTTTAAGTTAGACAAACCAACACATGGAAGTTGTACTCAACCTTTTAAGTTAGCGTTGCGTGATAATGATTTGGTAAAAACTAAAAAAAACATTGTGGCAGTTTTGTCTCAAACCAGCGCAAACTGTTTGTGTTCAGCATAACTGCAATTCATGTTGTAAGTATGTGTTTTGTTCTTGTGTAAAGTGAACACGAACATGAGGGTTAGGGTTAGGGTTTTCATGTTCAACATGTTGTGTTGAACATGAAAGTGCCTGCTATGAACATACACACGTTGAGTCCATATTTTAACAAGCATTTAGAAAAAAAAGTGTATTCAACTATCAAAACATATGGTGCACAGCTCATGTATTCTGATGGGCCTTCAATTAATTAAGCTATATTGGCATTATAAACATTTGAGTAAAATCAACTCAAAAATCATCCTGACAGTCCTGTACATATGTGTGTACTTAATAAGATGGTCAAGTCCACACGTTGGGGTTCACAGTGCAGTATTAATGTCAGTATTAGCATCAATTCATCCCATCGTTTCTCTCCCCCTTCTCTCACAAATATAAAAAGTAGGGCCAGGTCCAAATCATCCTCCAGACCACTTTGAGCAGCATGTCCTACCCCTGCGCTTCACCCAGGCGGCATCATGCCAACAATGGGCTAATGAGATTTAAAGGGGGTATACAGGACAGGGGTCTGAGCGACTGCCAAATTACTTCAAGCCAAGAGGAAATCTTCTCTTCTCTCCTCTCTCTATTTCTCTCTCTCTCTCTACTTCTCCGTTCTTTCTTTATTATTATTATTCCCTTTTTTTTTTACACCCACCCATATTTGTCATTCAAACCAGCTTTAATAGAAGGAAGATCTATGCATATGTAAGTGACAGAGCTGGAAGCCCATTACCGGCATTCAGCGGGAGCACTGTGGAGAGGGCCCACTCCAGGCTTGGATTACTGACCATTAGGGCTTATTTCTGCTACCCGTCTCCAGGCAATTATGCTCACGACAACCACCCAGCCGCCCACACCCCCACTCACAGACACCCTCTCCCCCCCACCCAACACATCAGCCCGGCTCCTCTCGTCCTCTCCCCCCCCTCTCCCCCCCACCTCCACTTTAACCATTCCCCATCTTTTAAGAGTCACATCTTGGGGAGCGTATCAGTGTTACGTGGGGGTCCTTGGGTGTGTTGACTCCTACATGCAGTGTTGTTCAAAGCCTCCTCATCTGCCTCCCAGCATGGGTGGCCCTTTGCGGGGGCGGATAGCGCCGGCGATAACGAGGATATTGATGATGATGATGATTAGGTGGAGTCAGTAGAAAATAGCTCCCAGTGTGTATGCGGGGCACCTGTAATTAATGTTGTCACCCAAGGTTCCGCTTTGCCTCTAATGAAGTCACCGGCAAAGAAGGGAATAATGTGTGCGACGAGGAGTGGAGAGAAAGCGGGGCGGATTTGCATTTTGACAGTGGCAACTTCCAATATGTTTTGGCGTGTGTGACACATTAGCGTGTGTGTGTGTCTCTCAGTATGTGTGTGTGTGTGTGTGTGTGTGTGTGTGTGTGTGTGTGTGTGTGTGTGTGTGTGTGTGTGTGTGTGTGTGTGTGTGTGTGTGTGCAGGTGAAAAAGTACGAGGGGAATTATACAGTCTTGGCTTTCAGCAAATGTAATTTTGTGTGTGAGTATGAGTGAGGAGGATAGAATTAAGGCCAAAAATAAATATCGGGAGGCAGGAGGGAGAGGAGAGAAAGACAACTAAAACTTGAGTGTTCATTTGTGCGTGTGTGTGTGTGTGTGTGTGTGTGTTCACGTGTGTGGAGCCAGGTGAAGGCTTTGAGCGAGTGTTGAGCTTTCGACCTGGTAGTGTGAGAGCATCAGTAAGCTGAAGGCTAGTTAAGATCCACATGACATTGGCACACCTCCAACAGCTGTGACCCGGTTGCCCCAACCCGCCCCCCCCTCTCCCCTCAACCCCCCCGCCCCACACACACACACACACTCAGACAAACACGCAAGCACACACACAAACACACAGGTACGCAAACAAACATTCACACACACATTCCCATGTGAAGAAAAAACACATTTTTTTATAGCATTATTGCACAAACACACACACACACGCACGCACGCACGCACGCACGCACACACACACACACACACACACACACACACACACACACACACACACACACAGATGCAGGCACTCCACACAAAAAGTACAGTATAATTATTTACAACAAGAAAAAAATCTATGTTGTAGTTGAACATAAAGGGGCTTAGCTGATATTCGTGATCTTGAGGCAAGAACCATGATTGGCTGCTTATATTTTCAACATTATATAGAAGTTGAACAAATGATCTAATTCAGTAACATGGCACCTCAATGCGAAAGTCATAACTCTGAAATAACTGTCGTGAAAGTAGTGTGCGAATGGGAGCATCTCCTATCATAGTATTACATCCATGGTCCAGAGTTGCTCTTCATATTAAAGTAAATGAAGTATAGAGTAAACACATAGCGTGTGACATATAACGAAAGCATGATACAGTCTGTTGAGCGATACAGTAGATCTCTCTAGTGTTATGGTGGTGCCATCATCGGACGGAATCTGTACTATAAATCAAAACATGTGCTGTAGGTATCTAAGGTGTGACTCCCATTAACCCCTTGTGTGAGGCATAAATCCTCTAGCGTGTCATGTGTCTGTGTAGCTGTATACTGCTCACGATTTAAAAGAATTAGGTCCTAAATATTTCCTCTTTTGTATTTGTGATATGGTCAGAGGATTATGTGCTCCTGCTACTTAAAATAAAAAGTCTTAAAAACACATACTTATTTCCCTTACTTCATCATACTTGCTTGGTTTTGACGGTGGATTTCGTTCAAATGTATGACATGCATAGGTATTTAGATTTTGTACAGACCCAATGTGTACACTATTTTCAACGTAATTTGCTGCTGCGACATCCTCCACCACCCCAACCTTTTCATGTGGTATTTGGTGATATTGATTTTAATGAAGATGTCCATGTGTTTATTAAGAGGGGGCTTAAATTCTCGGTGTATGCTCATATTCTTGGAGATCTCCCTCAAACAGCAGTGCCTATTCCACCATATCTAACTGTAGATATATATGCTATACATGGTTATTTCATTGATGTAAGTCTTTCTGTTTCTTAGCAACTTTTGCCTGTTAATAAAGGTTGATGATGATGATGACATCTTTCTGACTCGAGTAAAGCTGAAGTTGATGGGAATGTAACTTTAAGACAAAAAGTTAGGGACAAACAAACTGCACCATCTGCATTGCATGTATTAGTTGTCAAGACATTTCACTATGTAACAAAAATGTCAACTTGCTTCCCAGGGTAATTCGAATTTCCAACTCTGGACAAAGGCATACCACCCAGTTATGGTGGAAATGTAAGCCTGTACCAAAAAAAGTGATTCAATCAAGCTAACGCGGCTAACTATTTGAAAAAAAAAGCTTCACCCAAATTCACTCGTGTGAAACTATGCAAATATATTCAGGCATTTATTTATGTGTACGCACACACACACACACAGACAGACACACAAACATCACGTACGGAAGCCAATCTATCTCTGATGAAGTTCTGCATGACGAAATTACCCCGGCATATAAACACATCAAAAGTTGAGCACCTCAATTATTTAAAAAGCACAGCGAGTGCATCGTTAAGGACACACTAATTATCTTTCCATCTTAATGAAGTTTTCCTTAAGACATCTGCATTATGCCATCTGACTCCATGGAGATTTCATTTTCCCACTGTAGACAGGTGACGCCTATACGCTCCAATCATGTCTTAATAGAAAAAAACATTGTGAACTATTGAAACTAGTGAAAGTGAAGTTCTTTTAATCAAAGGCTGACAAAGTGAGCGTTTTGATACCCAAGGCGAGCTGGATTTTTACTGCTACTCAGTTGGAAGTGTTTTTTTTTTGTGAGTGAATATTGCTCATTTAGTGGTTGACATAACAGGGAATGGGACATGATGACCCTACTTTTCACACATTGCGAGGTACAGGAAATGTTTTGGCCACAGGTTATAGAAGTTATTTAGTTATTTTGATGATGAGGACACGGAGAGTAAAGTTGACAAAGTTTGAAAGACACAAACAGATACTGTTATTAGCTGCCAAAATGTAAAGGATTTTTATTTATTTATTTAACCTTTATTTATACTCGATATTTCATTGAGGGGTGACCCTCATTTACAATGATGTCAAGAATACACTCTACTATTCATAATGTAAGAGCTTCAAAGAGGTTTGTGGTCTGCTTATCAAATGTGGTTAGAACTAGAAAGAGTCACACACAAAAAAATGGTGTGCCCTAAGCTTAACAAGAATATAATCGTGAATTAGAAGTCAGAAGTCAGATTTATTTATTGTCATATGCACCGTTACAGCACAATGAAATTTGCCTTTCAGTACACACCTCGCCAAGAAATTTCCAGTAGAAATTAGATTTCTACTGGAGCTAGATCTCTCCATTGAAACCATAATGAAATACTACAAGGCGCTTTAAGGGCTCCAAAAACATGAACCAATGTCAGTAACATAAAGGCTACACAAATACAGACATACAGTATGTTGTATGGAACGGTTGGTCAGAAAAAGCCATGTCTTTTACCCGTGCCCTCGCTGGATCATCCCCTTTCTGAAAAGGTATTAGTCCTATTCCTCCTTCCCCTAAAAAAAATTGACACTAGTGCAAAACTGGGTCTGCTGCGGCCCTCGGAGGCAAACAATGCTTGGAGGGGAAAAACAAGATGAGAGGGACCCAACGGATGCCTTTGATCCTGGGAGATATTCGCAAGAGCCACGGAATAGGCGAAAGGCAAAAAAATGACACATTGCATAAATACAATTTCGGAATCAAAATGCAAATCGCCTTGGAAATGCACGGGCGTTCTTTTTACATATTCCCCCCCCCCCCCCCCCCCCCTTTACATTTCTCAATATGTGGTCGTAATTAGCAACACCAGTAGTGTTTGTATTCCCTGTAACCTCGCCAAAGAAATCAGCCTTTCTTTCTTTCTTTCTTTGTCTTGGGGCACAGGTAGGGAGCGGGTGGGGGTGTCATTGAATATTTAGATCAAGAGAAAGAGTTGCTTCAACACAATTTTATATGCCTCAAAATTAATGATAAAAGAAAGAGAAATCAAATGGTGGATTATGGCTAGGGCACAGATCAGAGCGGGGGGGAAATATAGCCTACAAAGGGGATTAGATTGAAGTTTTTTTTTATTCTTATTCTTCTAGTAAGATTTTTTTTTTTCTTTTAACAAGGTTAATTTTTTCATCTTTGGCACATTATTGAGTTGTTTCCTCGGGGGCTTGTGATAGAGAAGTGAGGGTGTCTCTTGCTGGGCCAAGTCAGTCTAATGATGCCTTTGTAGGGATGTCAGCAGCGTGTTCAAAGGCAGAACTCCAGCCAGCTGACCCAGCCTTTTACAACCTGACAATGAGCAGCTGTAATTGAAAAGTGTTGGAAGAAAAGCGCACACACACACACACACACACACACACACAGCCACACACACACAGAGACACACACTGCCACACACACACGAACCCTTCTCGAGATTATGGTAACTAGCTAACACTGTGTGGCGGCTCGTTCCAGTGCTCTTAAACAGGCTGTAATGCCACTCAAAGACCCCTACCTGTTTAGCATGCTAACAAGCTAACAAAGCCTTTTCCATTACTGTAACACGGGCTAATGCACCGAGCACACCCCCTTGTCCGTCTAATAGGGGGTTATGCTAATAAGCTAACAAGTGTCAGTGCGTGGTGGATGTAATATAACATGGCCTAATGCCATATATAGCTTCCCATAGCATAAGTTAACGCTAACAAGCTAACCCGCTCAGTCTGCCGCCGTGATAAAAGGGCCTAAAGGGACACATTCTGCCTATTTAAACACCAGTTGAAGTGTAAATGAGCTACGGTTTCAGTCCATTACTTGGACATTTACTAATGCTAATCAAACCAAAAATGCTAAGATATTTCTTGAGAGTTTCATTTCAGACAGGAAAGCCTTTTTCCATTAGAATATTAATACAGGAGAGGAATTAAAACCAGTGCTTGAAACCATATTGATGAGAACCCCGATGGATTAGATATAGCCTAAAGGCCTACTGATATCATTTCAACCTATTAAATAGGCCTACCTATGGCCTAGCAGTAATAAGCAATACATTATTATGTCATGGGCATAGCCCTATATTTTGTTTTAAATGTAATCACAAATCTTTTGTAAATACAAAACAAATGAATAGCATCCACTTTATTTAAATGCAAAAGCTAGGCTTCCCCTCAAATTCAAACAGCTATAATTCCACAACTTAAGCCTTTTTGACACAAATAAACATATGCCGACCAACAACAATGCTTTCATTCAACCCTGATTGAAGCAGGTCACTGTTTATCATTTGCATACAATTTATGTATAACTCTTCTCCCAAATTCGGCTCATGTTGATTACTCCGTGGGTCAAAACTTTACCAATGGGAAAAAATTACTTCTGCCCTCAAATTGCCCTAATTTATCGGAGACATGCATGCCTGTGTCTGTAAAAGCCTAAACAAAATCGAAACTTTTACAAATATATATGCATGGTTGAACGGAATTCAATAACTAATACAAATAACCCCCACACATAAAGAAGCTTTAAGGCGTAGCAGTTTGGACAATGCTCTGACAACAAGTGAGACCTGTGCTTTTTTTCTTCTCACAAAGCTTTGTGAGTTCTGCATGGCCGAGTGAAGGGCTATCACACAGCCACACAGATACTCCTTGCCCTGGGAGTAGATAGATGTGTGTATTTGGCATCACATCCACACCCATCCTTTCATCCCCCCTCTGTCCCTCTCCCTTTCTCTGCCCCCCGACAACCCCACACCAACCCACTATCCAAATAGAGAGATCTGGAGGAGGAGGGGGTGGCACGGTGGCAGGTCCCCCCCCCCAAATGTAA
Organism: Ammodytes marinus; assembly: GCF_949987685.1. Classification (NCBI taxonomy): domain Eukaryota; kingdom Metazoa; phylum Chordata; class Actinopteri; order Uranoscopiformes; family Ammodytidae; genus Ammodytes; species Ammodytes marinus. Next base: position 26,811,773 of record NC_137215.1, on the reverse strand, counting down.
AGCGTACGCAATCACTCATATACAAGTGGCACCGCTAAAAATTGCCTTCATATATCAGCTTATGGTTTACGGGCTGTGGCAGAAAGGACGGCAAAAGGTCAGGTGGAAAAACATATAGACGTGTCAGAGCCACTGCTCCGGGGTGTCGGAGCTCTGGGCTTGATGGCTGAGGAGATGGGCTGGTGCGTGTGTCTGTGTGTGTGTGTGGGTGTGTGTGTGTGTGTGAGTGAGTGGGAGCGAGTGGGAGCGTGCGCGCATGTGTGTGTATTTGTGACAAACTCAGGGACGCCAGGGAAGTGTTTGATGGGGGCCAAGTGTGTGTGTGTACGTATGTGTGTCTTTACCTCTTACTGTCCTCACAATGTAATGTAAGAAGAAACACCAATATGTGAGCACAAGAGACACGTTTAGCTACCAGATTCTGCAGAAGGGTTAAGATTGGAGTTTATGGTTTAGAAGGTGAAGTAAAATAATTATTGAAATTAAATGCATATTATCTCGATGTCCAGTCCGTATGAATGGGTTATTGTCCCCCAACACTATAGTCAATTGGACCTAAAGTTTTTTTTGTTGAGAAACCTGAACGAACCTGTCCCACTGTGCCCATTCGAGCATCGGTCGACCCCAAAGAGCGACCCAGCTTGAGTATAGATGTATTCACCTAGCCTGCACAACAGGAGCTTTTTACTTCCACCCAATGAATATAGTGTGTTAGCTAGCCTGTTAAAAGGCTCAAAGGAAACATGTTTATTTGCCTAACAACATCCAAACATAACCCTTGATTGATCATAATCGTTGGAATAAATGTTGCAGACTATTCCATGCAGTATGCTGGTCCAGTGCAACTACCTGGTAGAATAAAAAAGTGTTCTTGACTTTGGGGAAATTATCTAAAAAACTGACTCAAGGTTCAAAATGTTCAGATCTTCTTGGTCATCAGCAAAACTCGTATTGTTTTTTTTCTCATGTATCGGCTGCTTTTCCTTGTCTTATAAGTTTGGAAATTAAATGTGTTAAAAACTAGACATTGAAAAAAATGTATATTTCTAGAAATGTTTGGATATTTTCTGGACAATTTATCACAATGAACTATTAACCAAGAAAAAAACAATATATCAATTAAATAGTGAAATAATATGACCATGTTAGCATGTAAAATATAGCATTCACCTCAAATCACTACTAAGCCCAGAGCTGCTGAAGTGCCTGTGTAGACTCTTAAGGTAACACCAGCAGCTATAACTATAACTGTGACATTTGGCGGTGAGTTTAATGTCGCAATTATTTGTTTTGCTGCGAGAGCGAAATAAATCGGTTGGACTTTGACCTGTGCATTTCCGCTGCTGACTAATAGAATGCCAGTATGAGTCCATAAAGGAGGAAGCCATCCTACCTTATTAGATGTGCCGCATCATTTACTTTCATTAGGTTGGACCAAAAACTGACCCACAAAAGAGCATGATTGGCTGACAGATACAGGACAAGAGTCAATGGTACCAATATGTCTTTTACACTGATTGTTTGAACTTATTGTCCTGTTAATTACCTACCAACACAATAAGTAAACCTCAGGCAGAGAAAATAGAGAGAATAAGCTATTGTGAATGATAAGTGCTAGCCTGGCTGGCCCGCATAAAGCAGCTCACCCACAAGCCTTGTTAGTATAGTGTGTAAGGGCGCACTCACACAAGCCCAGCATACTGCCTTGGTCCTGGCCTGGTTGGAAGTGGTGTGCTTGGGCATGGCACATATACTAAGGTACGAGCACAAGCTGGCATTAGCACGCTCATAGATCCTGACGTCAATCTATATGAGACTGTTCCCCCGCAACCCAATACTTCCATGTGCGCAACGGACATTTACAAAACGGTTGCCGTTTGTCTGATGTGTTAATGTAATGTTTGCTGCAATTTGGCCAGGTGAAAATATTCAAAAACAATTGGATGCAAATACGTTCCAAATGTTTGATTAAGACGTGGTGAAGTATTGGCAAGAAGCAATGGCCCTAAGTTATTCTTCAATATTAGAAGATGAAATGAAAGTTAGACTAAAGGTTAATGATGATGGTTTGCATGGGCAGGGATTGGGTTCAGAAATGAGGATATATCTATAAAGCAAAATAAACCTGTTAGTGTGTGTCGCACTGTTTATTTGCTAACTTCATTTTTGATCATCCGTGTTTGCCTTTGTTTCTCACTTTGTGTGTGTAGGTATGGTGTACTGTAGCTAGTTTCCGAAGTCAGCAAACACACAGGGACAGCCACACACACACACTCACACACACACACACACACACACACACACACACACACACACACATGCCGTCATACACACACAGACACACAGGTATATGGATACTGTAACCTCTCGGTCGACCTCCGCTGACAAGACAGATCGCTCCATTCATCTATGGGTGAGTGCACCGAGCGCTCCATTCATCTGCGGCTGAGTGGATGAGGCCGACCGGCATTTTTCACACCGCCGGCCCATGATGCATCTGGGGCTCTGGAGGAATGTCACTGGCCTGAATGCCCTGATCTGTCATGAGGCCCCGGCTGCCACACCACTCTATACACAGTGACACACTCATAGCAAGGGACATACACACACACGCTCTCTGTCACACACTCTCACACAAACACACACACACACACACACACACACACACACACACACACACACACACACACACACACACACACACACACACACACACACACACACACACACACCATACACAGAAGCATGGCCTAACAAGACCATCCTTCTCGGGCTACTCAAAGACAACATAGAAAGAGCAATACAAATACAAAATATTATAGTGTGTACACTGAGGTTGTGAGAGGGATTATGAGATTTATTCTCAACATTGACTTTATGTAAAATTGTGGTTCCTTTAATTAAAAAATACTTTGAGTTGTCCTGAGGCAAACCAATCAGCACATGCAGCATGTACATATAAGCACGCAGAATAATTGAAGTGAACACACCCAGCCACAGCCCTCAAAGGAAATATCTGTACGCACTTCTACTAAAGGAGTTAGAAGTTAACATCAAAGTCAATAATGATGGAAGGCAAAATCAAAAACGTGAAATATAGAATAAGGACAAATGGTAATTACGTCATGTTGTGTCAAGTCAAAACGTATCGGGTCTAATTTCCTCCCCAGTCAGTTCTACATGTTTAGAGAATGAGGCATTTGAAAAGCAAAGCGTCCATTTGGCATTCATGTGATGGGACGAGGCAGTTTTTTTTCTTCTGGCATGTGGTTCAATATTTGAACACCCGGAGGGATATGCCTTAATTCCAAAGACAAGGCAAATGGAAAAAATATCAACATCCAACATCAAACTATCCACCCTTGATCCAGCCAACCAAGCCCTTATTGCAACCTGTACATAAGTGAAAACAGTTGAAAGTTGTCTGTATAGTTTCCAATGCCCTTTGCACTGATATTTTATTGAGATGTTGTTTAATATGACACTATTTCAATCTCTTCTTTGTCTTAACAGTTAAGGAATGGATGAAAAATTGCTCGGCATCAATTCACAATGGTGCACAACCCGCCTTTTTACTATGGAATATCTCATCCGAGGGATATCTTGCAACCGTTTGGTCAAGCGACTAAATCCATTGAGCAGGAGTGGAAGAAAAAAAGAAAGGGCCAGTGAATGTGTGATAGTACCGGGTGAGTTATGAACACCTCAGTGGACAGAAGGAGCACCTCTGGAGACCGACTGACCTGCATGCTTCACCCTGAACAACTCAAGCATTCACTGTGACCTGGCTGTCACCAGCTTCAGAAAGAGAGAGAGAGAGAGAGAGAGAGAGAGAGAGAGAGAGAGAGACAGAGAGAGACAGAGAGAGAGACAGAGAGAGAGAGAGACAGAGACAGAGAGAGAGAGAGGGAGAGAGTGCCTTGTGTGCATAGCCTATGCCCATTGGCGGCCGAGTTAAAAAGGGAACTCCATCAATTTCACTCATCAGTCTGTTCTAGTTGATTGGTAATGGAATGGTGAAAATACAGTGAACGGGAGCAAGAGTCTTCATGGATGTATAGAGGCTGCAATGTTCATTACACTACATTATTGATATAGTCTACCGATAGAACAAGTGATAAAGGTGTACCAGAAGAGCAGGGCCGCTGCTAAGCTTTTGGGTGCCCTAAGCTTAAATTGTCAGTGAGCCCCCCCCCCCTCTCCCTCACACACACACACAAAAAAAACTTGAGTTTGCTTCTTTACCAATTGATCGGTTATGCACGCCCATCCCTACTAGGTAACCTAGCCTAGGTTGCTGACATTAGCAAGCAATATCACTGAACGTTAGCAACACAATTAGACCTACAAAACACGATCTTATTAGCAAGGGATGCACAGGTGCCATTTCTCAGTTTTCTCTTCTTTTGTTAAGGTGGGCTGATAGAATTAATCGGTGGACAAAACACCACATACTCACGTCCGTAGGGAATTCTTTTGCCCTTGCAAGATCTCTGCGACTGCTTTTTGGCACATTTGCTGTAGTGATGAGTTTTTGCAAACAGCATTTTCTAACAGAAAGAACAGGTTAACGTGTGAAAGAAGTTGCCGAGAAGCCTACTAACTGCCTTTGCAAAGGAGAGACTGCGCTCTATGGACGTGATTGACAGGTGACCGCAAAAAAAACAGGTGATGGGTGAATTTGGCGGCGGGCTGTCGCCGTGCCCACCTAATCAGAAGCTAGGAATGGTCCTGGTATAGTAAATAGACATATTTAATTGTCTGAAAAAATTTAAAATACATTTTCTTCACTTTTGATTGGGTGGGCAGGGCGCACATTTGGGTGGGCAGGCCCTTGGCTGCCGCCGGCCGCGCTTGTCATTATGAATCGCCATTCAAAAACAGCTTGATAAAGCTGGGTAGGCTATAATTAGGGGACACATCTAATTTGCCCGAATTGAGTTATAGGTTACATAATTAAGAGAAAACAACGGTGGGCCAGTTCATAACTAATTTATATATTTTTTGTAATGTAATGATTATCATGAAATTTTTTAAGGAATCTCAATTTTGGGGGGCCCCCGGAACCTCTCTTTTTATATTTATAAATATATATATATAAAGGCTATATATATACTTTTTTTTGGGGGGGGGGGGGGGCAGGGACTTGGTGCCCTATGCGCTCTGCGTACCCTGCATATAGGTAGCAGCGGCCCTGCAGAAGAGATCTTACAGTCTTATGAAGGCCCTGTGGTAAGTACTGGGTCCTTATTGAGGTATGTTTGGGTCCAATGATGATGACATTGTGGCCTGTTGTCAAAACATGACCAGCCAAATCCGGAGCCGCGTTCAGACCTAACGTACCAGGAAGGCAGCCCCTGATTGGTTCATGTAGTTGTTGACATCAACTAAGATCGACAATTGTGACGCTAGTGAGACATGGCAGGTCTCAGGAGGCTAGATTGACGACTACATGAATCAATCAGTGGCTGCCTCACACTAAGGGACAAACTGGTGAACGGGGGGCCAATCAGGGCCCACTCTGAAAGTATAGGTCCTGATTAGCCCGGTAATTTTTTGACCAGGCTCCTCCCCACAGAGATTGGAGAAAGGCCAGACTGATCGGAGGGAGAGAAACAAATGTATAAAGCTCTCAAGATCAAACTGTTTTCACCAGGCCAGTGTTCTGTATAGCTGCCATGGGAGGAAAGCTGATATATGTATTAAATGAAAAGCATTTATCCTCTGGGGAAGATGAGTGGGCTGGATGTCATTGCATTCCCCATGTTATTAAGATTATGATATTTGTGAATAAATACAAATTTTTGATCTGGCGGTGACAGTAAAGCCAGCAACATCGGTATAGACTCATCTTAGGTGCTAAGAATACACACGGCAACATGATCTATACTTGAGGCTGCCTGTGTACACCTAATACAGTTAGTGCTGGATCAGGTGAGGGATCTCCTAACATATGTACAAATATATCAGTAGGTTGTGTAGCAAAAAATGTGTTGTGTTGAATGGACAAACAAGCAGCGTGAGACTGTCCACTGTTGCCTCCCATAGCCGTTGGGCTTTTTGTTTTTGGTGTAGACATGAGACAAGCCAATATGTCCACACAGGTCTCTCTAAAACTAGTGTTATCTTCATGAAGTCATCTAGTCCTCCAAATGTCTAGAGGAGCTTTCATATTTGGGTGTAATGCAGAGGGAGATAATAATAATCTTTATTAAGGACTCAGATGGTCCACTCACATCCAACATACACACACACATAAAACACATTAAAATACATTACTCAATAAAACACTGTACTAGATAGATAGATAGATAGATAGATAGATAGATAGATAGATAGATAGATAGATAGATAGATAGATAGATAGATAGATAGATAGATAGATAGATAGATAGATAGATAGATAGATCGAGAGATGGATGGATGTATGGGAGGAGGTGGAGTGATGATAGTGGCCGGTCTGGGGGCAGAGTGTGTGAAGCTGAAATAATGCTGATGCAGAGCAGGGCATCCAGTGGGCACAGCTGGCAGAGGTGGCCCAGTTAGCCCAGTTAGCCGGCTGGCTTCCACTGGACCACGCACAGATGCCCATTAACTGCCCCGCTGATGACACCCTTGGGGCATAACACACACACAATCACACACACACACACAAACACACAGACACACACCCTAACGCGCACACAAACATACATTTAGACATATAGTACACAAACCCACATATTTCACACACGGACATGGATATAACCACACATGCAAAAAGGACACACCTGAACAATATTTGATTTGTAGGCCTAAAGGACATGCAGACACACACACACACACACACACACACACACACACACACACACACACACACACACACACACACACACACAGACGAGCACATAAATATGCTTATCCAGCTGTGGCTCTCTTATTTTATGTCCTTGCAGATGCAAACACACACTGCATTTCATTGAAAGCACACACACACACACACACACACACACACAGTAAATGAGAGGCTCACTTGAGTCCAAACATCGCTAAACACTCGACAAAAATATGTCCCGCTTACACACACACACACACACACACAAACCAACACAAATCTCTTGCTGCTCAGCCAGTATGTTCCAGCAATCACCACACAGACCCTGTGACTGCCCACACACACCCACACTACACACACACACGCAAAAGTACACACGATCACACTGAAACACACACACATATACACAAACTGCAACTCTTACCTCAGGGCAGAGATGTGCTCTGATGTTTCCGGGGCAGTGGGCAGTCACGAGTGTGTGTTTGCCTGACAGCTGTTTGTGTGCATGTCCATGTGTCCGTATGTGTGTGTGTGTGTGTGTGTGTGTGTGTGTGTGTGTGTGTTGGCTCCATGCCCTAATTTGACAGAGCCGGAGCAGTGGTTGATCCCCAGTGCAGTTGATTTGGCTTGATGTTGACCCTACAGGCCTTGTCAGCTCCAACATGCTCCCTGTCTCCTCACGTAGCCCAGCAAGACACTGAGTGGACACACACACACACACACACACACACACACACACACACACACACACACACACACACACACACACACACACACACACACACACACACACACACACACACACACACACACACACACACACACACCACACAAAAAAAGAAGAACAACATATTAACACACTTTTTCTTTATTGCAGTATCCAAAGTGTTGAATGCAAGTCACTGTTTCCTTTCAGGGTATTCTGTATTGTTGTATTGTATTGCATTATTCATGTCAGTATTGACAGTTAAACATTGTTTCAGTGTTACATTTGATGGTAATACTGGCATTTCTTGTCTTCTTCCCATTTATTTTCATTATTTACATTTGACCGGATATGACCGATGTCAAAACCCCATGCGGGTGGATTCTCACATTTGAAGATGACACAGTCTACTGTCAGTCTGCTTAAAGGCCTACTTCACCGGTTTGAATATGAAGGTGTATTGATTTCTGAGATCCTATGTAGAATAAATGTGCGAAAAAAATTGAAATCGGTTCATCCTAGCCTGAGAAAAGGCAGAAAGAGTGTTTTTTTATCCCATATTCAAACCGGTGAAGTAGGCCTTTAATGAATACGAGTCATCACACATTGGGCCGGACATTCAAACAACGTTAACATAGCAATATTGAAGTAGCACCTGTTATCGTACAAACTAAATCATTTCTGTAAAGCATACATGTATACCTCAAAGTTGTACTAAATGACAGTACTTTCTGCATTTTCTTTGACATCACAATGAACCACACAATACCCTCTTCATATGCAGTCAAATAGCATCTCACTGCAATATCTAAAACAAAGCAACACAACATCATTGTTTCTCACCCATCTTCTTATTGTGACGTGAACTTGATTCTGATAATGATCCACAAATCATTTGTACATTCTTAAAGACCGAGCTTCTGTTTGGATTATAAACGGTGTGGCTGTCATACCTCAGGGTGCCACTGCAAATAAAACGCTGCCTAACAACACATTTTAAAAACACTTTTCATGAGCTGGGATTATGTTTGTGATTTCAGCCTGATTTGGACATTTATACGTTGCCTCCTGTTTTTGTTAAATAGAGTGATAGCATGTGTGCTTGGTGTGTGTGTGTGTGTGTGACACTCCTCATCGATAAGCAGAGGACCAGGGCTAATTTTCCGACCCAGTGAGGAGGTTTTTTTAAATAGGGAGGAAGACCCTCCACACTCTGCATGCCTGGTACTGCTGCACCGCAGTGTTTGTGTACAGTATGTGTGTGTGTGTGTGTGTGTGTGTGTGTGTGTGTGTCTGTTTCTTTTTCTCCCTTTCCATCAATCCTACACCTCCATCTGTCTTTCATTTCATTCTCTCCTTGTCTGCTGGAAATACATAGACTGTGCTCTCTCTTGTTACTCGTTTATGAGCTTTGATCCAGGCATTTCTCTTTCTTTGGACCTTTGGAGTGGTGTGTGTGTGTGTATGTGTGTGTGTGTGTGTGTGTGTGTGTGTGTGTGTGTGTGTGTGTGTGTGTGTGCGTGCGTGCGTGCATGTGTGTGTCCATCAGGCTGTCCCTGTTGCAACAGATCTTCTGAGGTAAAGGCCAGATTTTAATCCCTGGGGTCCATCTAATCTCCTCATATTCACATCTCAGATTAACACACACAGAGGTTTGATGGCTGTCATCATCAGCCGCTGTGTGCATTCATGTGTGTGTCTCTGTGTGTGTGTGTGTGTGTGTGTGTGTGTGTGAGAGAGAGACAGTGAGAGTGAGCGAGTTTTAGATTCACTCTGCCCCTCCTGGCACAAGGAGATTAATTGTTAAAAAATTAAGCCTGTCTAGGGCCAGCGACCTGAGGGTCAACTATGTCCTCGCTATTTTCAAATTAATACACACACACACACACACACACACACACACACACACACACACACACACACTCACAGATCCTGGAGCCATCTGCCCCGGGGCGGCCGGCCACCGATGTCAGCGTGGTAAGAAGGGTGGGATCAAAAAATGAGAACAGAATGTACTATGTGTTTTAACATCAAAGGTGACCGGGTGCACACACACACACACACACACACACAAGCTGTCCATACATGAAACAGGGAACGGTGACTGTGGTCACTCTCTCTCTGTCTGTCTGTGCTTTCTGCTCAGGGTAAAACCCGACAGAGGCAACCAAAGAGGGCAGTGAAACGGGGAGATTTCTCCGCCAGGCCACATGAACGCAGACATAAACACACTGACTAATGAAACTCAGGCCTGGAAAGTGTGTGTGTGTGTGTGTGAGAGAGATTGAAAGAGCAAATGTGTGTGTGTGTGTGTGTGTGTGTGTGTGTGTGTGTGTGTGTTCTCTAAGTAGCTCCATCTGGGTAGAGGTGGCACCAAAGATGTTTACTGGAGGCTTTAGCCCATCAACTTATTGTCAACAGTTCAAGGGACTGTCAGCGCCCACGCTGTGTATATGTGTTTTTGAGGCAGAGAGCGAGAGCGAAAGAGAGCGTGTCTGGAGGGGGTTAGCGGTTAGCGGCGTGGGGGGAAAATAAGAACAGAAAACAGAGGGGATAGATGAAATCTGAAATCCACCATCGAGAATGCAAAATCAGTAAGAAGGGCTGGCACAAGAAAAATGAATAATAATTGATGTGGCAATCAAACATAAGAGTTTTTTGGCTTTATGACGGTTGGTTTTTTTTTAGATACAAAAACTTTACTGTCCACTAGCCTGGTGAGACCACCCTGATCACATTAGTTTTTCTCCCTCAGATCAGTCTGGATTTTCTCCAATCTCCGTGGGGAGGAGCCTGGTCAAATAATCAGGCCATTCAGGGAGCATTCTGATCCCTTATAGTGGAAGGCAGCTTCTGATTGGTTTGGTCAATCTAGTCGTCGGTTCTAGAATGATCAAATTAAGACAACTTGTAATGTCCCATTTCATTGACTTTTTTGGCGTTGACTTCAATTAACTGCTTCAGTCTGAAAAAAACTCCACTTCAATTGACACTCTGGTTGCGTTCCGAATCGCATACTCTTTCTTTTTTCTATTCTACATACTACATCCGACGATACAAAGAATCTAGTAAGAATGCAGTAGGCATACTATTGGGACATACTTTACTCTCTTATTTCATCATAACATTGCGCCTTGATCTTGCCTTTTGCTTTTATATCCGTCGCATCCCCGTTTGTTTTCATATGGAGGCTTCGTCGATGTGACGTCACTTCACGTGCGCACTGGATTGTGGGTCAGAATCGCCCAAATAGGATGCACTTTTCAACACTAACAATCTTGGCCGCATGAAGTAGGACATCCGGGTACTTCTAACCATCCTAAATCTGGCCACAAGAATCGGGACATCCCAAATCTTTTTTCTACATACTATATAGTAGAAAGTATGCGATTCGGAACGCAACCAGTGTGTGTTTCTCCGTGGGGAGGAGCCTGGTCAAATAATCAGGCCATTCAGGGAGCATTCTGATCCCTTATATTGGAAGGCAGCTTCTGATTGGTTTGTGTAGTCGTCAATCTAGCCTCGTGAGACCAGCCTGGTCTCACGAGGCTAGATTGACAAGCTTATTCCTCGATCCATGTTGACGTCATAGACTACAAGAACCAATCAGTGATTGCCTTCCACTAATGGATGGGAAGGGTTGAGGACACGGTCTGACTTGAGGCTAGATAGACCACTACAGGAACCAATCAGGGGCTGCCTTCCATTAACGGACAGTGGGCTCCAAAGTCTCTCCAGGCTAACTGTCAACCACATGGGACCTCTAATGAAGCAATATTAGTTATATTTATTCCAAATACAGCAAATGTTGCTTTTACTGACAAGTCCATCATTCATTTAGAAGTTGTAATCAGAGACAATGTCTTCATACATTCAGTTCATACGTTTGACAGCTAGGCAGGCTTTATCTGATGACGTTGATCCAATAGGTTGAAAGGCCTGAAAAAGCAGTTTTTTTGAACAGTTAACTCAAAAGTGCCACTGGATGTGTCATGGAGGTGAATGTATTTAGGGTGAGTCAAGTTGTTGTTGAACTCAAATTGAGCTCAAATGGCACAGCTGCATCTACGTAAAGATCTACCACACATCTATACAGCAGGCAGATCCTATGGCTGATAGAACACTATATTGAGGACACCATGCCTTTATGAGGCTTTGAGGGTTGACTAGCCGGGGATTTCTACACTCTAGGTCTACCACCTTCCAGTCCAGTAAGGTAACTGTAAACTGAAGTCATTTCTGTAGCGTATGTTTAACCTTCCTCTCGTGTTAGGGTCGCCACCGACCCGTTTTGGATTTCAAATGCATAAAAGAACCACTTACATTTTGTTTATTGCATCAAGATTTCTTGACTTTGTCAGGAACCTCCATTTCAACAAAATAAAAAAAATTAAAAATGTTTCACTTAATTATAAAATGCTCTGGTGGAAATTATAACACTGGTGGTGTTAGGGTCGTTTTCGACCCGGTTATAGAATAAGATGTAAAAAACAATAACTAGAGCCAAAACTGAAATCATAAGTGCACTGTCAGCCAACACAATGACAGTCAGCTCCTCTCCCAATCATGTGAACTCTGGGGAGGTTCTCATTTTGACTTTTTTCACCCTTATACCTGCATAAAAGCGAAACAAACAGACGGGCATATCCATACATGTGAGGCCAATTCAGTATAGAGTTGGTGACTTGCAGAGTGCACATCTCCTATTTGCAGTATTCAAAAATGAGGAGATATACAGTGAGCCAAGTTATGGATCATGTTTTTGGTCAAAATGGCCTCCTGATTCTAAAACTAAGTGGTGTAAGGTCTGCCGAAGCACTAAGGACAGAAAGATAAACGTATTGTGCTTTACCTGCAAGAAATATCTCTGCAAAGAACACTAAAAGTGTTGCTCTTTATCACACATCTGTACACACATACATACACATGCACACAGAGACTTTTACTCAGTTTTTTTTACTAGTTTTGGAACTAGTAATTGATTTCGATTGGTTTGATTTGTTGATTGGTTGTTGTGTATTTGACCTTACAAATCTATATTTTGTGTTGTGACTTTTTCTAGTTTTCATTGTGTGTTTGTATAATGCTGAAATAAAAGTTTTTTTTGCTGTTTTCTGAAATAAATATATATGGGTCGTAATTGACCAGTAACACCATAGATGTTAAAAAGGTCAATAATATTAATATGAAAAAATAAATAAAACTAATTTAGTTAAGAAATGTGTTCTCATACCCCTCAGTGATAATCAGGTAACACAACAACCAAATATTTATTTATATGATTCTCTTGAGGTTCATTTTACAATTTTTTTTATTGAAATTAAGGCGCATACTGACAAAAAAAAGGCCCAACCGCCTACACCAAAAATATTAAAAACAATATTTTCATGGATAAGGAAGCCTAACAAGGTAACCAAGAGATGAGAAACAAACTGGATGATAGATAATTGTTTTTAGTGGTTTTTACAGCTGATTTCAGACACGGGTCGAAACCGACCCGCTAACACCATGGATGGTAACAGCAAGTTAAGACAGGAGGAAGGTTAACAGTGCAGACAGGGTGGTACACAGGTCCCTCACAGTGGTCACGGACATAACAATAGAAAATGGAGATGTCTGGAAATGCAGAAATTGTCACTAAAGGATTCCCTAAATGCAGGCTGTCTGCATTCACTGTATTATCTCTCCAGGGGTTTTTTGTGCAGCTTTTTTAAGAATATAATTCAAAAGCACTTTTCCAGCACTTCAAAAGATAGAAGCTTAATATTTTCAAGGACACCGAAGCTTTAAATTAACATGGAGAACACAAATCACAAATGCATACGTATGATTTCATACATTGACCCATCTGTACATTGTAAGGGTATTCATTAAAAATGTAATCGACAATCAACTAACAAAAGCTATTGAAGAGACATTTAGTGTTTTGTTCAATAGCAACACTGGTCAATATGGAAAAGATCCAGCCTCTCTGTTAAGTAATGTGTTCACAATTCAAGTTCATTTCAAACTTTGGAAAAATCAAGCATTTTCGAAAAACACTGCCTCACAGCCTGCTTACTCCTTTGGCTCACACTCTCAGACTCCCCTTTAATAACTTGAAGTCAGTGATATGGTCCTTTTAGCTAACTTCCTATCAGTGCCTGCAGTTAGCAGTCCCCTCCCTCGTCCCTACGTCACCACCACATGAACACCCATCCGTCTTCATCAGATAGTGCCGCGATGGAGAGCAGCGAGTCATCGTTCACGCGGCACAGAGACCCGCCTCTTAAAAGCGCTCTGACTCCTGATTGGATAAAACGAGCGGGATACTCGACATTTTAACAATTACTGCAACGCTGAATGACTGGGAGACCTGTGTTATGAACTGCGCATACTGTTTAAGCGATTGCTGTATGAATATATAGTGATTTAACACGTATATTAACAACAAAATATCACTTACTTCTCCTTCAACACCAGCCTAGAAAATGCACTTGATTTTCTCACCATTACCCCAAGATACTAAGCATTTTTCTCACCGTCTGGGGGATTTTTTTTTCGTCTTCTCCCAGACCCTGACTTTTCACAAATGTCCTACTGTGTGCGGTGGAGGAGAAAGTTGTTGGCAGTGTATCATGAATAGTGGTGTATCTGGATGGAGCGCGTCCAAAGCAAGCAGGCTCTAATTTTACTGAGCTGGCCTGGCAGACTTAATGCCAAAAACACACATGGTGAAAGCCAACTGCCACCGTCACACAGCACACGACACCAGGCAAGGGCCCACCCAGCTCGAAGCACACACACACACGCACACACACACACACGCACACACACACGCACACACACACACACACACACTACTTTTTTCTCATGTGATTCTCTCTTCTCTTGGTTTCGTTTTGTCTTGTTTACTTTGCCACGTGTCCTCGCGACGTTGTGTTTTTTTTTTTAGGAATGGTCTGTTACTGTGATGGAAACTAACGTGTGGTTGGTAGCAAGCTGTACAAAGAAAAAAGAAACAAAATCAGTTACGCTTCTAGAATGATCAAATGAAGACAAATAGGGTTTACTTGTAACGTCCCAGTTCATTGACTTTTTTTTGGCATTGACTTCAATTAACAGCTGCTTCAGTCTGGAAAAAAACTCCACTTCAATTGACACAGTGTGTGTTTCATTCAAGTCTTACACAGTTTCAACTGCCACTTACAGCATTATGAATAACTAAAACCTTTAAACTGCACATTTTTCAGCGACAATTACCATCCAACGACAATACTCAACATGCTCAAACTAATGTGTTTAAAGTTTAATATTGTAATTTTACAATTATTTGTACTATATTATAAAAGGTTACAAGAATAGTTATCCATTCCCTTTATTTATCTGAATATAGGACTTATGTGGAGGACTTATATTAGGACTAATATGACCGTCATCATTTTGAGTATGACAATAAACAAAAAAGTGAAAGGAAATGAGAAAAACCAGAGCCTAGTAGAGAAAACTAGTGCACATTATAATGCAAGAAGTGGGATGAAGTGAATGGTAGTTATAGTTTTTAGAGGAGTTTCACTGTTGATTTTAAAGTACCCTCGTGTCGCTTTTTGATCTCTCTCACTCTCTCTCTCTCTCTTTCTGCGAGCGAGTGCCATTCACCTCCTCTCTGTAGACGTGCAGGGGCAGCAGCTGTAGTGCCCTCCACACACACACGCACACGCACACACACACACACACACACACACACACACACACACACACACACACACACACACACACACACACACACACACACACACACACACACACACACACACACACACACACACACACACACACAAACACACACACACACACACACACTCCCCTGTGTCCCCCTGCCCTGGGTATTAACTTCCAATCTGTAGCAGCTGGAGTCACATTGTGGTAAAACCTCTCTTTACCTGAAGGCATTATACACGTTAACACACACACACCCACACACACACACACACACACACCTTTACACACACACACACACACACCTTTACACACATACCACACAAACACACACCTATCCCCACACAGCGCCGTGCGTTGTGAGTGTTTGTCCTGAATTTCAACAAATTCCTACAGTGATATTTTATAAAAGCCGAAGAAAAGTGTTCCAGGACCAGTATGAGTCAGCTCACTAGAATGCTATTTTTAAAATAGAAAAGAAGCCTTCTCTGTGTGCTAAATGTGTCAGAAATCAAAACAGGCCTCTTTGCTGTTAACACAGAGGTTGTTCATGTCCATTACAGCCTGAGGCCAATCACAAGGGCTCTGCTGGGTTTGTTCACAATACTCTTTCTTGCTGTTTGTCGGCCTGCTTTTACTGCCTGCTGCATTTGTGTTAATCTGACAGTGTGTCCTTTTGACAGTT